>NW_015549606.1:341309-355529 GCF_001515605.1 Sinocyclocheilus anshuiensis
CAGAAAATTTGGATCTAGTTCATAAGTCATACTGATGACTTTTATTTTAACAATTTATTTTGTGTGTGTGTGTGTGTGTGTGTGTGTGCTTGTTTATGCTACATTGTGGAGACATTGTTGTATATACTGTATATATATAAACCTTCTTAAATCAAAGAGAAATAAAAGTAATATAAGTCTATGGAAAGTACCTACAATTCACAGAAAGAAACGTGTGTGTGTGTGAACTTTTCTTTTAAAGGAATAAAGGGATTCTGTCATCATTCACTCCACCTCATGACTATACAAACCTGTATGGCTTTCTTTCTTTTGTGAAACACAAAAGAGGATATTTGGAGATACGTCTCGCTGTTTTATGACCATAAAACAGAAATCAATGTGACTTCCTTCAAAGTATCTTTTTCATGTCCCCCAGAAGAAAGTCATACAGGTTTGGAAAGACAAGTTCTGTCTCAGCAGTGGTGTTCAGGAATCAAGTACCTCTCCTTCTTACTGCCCAGTTTGTTGGCTGTGTATTGATCCCCATAACCTGTGAGGTTCAGCTGACGAGAAAAGATGTTTACTCGGTTGCCAACAAACAGATCCTCTGGATGAAGCTCATCAAACTTGGTCCTCCGTAGGAAGGTGCGCTGGTTCTTCATATCAAACTATATAAGAGAAGCATACATGTGAATAGACAAATCTCAAACATAGCTAGAAGTCAGGGTCTGAAATCAGAGTATAGGAACGCACCATCTCCACGGAGCCATCTTTAGGGTAGTAGAGCAGCTGGTATCGTCGCAGGAGAGCAGCGCTGGGGTCGTACCACTCAGCCAGGAAGGCAAAGCGCTCATCCTGTGCATAACACAACACACACAACAAAACACACAGTCAAGCCAGGCACGGCAGGGGAATGTCACTGATCTGACCCTCATGCTTGGACAGGGAGTCACAACAGCCGTGCTCTGATCCTCAACACAGACGGGCAGCTGGGTCAGAGGTTTAGACCCCTTTGATCCCCTGGGGAGCTTCGCTGCAAATGTGGAGCCATTGTCCAGCTGCTGGAGCTACTGCTCCTGAAACTGTGCGCTACGCACTTGTGCAAACATTAGGGCTGCACAAATATAGAAACTATCAATAGATCAATAGACTACAGATAATATATTTTAAATTCATAGAGTCATCATTAGAGGGGCAACCCAGAAATGTTGTGTGGGGCCCTGTAATGAGGAGGGGCCTTTATACTATTGCCTACTCATGGGGCCTGGGGGAGATGGAATAAAAACATTTGAACATTTTTAGAGTGGTCCTTTATATTTATACTACTAAAAAAAGGATGAAAACAAAACACAAAACAACCTAAAATGCTAATACAATGTCCTAACCCCCACAAAAAGTTAAAAAGTGACAAGCAATAAAAAGCTCCATATTAATGAATTAATGAATTTTTTTCATGTCCAGCCATGTATGCCAACAACACAAAACAACAAAACTAATAATAATTAAAATAAGTGCACTTCATATTGTTTGAATTCGCACACTACTTGCACCATTTATACTACAAAACGGCATAGAATAGTGCATGCAAATTAGGAAGGCACCTGTGGTGACTAAACATAAATGAATTTAGTCAACACAATATTATAATATATATATAGTACCATATGGTGTGGACAACTGTTTGTATATAGTGAGAACTGGTAGACAAAATCCTATATATATACTGCAACCCTAAAAAAACATGTCTCTAAAGCAGGAGCCTCAAGATATTGCCACTTTCATAAAAATGAGTATTAGTCATAGCCAAGATTCCAAGAGTATTTAATACAGGACTTGTTGAAAACAAAGTATGTAATAAGTTATTAAAATAGACAGCATATAAATCTCTGTGAGTGTGAAGTTGCTGATTTCACCTTGACACCAACTCAGAGGTGCCCTTGAACAAAACATGGAGAGCAAGCATGTTGGTGTGATCGTTGTTCCCCACAGAGCGCCACCTTGTGGGTGAAATTCATAGCACAGGCTGTAATTCAGGGTGATATAGCTAAAGCCATGAGCAGCATAGCGATGAGAAATGATCTGTTAATCTACTGTTGATCAGTGGACATCAAAACTCAAGCAAATAACAGCAGGCCTACAACAGTGACTCATAAGATTCATTAATATTCATAATAACTGACATAATAACTGGCAGATAATCATCATCAGTATATATCAGAATAGCAGTGCTTTAATGTTGCATTTCTAGGCACTATGCCATCCATCCTCCAGGCCACATGCTCGCTAATTCATAGTGGCAACATGTCAACACTGAGCCCAAACATGGCATCACATTATCCTAACTAATTTAACAACAGATCATTAGTGCATCTGCAACATAATGCGAATGCTTTCTCATTCCTCAAACCGTAGAGACTCAGTGAGAATCCCTTTAACGTAATTGAGCTATCTTGAATCTAACAGGGCCTCTTCCCCCAAGCAAGAGCTATTTTTACCCCTCAGTCAGCTGGGACAGAGATAATATCGACAATGAACAGCCTTCTTTGTACAAATACGCTGAGGCACAGGTCTGAAAAGCCATAAGTCACATTAGGATTTCCACAGTGAAGTTTTGTGCCAAAGCTAAAAGTTCTAGGTGCTGTACTGAAATTGCTAGTTATTATCACCTCTCGTATGAGGCCTTATACCAGTCAGCAAGAGGCAAAAATAAATGTTAAGACTGTTGAAATATTTTTCCACACAGCACATTAAATAATTTACATAATGAAAATATTTTTACTTAGGAAGATTGTCTTTATTTTTCTATTACTTTTTTTTTTTTAATCAAATATACATTTACTTTAAAGAAAATGACTTGTGGCTTTTCTTTTCTTTTTTTCATTTTCTTTGGTTTGTTAAATGTTGTTTGGAAAAGCAATGATGAATTAAAACATTTCTTATGCATTATACATTATGTGACTTGACTTTTTTCAAAAAAGTAATAATAAAATATATATT
This sequence comes from Sinocyclocheilus anshuiensis, assembly GCF_001515605.1. Taxonomy (NCBI): domain Eukaryota; kingdom Metazoa; phylum Chordata; class Actinopteri; order Cypriniformes; family Cyprinidae; genus Sinocyclocheilus; species Sinocyclocheilus anshuiensis. Next base: position 344,286 of record NW_015549606.1, read on the forward strand.
AAGACTTGTTTTCTGAAAAAATTTATCCAAGTTTATGCTTAAAACAAGAAAATATATCAATGGGGTAAGAAAAATAATCTTGTTTTCCCTCTGAATTAAGTTTATTTTTCTTACCCCACTGACAATTTTTCATTTTTTTCAAAAAACAAGACAAGTCAATTTGCTTCTCAAGTAAATGTATCTTGAGTTAATAGTGTTTAGATATTTGTTTAGATGTCCTCAAAGTTACCTGAGGACATCTGTACGTCTAAGAAGAAATATGGAAAGCTTTTTCTCCTATATTAGCACCGTTGTTGTTGTTGTTCTTAAGTGAAAGCATCATGAAAACCCTTTTTTTATCTGAATGGAATGAAAGCAGGAATCAAGGCATTTTGAGGGGGTGCGGGGCTCTAAATGAACATTCCAGCACAACAAAATCACAGACTCCTGGTTAATGATCCTGGCCAGATCGAACTGGAAATAGCTGGGCTTATCTGCCACATCTAACACTGAAAAATAGGGCTTTCCTCTCAGAGCCCTTCTTGGAAGCTGAGACTTTCTCAGACACCTGCTGTTGCCCTCTGCTATCACTGCAAACATTTCATGCTGTCTGTATGGAGATGGATCAATGTACACTACTTAAGGAGACAGAATGTGAATTGGAAAATATACAGTGTAGGAGCACAACAGAGCAAGTAGATGATGGTGAAAGTATCCTGTTACCCAAAGAATAACAAGGATTTGACTGTCGAGCAAATTACACTAAAAAAGCATATCATTCCACTGAATGACATTAAAGCTTCTGACTGAAATGGATCTGTAATTTCAGTGGAAAATGGCATCCTCCATCTTCAATATGATGTTGTAGAGCCTCAAACCAGACAGCTAGTTTTCAAATACAGTTGAAAAACAGTTAAGCAGCTTACTGAAACCTGCCAAAACTACATTATGTCAGAGCATTCTTTTGATTTCTTGCTTTTGTTTCTCGAAGAACCTCAAGGAGGCCAATGCTGACATCTAGTGGCAGACAAATGAGAGCATTAAGTACGTCAAGAGCTTTTAGTTATTAGTTTACAAATTATGCCGTTGCAAAACTGTTTTGCTTTGTAAATTATTATGAGTTATCTTCACTTAACTAGGATTTAAATAGCCTAGATGCGTGCTTACTTGCTTCTTCACTTGCTATGACTTAATGCATCGCTTTATTACAGTTTACATGAGAATGTACTCATGGTATTTTATATTTAGTGCAGACAACACAATTAATCTCAATGGTTTATGTGACTTGAGTTTCTTTTATTAGAAAAACGTATACTGTTAAAAAGCAAACGACTTCCGCCAAAACCACAACAAACATTCATGATCATATGAGTTGAGTCCTTTATTACTCATATCTAAACAATGGAAAAATATACTCTCCCACTTACCATGTATGAATTCTTTAAAGGAACTATAATATTTGTTGTTTGTTGTTTAACAGACGGTTGATTGTCTTCCTTTAGCCTCGCTGTTAAGTCCCATCACCATAGCAACAACATCAAACGGGCTACCGTCGAATAAAATAATAAACCATACCTCCTCTGTGAACTCGTAACTATATTGCGTGGTGTTTTAACATTCAGCTAATTTCGATTTTAAAGTCTGGTGAGTAAACAGACGTTTAGGGCGCCAATAGTTTGCTTATACGAGTCTTACTGTAACCCGGAAGTAGTAGTTTCTGACCTTTACCGCCAACTGCCACTCGCACATGGGTTCGTTATGGACTTTGACACTAGTTTCGCTTCAGTATTATGGTATTATTATGCAGAGCTTCTTACCAGGGCTATTAAGCTATTGGCTACAATTTAACATCCTTCTAAATGTAGGTTTAGCTTAAAAAGTTGCAAATCTGTGACAATGTAAGACAAAGGTCTGTTGCTGTATTTCAAAAGTGATTTAATGTTTATTTGAGGTTTAAAATTGAAAGGTATTTCCACGAACCACAGCAGTCCAAATGGATCCCAGTCCATTCATTTTAGATGGAGGTCTAGCAACAGAACTTGAAGCAAGTGGATTTCAATTACAGGTAGGTAGTACTATTACACGGACTTATTGTCAACAATCACAAGTTTAATCACGCATATATCGTATTTGCAGGGAGATCCACTATGGAGTGCAAGAATTTTGCATTCAAACCCACAGGCCATTAAGGACGTGCATTACAGGTAATTACAGGCTTTATTATGTTCTGTACCTGAGTTGTCAAGCAATGTCTGAAGTGTGACATATACTTGATGTAAAATATTTGTGAACAAATATGTTGGCTCTATATTAATTATACATACAGTGGTTTATTTAATTATTTTTGTTTCATTTTTGAAAAAACAAAATGTTATATATATATATATATATATATATATATACATACATACACTATATATATATATATATAAATGGATTTGCATGCCACAGGAATATTTAAGTGAAAAACTACAAAAGGCTGAAATGTGTTAAATGTAATGCAGTAAATACATTTGAATTACAAAATTATTCAAGACAAAAAATATATAAATTTTACGGACGTGACGCATTGCTGCCACAAATATGTTTTCCAGTCAATTATGTCGTGATAATGACATAAACATTATGAGAAAAGATGTTGTTAAAATGACATAACATCTCATTATTACAACATAGTTGAGTGGAAAAAATAATATGTGTTTGGCAGCAATGCTTCACCATACTATTTCAAATAAATGCTTTCTTTTCATTAAAGAATTCTGGACAAAAATATATATCTGAAAAAAGACTGGAGTAATGGCTGCTGAAAATTCAGCTTTACCATCACGGGAATTTTTTTTTTTAATACGTTAAAATAGAAAACTGTTATTGTAGATTTTAACGATATTTCACAATATTAGTTTTTTTACTGTATTTTTGTATAATAAAATACATCAAATAAATGCAGCCTTGGTAGGCATAAGAGATTTAATTCAAAAACATCTTAATGACCCCAAACTTTGTTTTGAATGTACATTTATATTTTCCTTCATACATGTATTTACATTTTATAATTTCTAACCAAAAATCTCTCCATCCTATCAGTCATTTGTATGCTTCTATTCTGTGAAAAGAACTATTCAATATTTCCTGAATGATTGATTTAACTTGTTTTAATAGATATCTTCAAAGCGGTTCTGATGTTATAACAACAGCCACATATCAGGCCAGCATTGAGGGATTTGTGAAATATCTTGATCTCCGGCCTGAGGAGGCTCAGCAGATGATAATGTCAGGGGTTCAACTGGCAAAAGAGACAGTCCGTGAGTTCATGTCTCACTCAACTGTATCAGGTGTGTGCAAGCCAACTCTACTAAATCATGAATTCTGTCTAGTTTCTGAAAAAATGTAGAGATACCAGCTAACGAATAATTCCCCCAGAAGACAGAAGAGAGCCTGTGGTTGCAGGTTCAGTGGGTCCATATGGGGCGTTTTTACATGATGGGTCAGAGTACACAGGAGCCTATGAGGACAAGATGACAGTGGAGGTAATGCAGGATGAAGCTCTCTGTCCACCCAAGCCGCCACCACATAAGAATTTAAAGTGTGTGTTTTCTCTTTTGTCCTAGGAGTTGAAAGACTGGCATCGTCCACAGATCCAGTGCTTAGTAAAAGCCGGAGCTGATCTTGTTGCCATGGAGACCATTCCAAGTCTCAAAGAGGCAGAGGCTTTGGTGGAAGTACTCAGAGAATTTCCAGAAGCTAAAGCCTGGTTTTCCTTTTCTTGTAAGGTGACTGATACACTGCATTATACGGAGCCCCTAAAGGGACATGGTGGTGGAAAAAAAATTCGGGGGGGGAGGAAATTTTTTTTGCGTTCTCTCGCAAAACTTTTGCGTTCCCTCGAGAAACTTTGCGTTCCCTCGCAAAACTTTTGCATGTAATTTAAAAAGTTACGCTACTATTACATTTTAAATAGGGTAACTTGTAATCTGTAACCTATTACATTTTCAAAGTAACCTTCCCAACACTGCCATTAATTAAGCATTTTCTTTCTATGAGGGATACTCTTAAAGTGCAATTCAATTTACCGGGTTACATTCATATTCTGGGCTATTCTGCTTGTCTGTATGCTTTATTAATAAGGTATGTACTGAATTTAGTCATCCAGTGGTTTACATTACGCGTTTTAGAATGTCCCAAAACCGTGCCTTGATAAGCATGCACTGACTATTTCGTCCAATTTCAAAACAAAACTCTATGAACTGCTCCACTGTGAACGTATGGAGCTGTATGAACCACTACAATCTGTAAACAGGAAGTGTTTGTCCGAACTCAACTGGTTTTGCGAGAGAACGCAAAAGTTTTGCGAGGGAACGCAAATATCTTTGCGAGAGAACGCAAAAGTTTCTCGAGGGAATGCAAAAGTTTTGCGAGAGAACGCAAAAAAATCTGACAAATATTTTTTCCTCCCACCCCAAATTTTTTCACTCAATCTGATTAATCTGATTTTTTTCCACCACCATGTCCCTTTAGGGGCTCCGTAGCATTGTATGTTATGATATCTATTATCTAATGACAAATTTCATTCATAAAACACTTGCAACTGTTTATGCTCAGGACATTGCTATTAATGCAGTTAATGTGTTTCAGGACATTCAGAATATTTCAAGCGGGAGGAGATTTTCTGAGGCGGTTCAGGTGGCTTGTAGGTCCTCACAGCTGGTGGCCGTAGGGCTGAACTGTTGTCCTGCTCTGTTAGTGAAACCGCTTCTAGACTCAGCCAAGTCACACAAGAAAGCAGATTTGAGCTGGGTGGTCTATCCTAACAGTGGAGAAGAATGGGACCCCAAGACAGGGTAAGGTTCATTATTAAGTTACAATAGAAAGTTATAATTGCCATTGATTTTTGTTTCCATTGAAAAATGTTGTTTTAAAATGATCATTTCCAGACCTGGAGAAAAACATGGACATTTATATTTGATTGTTTCATCACAGAAATATTCCCTATCTTAAATAATTGCTCTTTTCTACATCTTTTATTTATATTTTTGAGATCAGATTGATGTTTTTAAATACTCTTATTTAGCAAAGTAATACAGTTTCAAATCAAGGCTGTTCTTTTGAACTATTTCATTAAAGAAAAAATAAAACACATTTCATAGGGCCTTAAAACTGACATTTTTGTTATTTTAATAAATTGCTGGTAAATTGTGTAAGTTTCATGATTTCAATTAATTAGAAATGCTTTTCTATTAACAACAATTTAGTATAACCATCAAAATTTAAAAGGGGAAACAAACAGAATCCAGAAAAATTCAAATGGAAAAAACGGAATTTGGAGAAAAAAATACAAATAAAACGGAATTTGGGAAAAAATAAAACAGATTTCATAAAACTGTTTTCAACATTGATAAATGCTTCTTGAGCACCAAATCTGCATATTAGAATGATTTCTGAAAGACAATGAACACTGGAGGTATGGCTGTTAAAACATTCAGTTTTACCATCACATGAATTGAATGAATACATTTGAAAATATATTAAAACAGAATAACAGTTGTTTTAAATTGTAATAATATTTATTTACAATACATGCAGCCTTGGCGAGCACAAGATCCTTAAAAAAATGTTAGTATAAATAAATAAAAAACATTATAATCCAATAATCATAAAAGTAAAACATGTGGGAACCCTGAACTTATTTACTGATTTGTCTCAATAGTTTGATTGTGTAAGTGGCTGTTCTGTGGCTATTTCAGATGGAAAACTAAAAAACGGACGTCATTTGCCAAACTAAGTCTCGACTGGAAAGAACAAGGGGCTTTGTGGATTGGTTAGTATTGTTTTGTACCAGTAAATAAGCTTTACTGTACACTTATACTATGACTTGTTCTTTCCAGTTGCGCTGACTCACGGAGAGCTGATTTCTGTCAACAGGTGGCTGCTGCCGTGTTGGTCCTGCTGATATAACTGAGCTGAAAGAACAACTACATGTATAGCCGTGACTCATCAAACACCGTGACATATTCTGAAATAATGCAGTGATGTGTAAGAAGGTGTATAAATATTTTATTTATAAATCAAAATAATACCAACACACTAGATTCACATGAGTATAGGGATATGCCGGTATCAAATTTTCATGTTGCGATTAATTGCTAATGCTTTTATCACGGTATACGGTATTATCGCGATATTTGAATTTTGTTTTAAAAAAGTACTGTCATAATACAGTATAACAGGTTTAATAACTTTTTTCTTATAACAACAATAACTGAACATTTAAATGCAATAAAGCAATACAGAAAAATGTATAAAGTTAAACGTTTTACACAGATTAAAGTGCAAAAGAACTATAAAGACCAATAGGTATCACTTTACAATAAGACCTCATTAGTTAACCTTAGTTAATGCACCGAATACCGGCACAAGTCTACATGAGTATGAGATTTGTTATGACTTGAACATTATACATTCGATGTTGCTGTGTTAACGGACAAACAATATCACAATTCACATGACATGGAAGCAATCGTGCAATCTTAGCTCACAGCGTTTCACAAAGAACGTGATCGTAATCCTTGAAGTTGCTATTTACAATAAGATGGCACCATCTTATTGGACTATGTCACAATCGGATCCATTGAAATATCAAATGGTCACATTATTAAACAGTCTGATATGTTTATGATGACCTTGACTTCGTTTGTATTTTTTAGACTTACACTAATAAAGCCGTTTTTGTTTATACAATAGTAGAACCAGTCTTCATAAAGAACAGTGTCATTTTTCAGGTCCATACCGTCCTCCAATGATCTACCATCAGTAGCATATAAATCCACCAAATAGCATATAACTAAAATGGAATGATGCTATTGATCTGAAAATCAAATATTCACTTCATGTTCTTAGTACACTTAAGGTGCGGTCATAAATTTTGCGGGCAAAAATTGTCCACTGTGTAGTGTAGCAATCTATGAAGCGCAGTCACTTTCAAACCAAGCAGCTTTCTGTTGGTCAAAAACTGGGGAAATCTTTCTCCCTTACGTGAAATTCCTGATTGTGTGGATTCCTATAGAAGTTGCTGGATTTCACCTGCGAAAATGTGCAGAACAATGGTAAATGTGACCACACCTTTAGTGCAGTTAATTGCACATTTATTTAATGATTAGTTTATCCACAATATGTTTAAAGAAAGCAGCATTTTGACCTACATGACGTGACTCAGCGTCTTGGAGAGAGAGCCACTGTTAAGTATTTCTAATCTTAATTTAATGCCACATTACTGAGAGCTCAATCTCAAATTGTGGCGTCCTCCACAAATGGCTTCTTCCTTAAGGGCAACAAAGCAGCATCCTTATGGTTTGGCTTGCAACCTCATCTATGATATGCAATTCTAACCAATTCCACTGTTGCTAACAACCTGGGAAGGTAAATATTCTTGTTTAAAACTGTCCATAACTCAATTGGCTCTTCAGTAGGAGGGTTGGACACTTTAGATTTAGTCAGTTATGTCTTCATCTAGGTCACTGTCTGGAGAGCTTCTGTGCCTGTACTCTGCTGTGTTGGACAAACGCTTCCAGGCATCCTCAGACTTGTTCCCCGTACTGAGGGATCTGCCCAGACGTTTCACCGCTCGCTCCTCAGAAGCGTCCTCTGGCGCAGCTTGACCTCTGTGTTCTGGAGCCAGATGGTGGAGATCATGCCTCAGATTTTCCAAATTCAGTGCCCATGGTCCCAACTTTTGCCAGTTGACTCTCTGGAAGGCCATGATGCAATGCAGATTGCCTCCAACCTGTGAAGAAATCAGGATGCAGGGTCAGGATGCAACATTCAGACACTTTCCTAAACACAGAATTCTTCATAATATTCAGGTTTTTGTAGAAATACCATCACCATAGTCCTGAAGTTCCTTACCTTTTTGGTTTTGCGATACTGAATGCCTCTCTCTATGTGGCGAATGTCGAAGTATTCTGGGTTTTGGGTGTTCAGATCCGTCACAATATCTGCCCATCTGATTGTAAACCAGGTCAGAAATTCAGAAACATAATTTATTCATAATTTCACCAAGGACAACAATGCCATAAAATGAACCATACTTTTTACAGTGGATTGCAGGGTGTTTCCTGCTTGGTTCACCAATGAGAATCCAGTGCTCCATCTCATTAAGCGGCAGTGGCCCCCTGTAAAAAATAAAGAAAAAATAAACGAGTTTCATTCTCCGTTAGAATAGGGTCTTATAAAAGTGGTAGAGGTTAATAAGAGTTTACATTTTCATGACTTTTGATAATATGATACTGGTGCTCCACAATAAGTGTGGCCCAGGGTCAGTATGAGAGATTTTTGGGCCATTTTGGGGCTGGTAAGACTTTTTAATGTTTGTGAAATAAGTTTCTTAAGCTCACCAAGTCTGCATTAATCTGATCAAAACATACAATAAAATCTAATATTGTGAAATATTAAAAAAGTGCATTAATACAAAATTGTAAATAACTTTATTTTAATATATTTTAAAATGTAATTTCCTGTGATGCTAAGTTTTCGGTTTCATCCTTTTAGAAATCATTCTACCATGCTTCGACTATGAAAGCACAATACATTTTTTTTTGTTTGATGGAGAGAAGGTTCAAAAGAACATCATTTGTTTGAAATAGAAATCTTTTGCAACATTATAAATATATTTACTCTCATGTTTGATCAATTTAATGCATCCTTCCTAAATTATTTCTTTAAAAAAAAAAGAAAAGCTAACAGTTTGCCCTGAAAAATATGTCATTCTGTGATGTAAAAACATACACATCATAATAGCTTTACATTTAATAAAAAAAAACATTAAAAAAAATGAAAACACTATATACACATTTTCTGGCACACATAAAAGGTCACTTTTAATCAAATGGATGTTTTGGAACTGAATGAAAAGTTTGAAATTTCTTACAACCATAACCACCTAACTTGAACTAATTAAGCAGTAAATGAAAGGCAAAGTTGCTGTATGTTATACCTGTAAGCTTTGGCTGCTTTTAGTGGAGTAGCTTCATAGCCCACAGGACAGAAGTAGTGATTCTGACAGTGGTAAATGTAGGCCATGGATTCGTCTTTAAGTCCCTGCGTCAGCTTCAGCAGTGCCCCCTCAGCTAGAATGAAGAAACATGCTCTACAACATGCTGCTAAAATACTTTCTGACAATATAATGTGCTCTTACAATATATAAACTATACCTGAAAGAAAGCTAAACAAAGATTAAGGAAATATTTATAGACTGGATATTACATTTAAAATACTGTCTGCTTAACAAACTACATAAAAAGTGTATCTGAAGAACAACATGCTGCTGTAGCCTCTGTTCTTATGAAAAATGATTGAAAATTCACACACCTGTCTCTCCCGCTGTCTTGTGCTTTCCATGAGGTTTGTACAGAATGTAAGAGCATCCCCGGACACGGAAATGATCGTTGATTTGTCTGAACCATCTGCAGCAGTATAAAAATAGATAATGCACAGGACAAAGCAAAACTTTGGGGTCAGTAAGTTTTTTTTTTTAATAACAACATTCTTTTATTCAGCAAGCATGCATTAAATTAGTCAAATGTGACAAAATTCTATTTAATAATGCAGTTCTTTTTAACTTTCTATTACATCATTTTGAAAAAATGTATCACAGTTTCCACAAAAAATATTAAACAACACAACTCTTCTTATTATTGATAATAATAAGAAATGTTTCTTAAGAACCAAATCAGCATATTACAATGATTTCTGAAGAATCGTGTGACACTGAAGACTGGAGTAATAGCTGATGAAAATTCAGCTTTGCCATCACAGGAATAAAATACATTTATTTTTTATAGAACATATTATTAGTTATTATGAATTGTACTAATATTTCACAATATTACTGTTTTGCCTGTATTTTGATCAAATAAATGCAATAAATGGTGAACATAAGAGACATCTTTCAAGACCCCAAACCTTTTAAAAGTAATGTAATGAATATGAATCAAAAATGAATTAACGAAACTGTTGAAAAGCAATAAATACAGTAATCTTACCGCATCAAAGTGGCATTGCCAGTGAATGGTCCAAACTTGATATCTTCAAACGGAGGCTGGAAACCAAGTATGTGCAGGGCTTCTTCTTGAGAAATAGGTGGGAGACTGGGGGGAAAAAAAAATCCTAAAGTTACTCTTTGCAATTTCTACCAGACCAGATTAGAAATCTTAAAATAGATCAAATGAATGTGCTGTTTTTGCTCCTAAAAATACCAATTCCTTACTCCTCCATCTTTGAAAATTTTTTCACCATCTGAAATATTGTCATCAGATGAAAAATGTGGTCATACATTTCAGCAAGTAACACACAGACCTGCCTGCTCCTAAAGTACTGTAGAGAAAGTTCCAACAGGAGACAAGTGAGGAGATTCCACATGATGTCTTATATTGGGGGCGGCTGATGCAGTACCTAGAACATTAGAGGGAACAGTTGTTAAACTTGCACTCTTTGAGTCTCATTTCTCTTTCCAATGAGGGAATTACCATCTACGGAGGTCCAAGACTTTTCTCTGTTTGATCTCCTCCAGAGAAGCTTGTGCTGGGAGATCTTGCAGATTTCTGCTTGGCCTGTCAGATGATTTCATTTTCTTAGAGTTGAATTTCTTTAAATTACCTGAGAAACAACACAGACTTCATCCTTTAATAACATTCTAAGTAATATATTAGACTCATGCTGGTTTGGTTTACACTCACATATCTACTAGGATCAAGTAGGTTCTTAAAATGAAGAATGGATTAGCTGGAGTTTGGATAAATCGTGTAGTCATCCCTAGACTTCTTTTGATCAAGTAATGAGTGATGGCACACTTCCAATACATTCTGTCTATAAACTCTTAAATCTGGGATTAATTACAAATTAAAACATAGTCTGTTCACAATGAGGTGAAAAGCATGTGACACAGTCACTAGTGTCAGTAAGGCCATCGCTAGAATTACATAAACCACAGCAGATGGTCAGTATGAGCTCATTTTCCTGGCATATTATTGCTCAACAGCTTGTAGATTTAAAATGACCCTGATATTTTCAAACTTTTTTTCATATTTCATAATTAGTTTACTGAAAATAACATTATTGTCATAGTTCATAAGCCTCAAAATATATTTATAAAGGTGATATGTGCTCTAAAGCAGGGGTTTTCAACATTTTTGATGGCAAGGACCCCCAAACAAGATGATCCCCATCCTGAAATATATACACTACCAGTCAAAAGATTTTGAACAGTAAGATTTT
>NW_015549606.1:355539-362272 GCF_001515605.1 Sinocyclocheilus anshuiensis
GATTTATTCCTGTGATTTCAAAGCTGAATTTTTAGAATCATTACTCCTGTCACATGATCCTTTTCTGATTTGCTGCTCAAAAAACACTTATTATAATAATTACTATTATTATGTTGAAAACAGCAGAGTAGATTTTTTTCAGGTTTCTTTAATGAATAGAAAGTTCAAAAGAACAGCATTTATCTGAAATATAATTTTTTTATAACATTATAAATGTCTTTATCAGATAAATGCTGATCTTTGGATCTTTCTATTCATCAAAGAATCCTGAAAAAAAAATGTACTCAACTGTTTTTTTATCACATGGTGATAATAATAATAATAATAAAAGAAATTATTGAACAGCAAATCAGCATATTAGAATGATTTCTGAAGGATCATGTGACACTGAAGAATGGAGTAATGATGCTGAAAATTTAGCTTTGATCACAGGAATAAATTTCATTTTAAAATATATTCAAATAGAAAGCAGTTATCTTAAATAATAAAAAATATTACTACTTTTGCTGTCTTTTGGATCAACTAAATGCAGGGTTGGTGAGCAGAAGAGAATTCTTTAAAAAACATTACAAATGTTACTGTTCAAAAACTTTTTTTTTTTAGGCAGCTATATATTTTCATGTTTTAAAATCCATTTATATTGTGTGAGAAAGATAGAAAGTGTGATTATAAAAACAACTAAATTAAATGTTTCCAAAATGTTATTTTATATTGTCAAATTCTGCAAAAAATAAAAATTTAAAATAATAATAATAAAAATCAGGTATTCTGTTTAGTTTAGTTACTACAGAATGTGCATTTCTTACAAATAGTCTGGATGCATCATGTTCATGTGAGAGCCTTGAAAGTGAACACTAAATGCAGTGAGCAGAGTACCCTTTAACTACAAGAACACATAATGCGCTCTCGACATTTGTCATTAAAATAACGCCATAGAGATTTGATTTGATCCTCACACAGCGGCACATGGTGTGACCCATCAAATATAATTATAACAAATAAATTAATAATAGTTATAATATTATTGCACTTTATTTTTTTTAATAAAATAATAAACTAAATAATAACGTGTGATAATACTATTTTATTTTAAAATAAAAAGGGAGTATTAAATACAAATACAATTATTTTATAGTAAACTTTAAAATAAAATGCTAATATTTTTATTATTTTAATCTGAACCTTAACTATTATTTTTAATTTGAATTATTTTAATTTTTAAACTTAAAATCAGCAAGCTTTTATTATGGCGGGTTGCTGGTGCGGCAAGTAAGTATATGCGCTTCCGGGTTTAGCGCTGCCGATTGTAGAGCGTCAGTGAATGAAATGTCACAGTTTTGCATTGTGCTTTGAAAATGTTAGCGGGTAGCCTATATTTATGCTTTCAGTTTGAATAGAAAGCTTATACAGTATAGTTTGTCGATCTAAAATGGTAATTGTGCATTAACAGCTGTCAACCATGTCGGAACCAAGCGGCAACCTCCCACACTCTCTCGTGAAGCCAACAAGGAAGTGACTTAAACTGTAATTCGTCAACTGGATGCTAGACGCTGGCTGCAAAAGGGAGTCAATCCCATAGACTCCCCATGTTAAAATGCCCAACTTTACAGCAGAAAAAAACGTTTACAGCCTAGTTCAAAAAATGATTTTGGTCTATATAGCTAATTTTGCCCTTCATGACAACTGTGAGGGGAATTAATTTTTTTATAACTCATCCGTTTAAATTATATTAAGTCTTAAAGTTCTGCATAATTAAGGGCGTGGCCACTTGAGTGACAGGTGCGCTGCTGTCACCACCGTCGAGCTAGGTGTGCGTGGTTTCAGCAACCAGCTCCCGCCTCTTTGCCCATCTTCGATTATCCGGGAGTGACGCGCTGCCAAGATGGCGACGGCCGCCTCCGCCCACTTTTGAGCTTCAAAAACTATCTTCGGAACACTACGGGTGACGTCACGGACACTACATCCATGTTTTTATAGTCTATGGTCGGTACGCAAAAGCACGCTCTGAACTAATTTACACAGCACATTTCTTATTTTGGTCGCGCATGCGGACCTGCGGACCACTTATGTGCACCCCTGTTTATACTGATGAAAACAAATGGAGAATAGCATTTATGAAACAGTTACATTAATGAAGCAATATACTGATTAGTCTTTACTGATTTGTAAAGAACAGCTTAATGGATGTAATCTCAGTGAATTCTGTTTGTCTTGTTAGTCGACCTCTGCTGCTCATAATGATATGTGTGTGTGTGTATTAGTGCATTAGTTTAATTAAACAATTTACAAAAAAACAATAATTTTAAATATATATATTTTTTGTCTCCCAAAGTATTTCGATCTGATTCTGCAGTTTGAAAACCCCAGATGACAGTATGCAGATGTCGTTAATCTTTTTTTTAGAAAGACACCTACTTGTTTTGGCTTTCCGTGTTAAAACCGCGTCAAAATCAGAGGTGTCAATCTCCCAGGCGAGCACAGGCTTGTTGCTGGATGACACAACCTCCATATCACAGTTCCCATCTGAAGACACACTTTTCCCCCCTGAGTGACTCTGGGAAGGGGTTGTAGCGCTGGTCTTGACTAATGCTGTGGTGTCTGCATTGGTCGGTGGCGCATCTTCAGATGTGATAATGGGTCGGGCTCGGTTGAGCAGCGCATAGTCCGAGCAGACAGTGTAGAACTTCTCTCGGGAGTGTGTTACAGGGCAGGTCCATGGAAGCTGGAGCTCTGCGCTGGAGGCCCGTCGTACCCGCAGCGCATCACACGTCATCGGACTCAGGAAGCTGCGCTCACGCTCATCCTCTCTGGCCGGGGCCCGTGATGGGGCCTCCTGATCAGTCCTAGCAGATACCTTGGCGCCTTCACTTTCCACAGTGTTAGGCATTGAACGGAGAACTGGGATGATGGTTAAGAGAATAACCTACAGATGTGCTCCAGCTGTGACGTACGTGATCCAAGAAGAGAGCTCAAAGAAGGAATCTCATCCACTGACTACAATTAAGAACATGACAAACAGACAGATACTAAGAAACTGAATATAAGAAGAAATGTATAATATATAAAATGAATAAATAATAAATAAAAGCAATAATACTAAGGTTTTTCTGTCATACATTTTTCAGGAGTTTTTGTTAAAGGGGTCATATGATGCGATTTCAAGTTTTCCTTTCTCTTTGGAGTGTTACAAGCTCTTGGTGACAATCAGCTTGAAACACTCCAAAGAGAAAGGAAAACTTGAAATCGCATCATATGACCCCTTTAAAATAGCATCATATGACCCCTTTAAATAAAAAGAGCATTTATTTGAAATAGAAATTTGTCTGTACTGTCATTTTTTATTTTGTTTTTATGCATCCTTGACCTCAATAGTAATTTAAAAATAAATAAACAAACAAACCTCGATTTTTTTATATTTTATTTATTTATTTGAAATCAAACATATTTGAATTAATTTCTGAGACATGTGCATCAGTAATTTTTTTAGGGTTATGCCAAGTGCAGAAATACACCCATCACAGTCATGAGGATCTCTGATTCATGGTTTTCTTGTCACAAGATTACAAAACTGATTCCTGCATGTTGGCTATGCCACACAGATCCCTAAATATGAATAATATTTTAAGATTGCTTTGAATTTGAGCCTGTTTCATGGATCTAACATCTAACATAACCACTTCTGGGTAGTAACTGATTACATGTAATCTGGATTATGTAATCAGATTCCAAAAATTAAGTACTTGTAATTAGAGTATACTACATTTTAAAATGCTCATACAGTTACTTTTTTATGGATTACACGATTACATATTATTTTTCCTCATTTAAATGTTCCTTTCTAAAAATGCTACCGTGTGACATTCCATTTAGCTTTGATTATATTCTCAAAGACATACAGAAATAAATATTTCAAGGAATATATTTTCTCTGTTTGCTTTTTATGTCAATATGGTACATTTGATGGTAAGCTTAAAACAAGTTTGATAAAAAGTAATCTAAAAAGTAGTCAAAATACATGACCTAAAACAAGGAGTAACCGTTACTAGTTTTCACAATGTAATCTGTAATCAGTAACAGACTACAATTTGTAAGTAATCTACCCAGCTGAACATAACTACATCCATTCATGTGAACAAAAACAAATACCTGCAATAATAAAAGTATGGTGGATTTTTGTGAACTAAGGTGTGGTATGAGACTGTTTACCATATGTCACTATGATATATATATATATAGTGCTAAACTAGGCCAGAGACTGCTATAGATGAAATGTTGGATGAAAATAATGGGCCAGTCACAGCTGACACTGACAGCAGCTTTCAACTATGTTTCGTCGTTTAAACAGATGAAAGCATGGTACCACATGGTTGAATTCCTCCTACATCGTCATCATCGTCGTCAACACTACCATTGTTTAGGTCATTCTTCTTCGATGACGGTCGGCAGGCAAGGCAACAATACATTTCAGGACTAGATTACAAGATAAACCGCCGCAATATAAGTTTAAACCACCGAAGACACCGTATAAATACCGCAGACATATGAATAGCTAAGCAGGATCAGTGTAGCCATCAATAGGCTCTTCGAAAGAACATGAAACGTCATTTCAGGACGCAAATATTTATCCATATTTACTTAATCATCATTAAAATAATGCAAAAAGAGTAAATCTGCACCTACCTGGCCAATTCTGCAGGAATAAATTAATTATACTGCGCTGCGCGACCTCTCTGTTGGACTGCCTCAACGGGCTCTACCAATCTCAAACATAGGGGTGTTGTACGACATAATAAATGGAAATGTTTCTTACATCAGATTTAAACGGTTTAAATAACAGTCTAACACAATAATATTAATATTTTAAGAATGTCTGTATAAAACATTTAATGTTATGGCAGATAGTTGTGTAAATGTAGATAGTCTGTTTAATAGTTCCACCTCCGTTGGTAAAATCTTTCAGAGGAAGTAGAGCGTGGTTGTCTTAAAAGTGGACTGAACTGCTTGCCAATGAATGAACTGAACTGAAGCAGGTGCAAGACCGGGGTAGGTGAGCAACAGTAAAGCGAGTTTATGAAGTATGACTGAAAACTGAAGGGATTCCACGATGAAACGATTTATTGAAAATGTTTTCCTCGTTAAACGTACAAAGGCATATGCATTAGCATTTTAAGATTTAACCTGCAGAAAGTGACCTGATTAAAAGTTTGGATAGATGGATAGATAGATAGATAGATAGATAGCAACTGTAATAATAAAGAAAATATATTAGAAAATACATTTCATGGTCATTTATACTGTGTTGTTATATCATGGTCATTTATACTGTTGTCTGTTATTTTTTTTATACACATCATGAAAATCTTTTACTTATATAACGTCAAATTTCATGTTAACTTGATTACACATTGCTTTACAGAAAGCTTATGACCTACTTTCTATGTCTCACCTTAAGAACAAATGGTGCAATCAAGTACTGAGTTGGTTACAAATTAACTAGGTACTTATCTCCATAGTTAACATCCCAGTTGTATATGATTAAGTGCCCTTACCAGACCGATGTTTCCAGAATCTAACCAGCATGGCTCAGAAGCTGCTGATAATCGACACAGACTGTGGCATAGATGATGCTCTGGCTATCATAGTTGCTCTGGCAGCTCCTGGTGTGAAGGTGTTGGGCATCACCTGCTGCTTTGGGAACACTGATGTGGATAATGTGTGTCAGAATGTGATGTGGGTTCTGACAGTCTGTCAACAAACCCAGGTCAGTGCAATTATAACAGTACCAATACAACTGTCATGACCTAATATGATATGACTGTTAAGATTGCATTGTTTGACCTCAGATTCCAGTTTTTAAAGGGTCTGCTGGTCCTCTAATCGGACCTGTGACAGGATTTAAAGATCACTTTGGCACAGATGGACTTGGAGATGTTCTGGAGAACTCTGAGATTTGGAAAGGGCAGATTCAGAAAGAGCATGCACTTCATGCTTTAATAAGACTGGTAAATGAAAACCAGGGAGAGGTAAGCAATAATTATTTAATAACTGTTTATTTCTAGAATACTGATTTAAAAAGTTTAATAAAAAGAAATATTAAAGAACCCTTTAAGCAAAGGTAACATTTTGTGTCAACATATGCATCATTTTGCTTGCTTTAAGTTAATTAAGTCTTAGTTCATATGTTCTCAATTAAAGCTCAATTTTGAGGCACTATGGACTCACTTTTTTCCAAGGTTTTATTTTATTTTGCCGCGTAGTGTTTAGGAACATTACATAAAGACATCCTAGTACCCTCATAGCAACAAGATGAGCTGAAAACGAAACAAAACATCAGCTGAAATCATATTAATTTATTATTTTAATTAATTCCCTTAATAATTGGCATTTTTATTTAATAATTAGGGTTCTAAAATCTGGTAGAAATTAATAAAATAAATGGAAAAACCCTGTAATCACAAACAACATTGTTAATATATTGTAAACCATGAAGAATGTTTAGTTCTTGAAACTTCTGGAATTATGAAACATAATATTTTTTAATGAAAATTATTTGTTAATTTAGTGTATTGCCACTCCTAGTTTGTTAATGTAAAAAAAAAGTTTGAAATTGAGCAGCATTGACATTCCTGCAAAAGTGTCAGAAATATCTTAAAGGGCATTCAAACTTTTGACAATGGGGCATCCCTTGGAGTCAAAAAGGGTGAGAACCACTGGGTTAGAGTGTTTCCTGCTG
>NW_015549606.1:362473-362781 GCF_001515605.1 Sinocyclocheilus anshuiensis
GCTGAATTTTGTGCTGCCATCTTGTGGTTGACAATGGAATGCACTTGCAAAGCCGTTTGTTTACTCATATGCAGGTATCTCTCATAGCTCTTGGTCCACTGACTAACTTGGCTTTGGCTGTTAGATTAGATCCCACCCTCCCTCAGAAACTCAAGGATCTGTACATTATGGGCGGTAACATGGAAGGTAAGAAAATGAGCTGCAGTACAAAAACTGGCCACCTTAATTGGATGGCAGCAAATTGTACTTTTCATATCAGCGATTATGTATTAAAGGGGTCATATGATGCTTTTTTAAAGATCATTATT
>NW_015549606.1:363351-383251 GCF_001515605.1 Sinocyclocheilus anshuiensis
GCGTGTTTAAATGAGGTGTTTTAGGAGGGCGTGGCAGAGTCTTAACTTTGATAAAGAATATCTCTTTGGGTTTGCGACTTTAGTCTTTGCAACTTCAGGGATCTTATCTATGCACAATCAGCTTGTAACACTCCAAAGAGAAAGGAAAACTTGAAATCGCATCATATGACCCCTTTTTAAATAAAACCAAGGCAGTGCCAACAACAGCACGTCAGGACACGTATCCCAATCAGGACGCTTTATACTGAGCTTCATCCGACCACTGTTCATTTTCCAGGCAAGGGAAATCTGACACCATCTGCAGAGTTTAATTTTAGTATGGATGCTGAATCAGCTTATGTAGTTTTGGAAGAATATACCTGCTCAACACACCTCGCAACCTGGGAGTTCACTTGCGGAAACAAGCTATCTTGGGTAAGAGCTGCCCATTGTGAGCAAAATCCATTCTACCATTGAATATATTTTAGGCCTGACTCATTTATGTGCTTAACATTTTTCCAGGAGTGTTTTGATGAGCTGGTCAATCAGGATACATCAGCTGCTCGATTCCTGAAGAAGATAACCTCCAAGTGCTGGGCCTACTCCAGAGAACCTCGCATCATCAACAAAGATTTGTTCTTTGGGCACGGGTTTGTACCCTACGACACCTTCGCTGTGGCAGCTTGTGTGGACAGCAGCGTGATCACAGAGAGTTTACAGTGTGCTGTACGTGTGGAGGTACAAGGTCAACTGGGACGAGGCATGATGGTTGTGGACCCAGCCAATACGCTAAAGAAAGACCATCTTGTCTTTGTGATGAGGACATGTGATCTTAAAAAGTTCAGCTTGATGCTGAAAGCAGCTTTACAAATAGCATAGAAATGCTTCTTTGCAATAGATTTGTATTACAAGATTTCCATTTTCAAATGTAGCATCCTTTGCACTTTATTGGTGCAACTAACCCTGTTCTGTTATCGTTCCAAACCAAAGACTCTTATTCATTTTCAAAACACAAAAGAAAATATTTGTAATAAAACCTAAGAGATTTCTACGGTGGGCCAGTAATGCATAACACAACGAAATCTCCACAACACAATGGAAACAAGCCACAACACAATAAAATTAGCACAGCACAATGGAAACAAGTCGTAACACAACAAAATTAGCACGACAATGGAAACAAGCCACAACACAACAAAATTTGCACAACACAATGGAAACAAACCACAAAACAATGAAATTAGCACAACACAATGGAAACAAGTCACAATATAAGGAAATTAGCACAACACAATGGAAATAAGTCGCAGCACAAGGAAATTAGCCCAACACAATGGAACAAGTCGCAACACGACAAAATTAGCACAACACAATGGAAACAAGTCACAATATAAGGAAATTAGCACAACACAATGGAAATAAGTCGCAGCACAAGGAAATTAGCCCAACACAATGGAACAAGTCGCAACACAACAAAATTAGCACAACACAATGGAAGCAAGCCACAACAATGAAATTAGTCTTTTGCATTGTGTTGTGGTGATTTCGTTGTGTTGTGCACTACTGGGCCACCGTAGATTCCTATCTGCACAACCAAAACTTTGATGCTTCAGAAATATAAACGTCATAAAAGTAATCCATATTAACCATTCATTGATCCGTTTAAATAAGGAAGAAAAAGCCTAAATTAATTCTATTCATCATATAAAGTGTCTCTTTTCAGAAGAATTCAATTAAACTTCTTGATTTATATGGATTGCTTAAAATATTTTTTTAATCTGTTTGAATCATCAAACTTTTGATTGCATGGACAGAAATATCCTTATTGATGTTTTGAAAATGTAAATCTAGGTTTAAAATGAGATGAGATGAGTAAATGACAGTTTTCATTTTTGGGTGAACTATCCCTTCAATTTAGGCAGAAATAAAATGAGAAGTCAATATTCTAGCCTGATATGTTTATTTCAACCAATGTGACCAAAACATTAACTCTAGAAGTGACAAATGAACGATGCACAGAACACATTTCAAGTTCTTTAAGCTCCCTCAAATTAAAAGCCAATTTCAGCAAATGAAGCTTTTCACTTTAAGCAGAGGGCAATTAAAATAAAAATAAAATCTGAATCCTGAATGCATTTACATTTGGCTTTGATTCAGAGGGGTTCAAATCAATGTGGTAATTGTAGTCTTGGCAACTACATGTATCTTTCCGAACATTAAATCAACCAACAAATACGGCCAGAAAATGCTCTAAAATGAATGAAAACATCTCAAACCAAAATGACAGCATTGTAGGAGTGGTGTTTTACACAAAGTGCTTATTTTAAGGTTGAGTAACACTGCATCTTGCATTTTAATACAGTAATACTGGACCAATACTTTAATATCACTCAAAATAGGGAATCTCTAAAATTGTAAAGAAAAACACCCCTACCAGGGCAATAGCATTAAGCCAATGTCTTCAATCTTTCATTCGCTTTGTTAGCTAAAATTGAACTTAAGGCATTTTTATGATACCCCACTAAAATAAATAGGATTGTATTTTGAGGGGGACTTGTAAATGCAACACTGGGTTTCCAGTGGACATTTGTACCATTACAATTCAAGATTTCTTCCAATCATTAAAATTATCTTGGTGTACAACATACTGTTCAACCAGGAAAAATAAAATAAGATTAGAAACCACTGCATTTTCTGTTGCCCAGTGGGCTGTTGTGTCTCAGATGCCGTTGTTGTTGTCGGGGCTGTTAGGCCAGGGCTCCGAGTTCCAGCGATTGAGTGAGGGAGACCACCCCATGCTCCAGGGGTTGTAGGTGCGGCCTATGTCATTGGGGGCAGGTGTGGGCGGCGCAGTGTGGCTAACCAAGTCAGGGAGAGCGGAGGAGGTAGGAGGACTGAAGGAGTGCAGGGTGGAGTCATTGCCAGTGGACCAGATGGACCTGCTGAAGGACCAGGGACTGTGCGCACTCCCCAAAATGGACTGAAGACAGGCAGAAAGAGAAAGATGATCATCTCATAGCCTGCAGAACTACCTTTATATACAGTCAGGGGTAATCTGAAACATGTTAAAGGTGGGGTAAGCGATTTCTGGTAGCCAATGTTGACATTTGAAATCACCAAAACAAACACTTTTGGGGGTCTCGCCCCTATTTTGATAGCTCCGCCCCACACATATGTACGCAACCCAGGCAACTATTAGTTCTGTGAAACAAAGCAAAACCAATGTTACACCGTGTCTACACCGGACGCGAGTAGTGCGGCGCGACAAAATGCTATGGAACTCATTATAATCAGTGATGCTGTCTACACCATAGACAAATCCCCGACAGAAAACTGCTGCTGCGTTCTATTCATGACGTATTGACACAAATTTCAAATGATTTTCAACGGTCGCTTTGTCGCGTCCAGTGTACTAGACAGACTTTAGCTGTTGCAGCGCACACGGTGTTACTCACCTATCGAGAAGAAACAAAGCAACCTCGGCGTCCGATCGCAGGCCTTCCGCTCCTTGAGTTCTCTCCAGTGCTGGAAAGCTGATCCGATATTTACACGGGTCCTACATCTTGCCTTATTGCCTTAAGCCTTCTTTTGTTCTGCAGATGTTTTCCTCTTGTTTTTTTATCCGCCATCTCTATCTTTCTGTCGCTCGGCTCGCTAATGTCCATCCTGTGCACTGAACGCTCTCTCCTCCACATCATGAGTAGACACGCCCCTTACTGCTGATTGGCTGCAAGTTTGTTTTGCTAGTTGGCCCGAATCAGTTTTCTAAAGCGTTTTTGAAAAATCGCTTACCCCACCTTTAAGCATCTGGCTTATTGTTACATATACACACTCTACTGTTCAAACGTTTGGGGTAAGTTAGTTTTCTTATGTTTTGTTTTTGAGAGAAGTCTCTTATTCTCACCAAGGCTGCATTTATTTGATCAAAACTACAAACAGTAATACCATTTAGCAGAATGGTTTGCAAGCAAAACAGACCCAGCAATACTGATGTGATGAGGTCACAGGTGTATTGTAGAGTATTTTACAATGGAATGGAAAGTTTAAAAAAAGCAGCATTTATTTAAAATAAAAATCTTTTGTAACATTATAAATGTTTTTACGGTCACTTTTGATAAATTTGATGCATCCTTGCTGAATAAATGTATTTAAAAAAACTGCTGATCCAAACATTTACAGTAGTGTGTAATGGTTCAAGATTAATCTGAAAATAACCTTGATATCAAAAAAGAAAAAAATGAAATGTCACTGTAATTTCTGTGATACTCCATGATCTTAGTGTTAATGTTCTCTTTGGGATCACAGGTGTCCATCTGAATGAGAGATGATAATGTGACAAGGAAGCGATATCTTACAGTTGTTGGAGTTGCTGGAGATCCAGTGCTGGTAGCCCAGGAATTATTTGGCTCAGTATCCCAGATGGACGGGGACATTGGAGTGTAGTCAGGCCAAATCTGCTGGGGCTCTGAACTCTTGGGAACAGTCATGCCTCTGAAAACTAATACAGAGAATAACCACAATATTGGATACATTGATTGCAATTTTATTTTAACATTTTGCATTTTATTTAAACATGTTGCATACCTCCAGAAAGATTAAGTGGGTTGTTGGGTCCAAAAGCAGAGAAAGCATTTACCGGTCCAAAACTGGGGCTGCTGGTGGTGTCTATTGGGCTCCACAGTTCAGAGCTAAAAGATTATAAATCTTTTTAGAAATCTTTTCCACAGTTATAAATATACTTGTAAAACAGATGAGAAAGAAGGTTAAGTGATGTTTCATTATGAAGCCACTGCACCTGTCAGATCCATCACTCTCCACTGATGTCATGTGAGATAGTGTCACCTTCCCTAGACTGTCAGCTTTACTAGCTGAACCACTGCCACCTGTAAAAACAACAGCACACCACTTGTATAACATTTACATGCAAATCTGTGGCAAGGGGCACTTTAAATCAGTGTTAAAATAATAATAATCAGTAATGTCCTCAAATTTCCTGTTCATGCACCACTACAAGTTGATCCATGTTCATCATCTTTATATTTAACATGCAAACTCACCAGGGCTTTTGTCATAGCCAGCAGCTACAGCTGCGAAAGTTGGATTTCCATTCTGACCAGGCAGAGAGGCCGAATTGGTGAGCTTATTCCCTGGAGCCTTCTTCAAATTAGCCTCACTATAATATTATGCAAGAAAAACAATGTCACTCATGTATTTTCCAACTTGATAACCAAGAAATGCCTTGATGCCAATACCCCAAATGCAGGTTCTAAAACTAACATTTAGCCACACTGTCCAATAACCAGTGACTTAAGAAAATTTACTGGCCAAAAATACTTTTTAACGACTATGAAACGGTATGTGCATTATTTCATTAAAAAAAAAAAAAAACATTGGGGGGAAACACTTAATTGCAATTATTATCAATAAAAAAATAATATATTATTATTATTAATAAAAATACTATTTTATTTATTATAATTAATAAATTAATACACAAAACGATCACTATAATACTACTGAATTTTAAAAGTACTTTGTGATAATAATAATAATTATTATTATTTTACATAACAGTACAATTACAATTCTAACATTTATTGTTGTTTTTCCTTGAATTTCAGATGTTAAACCTTTGCTTTTTCTTTGGCAAAAAACAACAGGGAAACATCTTTTGAAATGCCTTTCTTTTGAGAGATTTATAAACACTTCTCATTTCAATTTTGGGAAGATGCTTGGCACATGTTGTATTTTCAAATGCATGTTATAAGCGACTCAAACTCACACTCAGCACTTGCAGACTGTTTGTGTGGAGCAGCATTTACTTCAAAGCAGCATTACTCACATGAAAAGATCACACTTCAAAGGGGTCATATGACGTTGCTAAAAAGAACATTATTTGGTGTATTTGGTGAAATGCAATGCGTTTATGCGGTTTAAGGTTAAAAAAACACATTATTTTCCACATACTGTACATTATTGTTGCTCCTCTATGCCCCGCCTTTCTGAAACATCGATTTTTACAAAGCTCATCGTTCTGAAAAGCGAGGTGTATGCTGATTGGCCAGCTATCCAGTGCATTGTGATTGGCCGAATACCTCAAGTGTGTGACGGAAATGTTACGCCCCTTACCATACTGTGATGCTGTATCCCGGCGTGACGAGACAAAACCAATAAAACCCATTACAAACGAGGCATTTGTTGCATCCAATTGGGAAATAATTACGGCCGAGTCTTAACTTTTTTAAAGAATATCGCTTTAGGTTTGAGACTTTAGTCTTTGCAATTTTAAAATTATTTTAAAATTAAGTCTTTTAAAATTCTGGCAGTTTAATGCCTACAAAAATGGCTGGTAGGGACTACAACAAGTTACTAAACCCCACCCTCAGGAAAAGGCAGCAAAGGGGGAAGAGAAAACTAGAGGTGCACGTAAAAATCTGTTCATATATGAATCGCGATTCTGTCTTCTAACGATTCTAATGGATTCACAAGTTTCAAAATCAATGTTCAAAAGCAGCGGTTCTCAATACTGTTCCTCGCACGATCCTCTTCAATAATATCCTCTGCTTCTCAATCGGGCTCAAACTGATAAGCGATATTAACGATGCCATTGTTTACAATACAACCGGAGCACAAGCCGCTGAAGTGAGGGCCGGGACGCTTAGACGCGCACTAGGTGGTCACAACACACTGGGCTAGCTAACCAATCAGAGCCCATCGCCTATTTCTGAGGGCGGGGCTTCATAAAAACAGGAAAAGATCAGCCCATTTCTCAGAGAATGGACAGAGCTGTGTGGAATAAAGGTAAATTATGTGAAAAATTATGCGTTTTTAAAAATTTTTTTTTTTAAACGAAGCATTAACATGTTAGACTGCACCCCATAAACACAATCAAGCCTAGAAAAAACCCAGTGAACCACCCCTTTAAAACACGCAGCGCATCAGATTACATATTTAAATAATTACAACAGTCTTTGGGATTTTATTTTTGTGCTAAACAATGTCGTGTTCTCAGGCATTGTAAGAATTAATGAAAAAAAGTAATTACCAGCCAACTGGGGAGTAAAATTTTTTTCGTATACTCGCCAATGCTGATTTTTATTCACATTTGGCACTTGCAAAGTGTTATTTTAGGCCCTACCCAAATGTGTTCTATTATTACGTGCACTTCAAAGCACACGCCCATTAAAGTTACCTGCTGGTGTGGGGCACACTGCCATAGCTTCCACGAGGCACCAGGCTAGGGGAGGTCGGGGGTGGTGAACAGGTTCTGGACATGACTGAACTGGAGCCTTTCAGGAAGGGGTCTGCATGCATGGTCTGCATAGATATCTGTTGAAGACTGTCCACTGCTAATAAAATGTATGACACAAATATTTAGATACTTAGATAAGAGTACATAAAGTAACAAACTGACTCATAATGGAGTACAGGTTATGCTTCCAGTTTCATTGCTTACGGTTGCTAGTTTTAAGAGGAACATCCCATTCTGGTGGGGACTCTTTCTCTCCTTCTGATCCGCTGCTATGACCCAATTCCTGCATGGAGCCATTGACTACAAACTTTCCAAGCGGAGATGGCCGATCATCACCCATCTTCCCACTGACTACTCAGGCAGACAGAATAAAAGTGGTTTCAAAATGGTTTCTAGAGTTAACGGATTCAAAAGTTGGGTGGAAACGCTGAAATCTGACACTTACTTTTGCTCAGAGCTCGTGGTTTGGGGACACTGTGAATTCCTGTATTGGCGAGGGTTTTGGTGAAGGTCTTGCGCTGCTTATCCTGTTTTTCCAGGGGAGTGACGTAAGGGAGTTCTAGGGAGCTGTATAGAAAAAAATTAAGACACTGATATTAAAAAAGATTCAGAGTGAGAGTAATGATGGAGATGGTGAAGATCACCTATGCAAGTCTGATGCAAAGTGATGATTAACCATTCTAGAATGGTTCACTGGAAACCTCAAGTCCTTCAAGATGAAGCACGTCATTTCTGTGTCACTAGAAGCACCTCGGGTCGCTCAAATAAAATTTGAGACCCCTCTTGAAGAACAAACAGGTGTGCTGCATTTTTTAACAAAACGTGTCCAAAGTTCATTTGGAGTCCAATTTGGCATTTCGAAATAGCTCAAGAGCATGAATTTCCTGTCTCTTATTAGCTGTTGAACTTTGTCAAACTGCCATTGGTCCATGATGTTTACATAATAGGTTGATGTGCTCTGGGGCTCCACTTTATTTGACATAAAATATATTCTTTACAGCGAAGTTGTCAATGCACTGGAAAAATACTGTATAGTTGAAATTGAAGTTGAACTTTGCGATACGGACTCTTTTTTTGTTTTGTTTAATACTGTAAAGCAGTTTAAGCCATTTTTATTAAAGCACTATATAAGTAAACAAGACTTGACTGGAGTGCTGAATTGCAGAGCTGGTGAAAACATATCCACATCCCTATGATCAGATGCTTTCCTAACCGCTCTTTTCTCACTGCTGTCATTATTGTGGTGTGTTTGTTGTATTATTGAAAGGATAGCGTGCAGCACATATTAAAATATTCATCTAAGCACAGCTCCCAGCAGAGCGGCACATGGCAATGCAGACATATCCTACCTCTTCACCATCAGTATCAGGGCCTAGTGACACAGAAATCACACGTCACCTTCAGTGACAGCTCTGAACAAACCTGGATTTTTCCACTTGATTCTCCTTCTTTGTGGTTGGTTGTTTCTTAGTTTTTGGTTTAGCGGGGGAAGGAGTAATTTCTTCTCTTTCTTTTCCATTGTCCACTGACACAGATTTTCCTTTCATCTTCACTGGCTCCTGGTT
The DNA here is from genome assembly GCF_001515605.1 of Sinocyclocheilus anshuiensis. Taxonomy (NCBI): domain Eukaryota; kingdom Metazoa; phylum Chordata; class Actinopteri; order Cypriniformes; family Cyprinidae; genus Sinocyclocheilus; species Sinocyclocheilus anshuiensis. The sequence continues at coordinate 372,148 of NW_015549606.1, forward strand.
AATAAGACAAATTATAGTCAGACAGTGCATTTAGAATGTACATTTTAGAGCAAGTTTGTTTTGGGATTTTCTCTGGTGGGTCTAGCATGTTTCACGTGTATGTACCTCTTTAATATTGGCCTCCATGTCTGGGTTGGAGGTCTCTGTGGTAGTAGAAGAGCTGTCATCGTTGTCTGCCAGTGGCTCTTTTAAATCTTCTCCTTGAGTCTTTCCCTTTGTTTTCCTCTCTTTCTCCTCTTTCTTTTTAAGAGCTTTTGTTTTATTCTTCACTTTCCCTTTTGATTCAAGCACTGAAAAACAAGTAAATTAACAGAAATTCTATTGTGCATTTCGCAATTTACACTGACCTCTGGGACAAACACCTGGCATGATAAATTAATCTATATTGTTATGCTGATATATTGTCATATATTACCTTTGTTTTGTGAAGGCTGTTGTGAATTGTGTTCTGAAGACACGTTATTGGCAGGAGACTCAGGCCTGTCGAGGTCTTTATCCATGGCTGCCAGAAGTCGGTTGTAATCCTGTTCCTCTGTACTGTTGGCCCTTGTGCTGTTGGACTGTGAGGGTCCTGAGCTCGGAAGGTCCTCCAGGAGGCCTGAGCCCTGCTGCTGCTGTTTGGAACTCCGGGCCTTTCGATTAGTTAGCTGGCTCAGTCCTTGGCCACTATCTTTATTGAGCGGAAAGCTGGAGGAGGGTTGCATAGATCCAGAGCGGCCTGAACCAGATCTGGGCTTGCTGTCTGGCAGAACACCATTGCTGTTGGAACTGGAGTGCGGACCACCCTGCCGACCCCCAGCCCTCCCGCCACTGCTTGACCCGTACATTCCTCTTGTCGAGTTCTGGTTTGAGTCGGCAAAATCATTCAAGCTGCAACAGATCAAATGCATTTTGTAAAGCATCTTACATAAAATGCGAATCAAATAAGAATGATCACTTCTTTATAAATGAAAGGACATAAAATAAAAAAACCCTAAATCATCACTCACTTAGCATCACTTTGAATTCGTACAATTTCCCTGAGATCAAATGGTTTTCCAGTCTCCATGGGAGAGTTGGATTCCACAGACATCCGTCGTTTGAAAGGCTCCCATATTCCCTGGGCCTCCAGATAGGCAGTAGCGATGACCAGCAGGAACATGGAGCTAGAGAAATATCAGACTGTTAATCATCCACAGAAAGAGAGACAAGTACGTTATTAATCTCACGTGTTTAAAACGTAGGAATATTATACATGAAATAGAATTAGAAAAATATTCCTAATACAATATAAACACAATGCACAACTTACATAATATCTATAAGCAAACATTTGTTTAAAGGGGTCATGAACTGCCTTTGTTTTTTATTTTGTACTGTTCTCTGAGGTCCACTTATAATGTTATCAAGATAAAAAACAATCATAATTTAGAAGTAATAGGCTATTTTCTGTCCTGTTTTGACCCTCCTCATTAGAACGCTGTTTGAAGAGGTGTGGCGGATTGTAGACTCAAAGGAAACGCCCACTGCTATAATTGGCTAACAGTTGTGTATGTTTCACAGCCGGCATCCTTCATAGATGGATGCTGCTGTGATTTAGGTTAAAAACGCAAAAATACTCATATCAAACGATCTGTTTAACAGACAAAGCAATAGTGATCACGTAATTAAGAGAGTTACTCACACTTGTGTGGTGCAACATCAGATAGTCGGCACAGCTTCGTCTTTTAGTTTCAATCTTTCTGAAAATCCTGTGTCGAATCCGCGGTAAAATTAAGTGAACAAAGGACCAAGTTCTTAATGACACCGTCTGGCACTTCATTAAAAATAAAGTTCTTCATATAAATTTATTGTTTGGTTTCTGCATATACCTGCCTTTGCTGCTCTTGTCATTACCTACTACATGCGCGAATCGGTGGGCGGGGCTAAACAGGCAGTGATGTAGAAGCAGGCATTGATCCTCTTCTGCTGAGGCAGTGGAAGTGAACAAAGGACCAAGTTCTTAATGACACCGTCTGGCACTTCATTAAAAATAAAGTTCTTCATATAAAGTTTATTGTTTGGTTTCTGCATATACCTGCCTTTGCTGCTCTTGTCATTACCTACTACATGCGCGAATCGGTGGGCGGGGCTAAACAGGCAGTGATGTAGAAGCAGGCATTGATCCTCTTCTGCTGAGGCAGTGTTTAACCACACTATTACGTCATAAAATGGCACATTCCACAACTTGTCATTTTGGCAGACTGGCTTCAATATAAGCTGTTTTTAGACTAACCACATGACATCTTATTTATCAAAAGATCAAGGGAATTTGGATTTCTCAGTTCATGACCCCTTTCACATAACTTTCTCTAGTCTAGGTTTTTTTTTTTTTATAGAAAGAAACCCCATAAATCTGCAAAAAGCAGTGTAGACAGTCAATTCTAAACATCAGATTCAAAAAAACAAATCAGAATTGTGTGCCGTGTAAACAAAGGCATCGTTTTGGTTGTGTAATGTTTATAAGACAGGGTTTAGACTTTCTTAGCCATCAGGTGATCAGATATGAGAAATCAGACCTCATAATGAGGGAGACGATGATGTAGAGCTCGAGCTCCCAGTTGGGTCGGGGAAGGGTCTCAGCACACACTGCCAGCATGTGATATGGCAATGATGCATTCAGCACAAACACAAACACTGAACCCCCCGCAGTTACCAACTTCAGCTCCCGGATCACTCTGGATGATGTGAAATCTGGTGTAAACCTGTATGAATTCACAAGACAGAAGAGAGTTAATAATCTTACTCCAACTGTTACTCAGAAACCATTCTAATATGCTGATTTGGTGCTCAATTATTGCTACTCTATTAAAAAAGGGTCTTATTATTGTCAATGTGGAAATCTTGATGCATTTTTATGATACATGATACATAAGATTCTTTGATGAATAAAAAAAATTTAAAAAGAACAGCACTTATTTCTAAACATTCTAAACATCTTTACCGCTACCTTCAATCAACTTGTGGCATCATTGCTGAATTAAAGTATTAATATTACTTACCCCAAATATTTGAATAGCAGTGCACGAATGAACACTGATAATATCAAGATAATCAATTACATATTAAAATGTATTCAAATAGAACTTAAAATAAATTGTAATATTACTGGTTTTACTAACTTTTTGATCAAATAAATGCAGACTTGGTGAGCATAACATAACAGCATTTGAACATAACATAATTATTAAAATAATAATAATAATAATAATAATAGCTATTCCAAACATTTGACCAAAAGAAATCAGAAAACCTCACAGTGCTGCACTGGTACTTAAAAAAAGTAACCATGAAATCACTTACAGTATGACGAGGTCTTTTGAAGTGTTTGGTTTGAGTGCAAATTCTTCACAGTTGAGAACTTTGAAGCCATAACCCTCACATGCATTGCCACTGATCTCCATAGATCGGATGTTAATTGGAAGAAGCCCTGTGTTCTCCAACCTGAAAGTCCTTCGAAGAGTGAAGTTTGGTTCCTCGGCTTTAGCTTGAAGAAATTAGCAATACAGACATTTAGTAAGCATAAGTAGTATGTAAACAGAAAGGTACAGAATCTCAAACTAGTTTATAACAATGAAAACATCTGAAATTTGATTTCATTTTGACACTTACCTTCTGAACAGTCTTTGAGAAATGCCTCGGTGAGCTTAAACCTCAGAGAGCTGCCGAGACCTGGGGCTTTACCAGCCAGTCTCAGACTCTCTGTGGTGCCTTGACCATGAACCATGATCAAGTCTACTACTGTCAAGTTGTTCCTGTGCAAACATGACAAGGTTAATGTACAACAGTACTCTCACACCATTCTATTTTCAGCATTCATTTTGGCAAACTAAGTTTACCTGACCACTAGCAGAGAAGAGACCCTGTGATTGGTGATGGGTCTAAACCTCACGTTGAAGGACTTTACCTCCCCAGGCATAAGGAGCATGTTGTATACATAGGGCCGAGTTAAACCTTCAACAAATCCTGTGGAACTCTTCATCACTGAAGACTGACACACATACAGAAATCATTAGCAGCATAAAGATACACCATAACCACTGTACAGCAATTCTAGTAAAAGTAAAACTGATTAAATTAAACAACAAAATGTCACTACATTGTTACAATACATGGTTTTTATGTATTTTATGTCCTTGTTACTTACATGATTTTTATAAACCTGGAATTCCAGTGTATTCGTGTCAATGTTGATGTTAGACAACCTTCCTAAAGGAAACCTTTAAGAACAGCAAAAAGACATCAGATGAAATCAGTATTAGTGCTACATGATATTGCAAAAATACTGACATTTAAAATGAAAAATACAGGATTTTCACAAGATAACTTAAATAGCTCTATTTTTCTCAATTGAATTAGCTAGCTAGATTTTGTTTTTATAATATCACACTTGCTATTTCTCACAGACAATATAAATAGGTCTTCATACATGAAAACACATCACATCATATATAGGGGTCTATAACTGGTTTAGTACATAGGAAGTGCCTTACCTGTCAGCAAGTCTGCCTGTGAACACTGAGGGATTCGGGTAAAGAGCCAAAGGAAGAACCTGAACGTAGACTGGGACATCGGCTGAGTTTTCTAGAATCACTTCCTCTTCCTACAAAGACACAAGTTCAGGTCAATGTATTTGACTTGAGGGAAAATACTATAGTTGATTTAAACATGCTAAAATGTGTTAAAGTGAGCTGAGTTGATGTGTATACACTCACTGATGAGCTGTCGGTGTTTGTGAGAGGAAAATGAATCTGTTGTGATGAGTTGACCAGCGAGGGCCATGTGAGCTGCGCTAAGATCTTGGCCTGCACATTCTTCTGCAGATCTGTGTTCACTTCAAAGAAAGCTTCAACCCTAAACAAACAAGAGAATCATATCAAAGATACTATGCATCTACTGCACGGTAATCGAAAACCATCTAACCATCTAATCTAAGGTTTAAAGCAAGATGTATCGGACTCACTCAAGGCCTGATTGCTCTTTGAGCTCTCGCCATCTTTTCAGGAGCCGCTGATGTAGATCTACATCAGCGTCCCATATGTCCTCCTGCATAATTAAACCATGGGGCCTGGATTCAGCTGCAGGAAAAACACACACACACGAGGAGTATTCAATGAAACCCATGCATTAAAAAAACAAGTAAATTAGGAAAAAATACTTTGATGTACAGAAAGCATACATTTTAATACAAACGGTAATCCCACATAACAGTGATCACCACACTGCAAGCTGGCATCAAAATAAATGTTTGCTATCTGGAAAAGGAGTAAAAAAAAACTAAAATTAATTTTTTAGGACAAAAAACATCTGATTCATCCAAAATTATTCTACATTGTACTATTGTAGTTATAGCATAAAACAAACTGAGCAAACTGTGGGCAGGTGCATTTATGTGAGGGTAGATTTAGTATAGCATTATAGTGTTGTAATTGGGCCTGGCACCTTGGACTTTCGTCTGGGTTCCAACTCCACTTTGTTATTGCGAAGTCGTTTGAAGTAAAACCGGACGTCCTCTGTGAGAGAGCGAATTTGCTGAAGCCTAACTTTCTGTGAGAATGAACTCTGTATGCTAAATCCTTGGTGAACAACTTTTCCCTCCATAAAAAAAAAACACACAGTAAAAATATTCTAAAATGCTAAACCTAATGAATGGTCTGTTGTTGTTTCAAAATAACAGTGGTTTGCAAAACAGGTTGTGTTAGCACATGGCACTGGACACAGGGAGTGGTGTTCAAACAGTGCCTGGGGGTAAAAGCAAGGATGAATCACACATGCTCACATTACATGTGTCTTCATTACTTTGAAATCTCAATGAACAGGTCATTTTGAATGATTATTTAAAAAGAATAGAGACAAAAGAATACTTATGACTTATGATTTTGAAAAGGACACTGAGGATTAAAAAAACAAAAAAAAAAAGATAGAGAAGTGATTTTACTTACCGGGAATGAAGGAGGAAGAATGATTTGTTTAGGTGAACAGCTTAATGTTCCTACTGCTATGAGAGCCTTTACAGGGATGGTCAGTATCTGAAATAGACACAGATAAACTGAAGGCTTGGAAAGCATTGCTCATTTGTTTCCACTGCGGTGTTAAAAATATGCCACTTTCATACATGTGTAAATGGGTCTGTGTGACAACACCGTAACTGATTTATAAATGAAAACATTCTATTTGTTTTTTACATAATTCTTATATACTCATATATCCACATGCACTTACATATATACATATATATATATACATATATACACATACATATAAAAAAACTTGACAATGGAAAATACTTGATCATACCCTTAAAGAAATGACTGTAAATGAGTCATATTAACAAAAACAATGCATCACATTCTGAACTTTTATTACAGGAGCATACACAGTGCATATTTTAAAATACCTTGAACCATGAAACTTTCAAGTACCAAAACCCTGAACCCTCAGTGGTAGAGCATTCCGTTAGCAACGCAAAAGGTCGTGGGTTCGATTCCCAGGGAACACACATACTGGTAAAAAATGTATAGCCTGAATGCACTGTAAGTCGCTTTGGATAAAAGCATCTGCTAAATGCATAAATTATCAATTATAATTATTATTACATTTATTATTAATTAAATTATTATTATAAATTAAATTAAATTAATTATAAATTAAATTAAATAAAGTTCTATGTTACTTTGCTTATGGTTTTAGTCATATTTAGTCATGTTTTCGCAGCAGTGTGTAAAATCCAAAGTGTTTCCACACTTGGGATTCAAAACGTGAAGGTGCAGAAAGAATTCTCGAAGAGGTTTGATCCTCTGTCATGGCTTTGCTTTCTCGCGCCGGCTTGAAACGTATACGACGTCATTTAATGCAGCGGCACTGCGCATGCAGACCGCTCGTTGTATGACAAAGCACCGCGAGAGCTACAGAGAGCAGATGGCTCTGCATGCTTTCGAATCGCTCTCGCGGTACTTTGATGTCATACGGCGATTGGTCCAAGTAGGTATAACTGCAGACCGGAGATCTCCAAAATGGGGCGGGGTCTCTTCACGCAAAGAATTTCACCATTGGCTCTGGCTTCGGACAATTGTTATTGACTTACATTTCAAAATAAAACTTTATAAATTAAACATTGTTTCTAGTTGATCTAAAATAAAATATGCTATATAAATAAATATTCTCCGTGAGAGTAGAGCCCAAAGCTCGTGGCCAGTGGTGTTCGGACTGGAGTTTAAACCTTTGCTTAATGATGTAAACGGGAATCACCCACGAGCTCTCCCACAAGCCGTCAGCTCAGGGGAAAGATTTTACTCTATCGCTTTGTTCCAAGCAACGGGGGCAGTCTCATATCGCATAATCTTATTAACTTTAATTGACACAACCAATAAAAACTTTTGAATCAGCTGTGGGGCAGTTTGCACTGAAGTGGATTGGGGGAAAATATTGTGCATGCGTGTCATGTGCCTGTCTGTTAATGGGAGGAAGCCACGCCCTATTTTGGAGCTCCCACCCCGTTTTGGAGTTCCCGCCCCCATTTGGAGATCTCAGGGCTGCAGTTATACCCTTCTCGGATTTTCTCCCAACTGTTCTCCTCCACTTAAGACATAAACTGTGTTTAAGTAAATACTCTCCAAGCCGGCCATATCAACACTTTAATTGACACAACCAATAAAATCTTTAGAATCAGCTGTGGGGTGGAGTTTGCACTGAAGTGGATTGGGGGGAAAAAATTGCGCATGCGTGTCATGTGCCTGTCTGTCAATGGGAGGAAGCCACGCCCTATTTTGGAGCTCCCACCCCGTTTTGGAGTTCCCGCCCCCATTTGGAGATCTCCAGGCTGCAGTTATACCCTTCTCGATTGGTCTGGGCGCTGCTGCTTCATGTCGAACACACCTATACATTTAACGCCCTCTGTTGGAATAAAAGCGCTAACTTCTCCCGACCACCTCTTAGGAAAAGTAAAATAATTAAATACAGAATCTATCTCTGATTCTGAGATAAACCAATCGATTTTTAAATAGTTTTTAAAAAAATCGCGAAAGTTAGGTGAATCGATTTTTTCTCCCACCCCTAACATTTATCAATGGTATTACTTATTTTAAAGTTCACAGATCCCCCTCCTCGAGCACCAGCTTTGGCACAACAACCAGCACCATTTTTGTGGAAAAGAAGAACAGAGGTAACAGTGTTTTCTGGATGAAACACATACCTCATAGTCTGTTGTAATATGTATGGCTCCATCATATATTCCCTCTAGAGCTTTTGCCACCAAAGTGACTTTAAACGCTGCGTAGTAGCCTGAGGCTAAAATGACCTGTGAGGAAACAGACATGCAATACGGAGTTATGAACCCTTACATGTTCTGTAGCAATCCTGCTTTTCCTAAACAAATGCACACACATACTCCAATGTAAGTTTATTTTGAAGTATACAAAAGACAGTGGTCTAACTGAAACATTTCTATGCACACTGGCCCACTCGGTTTACATTGCCTTACTTTGGGTCTTTGAAAAATGTCTAAAACAATGTGTTTGCTTGCAGTAACCCAAAACCACAAATTTTGCAACACTTGCAAACCACAAGTACGGACATGCAAAGATTCCACCGGAAGTCCTATGACTGCCTGCAGATATAATACAATCTGTACAATCTGAGATAGCCATGTATGGAGTTATGTTTAAAATTTTTTAAATCTGCAACATTTTCACTGACATAAATAAAGATCATAAAAAGTTTACAATACATAACAGTTTCATAAAATAAAATGTTATCAATGTTTATTGTAGGAGAATATGTCATTTCAGTTCTTTTTTACATACATTATTTTGCATTGAAATTTCAACACTACTCAGCGTCCCCTATTTTATATGTGGATTATAAATCCTTATCATATTTGTTATGAGATAGAGTTATTATTCTTAGTTAATGAACATTCCAGCATAAAGACAAGCTGTGCCCTGTGTAATGCTGTCCAAATGACTCTGATGTGCTATATATACGTTTTGGTAACAGACCGTAAAGGAGTGTTAAATATGCTCTTACGGTTTTGTATTGGGCGGCTGATGTGTTCTGGAGCTCTTGTGTTCTGCTCAGTGCTATACTTCTGTTCCCTCTTTCTGTGTTAAGCAACTCCATTGACAGACTGTCTCCTGTCACCAACCATGACTTTATCTCCAACTGTAAGGACAGAGAAATCTCTATAATGTATATAATCTATATGATTCTCTATAATTTATTTATAGAGAAAAAGCCACATCTACATCATTGCTCACTCCAGTAATGTCTCAAAAACTTAAACAGAACTGCTATTTTTTTATTCAAATGACAAAATGTCACACTGTACTGAACATGATGACCTTGTACCTCAATTGGATTGCTGTTGACCACCACAAACACTAAACTGCTGGTGTCTGTAGCACTAAGAACACCAAAGTCTAGGATGTGCTCTCGAAGACAGGGAGGAAGAACAACGGGCTGTTAAGTAAGAAAGAAAAGACAAATCATGGCCAAGCAATCTCTAAAATTATACAAATAAATTTCACAATATCTAAAATTCATAATTAGGTTACATTAGTGACATTTTGTCACATGTAGGCTGTTTCTAACATACCTCCAAGAAGCCTGTGTAGGCCCTGACTGGCAGGTGGAATTTAGAAGCATTAGTGATGAGGAGAATGTTGCTGTCGATGTGGATGGAGGGTCGCACTGGTCGAAACAGAAGGGAGAAAATATAGCGGGACTCATGGGGAGGGATAAGAACTGGTGTGCTGAAATTACGCACCTGTTAAAAAACAAACAAATATTTTAATTCAACACTATAAAGAGGTTTTCTGCTGACAAAAATGTGATCACCCGCATCCAGAGGCTAGAAAAAATTGCTTACATTGAACATAGTCTTGGCTTCATCTGGAAGTGACACGTTGTGGATGCGTATGGCAAAGTTGAAAGTATTGGTGAGGTAGATGGGCCTGTCCACTGGATCTACAGGACTGTCTCTGATGTGGAACAGGGTGGCTGTGTGGTCGAAGCCCAGGTACCTGGAAACGGTGAGCATAAAAACATTGTGAACTAGTTACAAAACTGTATACATATGCTGGTGAACTGGTGAAGAAATCTTACCCTTCTAAAACCTCAGCTTGGTAAGGGATTTCAAGTTTTGAGTAGCTTTTCTCTTTTGCCTTCACTGTTATTTTTCCAGAAAACTGGTCTGATCTTCTTGCTTTTGAAGCTGGAATGTAAAAAAACACCATGAACATTTCTGTAGTTGTATCTGTAAACAAACATTTTGTTCCATGTAAAACAATAACTACTGATGTCTTAAAATAAATCAAGAATGAAAGAGCTTTGGTAACATTGTAAACAGACTTCAATTGCTTTGATGTCACCAGACCAAGTTATTACTAGGTCTACATACTGTAGTGTAGAGTATGGACTTTTGCACTAATCAACATGCACATGATTATTACAGAAACTTTATGAACTTTTGACTGATTTACTAACTATCAAATCACTACAGAGAGGTGTGTGATAGATAGGATAATTTATATAAGAGTAGGGATGCAACGATTATAGATTTTGTTGGTACGATTATTGTCTGAGGAATAATCACGGTTTCACTGTTATGACGATTATTATGCATTTATTCATTTCACAAAATTATTAATGTATAAAATCAAATGGACACTCTTTAGATAATAAAGTGTTATTTATTGCTGCCTTTAGAAAGAGAAATAACACAGTAACCAATAATACAGCACAAAATAATAATAATAAAGACAAACAAAAGTCCATCTCTCCAATTGGAATTAAAAAGGTGACCTCTGCTCTGTAAACATCCATGTCAGTATTTCCATTTTGAAAATAACTAATGAAAATAGATCACAAAAGTATTTAGTGTTTTCAGTTTGTACATTCTTTACATTTCTTTTGGACCTGAGGCAGAAAACTGGAAACATGGTGAAAAAAAAAATCTTGTTGGTTTTTGACTTATGTATAATACTATAAAAGGGATAATAGATAACAATGTTACTAAGTATTATTAATATAGGACTATTGACTTTATTTATCCCACAGGGGAAACTATTAATAATCAGGGGAATAAACT
>NW_015549606.1:385634-386632 GCF_001515605.1 Sinocyclocheilus anshuiensis
TTGGAATTAAAAAGGTGACCTCTGCTCTGTAAACATCCATGTCAGTATTTCCATTTTGAAAATAACTAATGAAAATAGATCACAAAAGTATTTAGTGTTTTCAGTTTGTACATTCTTTACATTTCTTTTGGACCTGAGACAGAAAACTGGAAACATGAAAAAAAAATCTTGTTGGTTTTTAACTTATGCATAATACTATAAAAGGGATTATAGATAACAATGTTAATAAGTATTATTAATATAGGACAATTAACTTTATTTACCCCACAGGGGAAACTATTAATAATAAGGGGAATAAACTGAACTATCATTGTAATCAACTGTCATCCATACGTATTCATTTTAATAATTTTTATAATAATTCATATGATTTTACATGTGGCCTGAGAAAATCATGTCTATATTTGGTTTGTGAGATCAGAGATCGCGCTGCGCACACATACAAACATCTACGAGGAAACAAACTTGTTGTGAACCCTGCCCCGTGACTTTTATTAATAAAATAGCTTAGATACTGAATTGCTACATATTCATCAGCAAGGAGAGGGTAAAATCACTGTTTAAGTAACTAAAGCCACGTTTGTAGAGAGACGCGCTGACGCAGGTTCACACACACACACACACACACACACACACACACACACACTCTTCGCTCTCCCTCTCTCTCGATTGAATAATTCATTCAAGTAGCTAAATGTTATAATTAATTATTTAAATAAATGTGATCTTAACCACACTATTTCATCTGTCTGATCTGAAGCGGGCAGAATGCTGAGCTAACGAGCCGTAGCTTCGCGTCAGTCATGCCTTCACGTCGTGCATTGAAATAGTTTAAAGCCGTGTATTCGCTCTTTAGCAGCAGTTTTTACGGCAGTATTTAAATGACACCCTGGTCATTCTTGGTGCACACTATCGACTTCAGGCATTTCTCTGGTGGAAATAAAGGATCGCTGTTTGGTTCCTCTGTCATAGTTAATCTAGTGTGTGTAGTAGCCTCC
>NW_015549606.1:387067-388189 GCF_001515605.1 Sinocyclocheilus anshuiensis
GTGTTTCTGTTGCAACTGTTCCGTTCTGTGCAACAGAAACACTCGGTGTAGCGGATGCTTTACGATTAATTAACCGTGACATTTTAAAGCGCGGTTAATTGTGAAACCGGTTAATCACTGCATCCCTATATAAGAGGTCAAAGGTGACGCAAAAAAGAACTGTACTTACCATCAAAAATAATACTTGCAACTTTGGTATATCGGCTCTCTCCAGCTTTTAGTGTAATTTGTTTGAACTCAACTGTGACCGCTTCATTCGACGGAGTTGGCCTAACACTCTATACAAAACAAAACACATAAAAAGCATTACAAGTGATATTTTATTCACTGGTTAAATCAAAAACCTTGCCAGATTTACATTACCCAGGGCTCCAGACTAACTGTTTTTACTAGGAGCACTGTAGCCCCTGACTGAAAATTTTTAGGAACACAAGCAGAAAATTTAGGGGCACATCTTAAATCATCAGCCTGCAATGCAATCATTCACATATTTTCCACACACACACACACACACACACATATATATATATATATATATATATATATATATATGATAAAGGGAACACCTTAAATCAGCCTGCAATGCAATCATTCATATATTTCCCAATTTTAACTGTATTACTGACCAATGCTTTGATAATAAATAGACTTAACTCATACAGATTACAATGTGCAGTATTCTTTTAAATTCAGAGAGATATGACAAATATATTTATATATATATATGATAAAATTACTATTGTTTTGCATTAATAAGTGCAGTTACTAATAATATTACATGTTCATTTCTGGTTTATTTCATGTTTATACACATTTGATAGTAAAGCACTAAGCTTGAGTTGGGAAGCTTACAAAATGTATTTTATTAACAACAGTAACATGTGCAAAATCAAATTTTTATGTAGAAAAGATATATATTGTACTCTTATTAAATGTACCATTATTCTTCTATAGTCTTATATGAAATTGACCAACAACTTGACCAACAAGTGATTGTGTGATTTAGTCGCAAATTGAAGAAAAGTTTGTTTTTCAAAGCACTTTGTGACGTTTTTTACTACATACACAAAAAGAGTGAAACTGACAAAATCTGATTTCTTGATGATTTGATATTTTATAATA
>NW_015549606.1:388343-390921 GCF_001515605.1 Sinocyclocheilus anshuiensis
AAACTCTGACAAAATCTGATTTCTTGATGATTTGATATTTTATAATAGTGATTTTATAATTATTTTATCATTTCAAAATAAAAAAGAAAAAGTATAAATGAATGAATGACTAAGCCAATAAGTGCTCCTCTGCTGCCATCTACAAGTTATAATGGTGATTTGAAGTATTTTTTAATTTTACATAAGTGTTTGTTCACCACAGTATATTTTGGTCATCCCATTGAAAATAACATTCAAATTGGATCATTTAGGAGCTTTAAAGTGCTGGAAACAGGCTGTACAAACCCTGAAATGAATAATGCAATAACATTCGACTATTTCTGCCACAACACCATGGTTACAGTTAGCGTTACCACTTCTGGTTTTCTATGTCAGCGCCGTTTGATCGGTTTATAACAGAGATTTCTGTGCAGAATTTGAATGTTTCTCATCTCGCAGCAACCTTATTCATTGTGTGGTGAATTCAAATGCTTCTCACTGGATCTCGCAGTGCTGTAACAGTGTTGCGAAATCAACTTTGGTTCCCGAGTAAAGCTGTTCTAAGCTCGGACTTGTTTGTTTGCGTTGCGCTGCGCAGCTCAAATGAGTAGCTGGATTTTGTTTCGCTTTTGTGTCGTTTGCCATTTGATGTTTCTCAAATGCAACAGAAATGGCAACGCGAGTTGAACAACGCGATGGTCGCGCCAGTGCGACCGCCCACAAAATTTACTCGCACCGGCAGAAAAAATGGTCGCAAAATGGAGCAGTCTGGACGCAGTCTGGAGCCCTGCTACCATTCAAAAGTTTGGGACTAGTAAGATGTTTTGGGGAAATATTAAATAATTTCACAATATTACTATCTATACTGTATTTTTCAAATTTTATTAAACAGCCTCCGTGAGCATAAGAGAGTTATTTCAAAAACATAAAAAATAAATAAATAAATAAAACTTACCACCCCCAAAATTTTGAACGACAGTGTATAAACAAGCCATGTAAATAAGCCACAAATTACCATGATCGATACATCTTTTGCTCCTGAATTTAACAGATGCAAATTCAGTTGTTTTGGTCGATCTGTAAAGTTGAAAGGACATAGAGATTCGTTACTTTTTTCAGTATCAGTATCCTGCATACAATTCTGTTGTTTCTACCAAACTACCATCAAATGAAGTGGGGGGAAAAGCACACCTTGCGATCGAAGCGTACCAAAGTCCAGCATCTCTGTGGAGGAGTATATACCAGGTGCTAGGAAAATGCACAAACCATGAGTCAGTGCTAAAGAATATTGATCAAATGTTATCAAGAAAGATTATTTTAACTGACCTGTGGTGACTTCAACTTCTACAGGGAGGATGATAAACTCGTCCTCATTGGACGCGTTTGTTTTAATTCTGATGAAGGCTGTGTGGTTGTCAGCGTCTCGAGAAGAGAAGCTGGCTCTCATCACACCCTTCGTCTCGAATGGAGCGATCTCCTATGGAACACAAAAAAAAAGTAGCATATGAGAATAATAAATTCTACCACAACAGTGATTTACAATAACAACCACACTGAAGTGTGAATAAAGTTAGGCTAACCCATAATTTTTTGGTGCCACCCTGCTGTCCAGTAGGCAGCTCTAAATGTAGATCTCCTCCACTGGTGTACATTTCTACAACCTAAAACCATAAAAACATGTGAAGATGATGCAGACATGTTTATAATTTAGTTGCACAGCCAACATGGCCCACTGGTAAAAGAAAATATGATATAATAGGAGCACTATTCTGAGCTGAGGAGTTTTGCGTACCTGCAGTGGTTGACTGTGAGGGTTGAAGATGCTTATGAGTGGAGAGAAGCTGCTATTTACTGGAACTCTGGCCCCAACAAAGGGCCTGAGTCTGTAGGGATTGGGGATGCCCACACCAAAGACCTACAATCAAACAAGTGTTCAAAAGCCTTTTAGCATCATTGCATTAATAGTTGTACACCAAACACAGAACATTTATAAGTGCATGAAATGTACCTGGTATGTAAACACTCCATGATGCGATGTGTTAATAAATAAGGTATTTTCTACATTCCCTACTACTCGAGCTAGAAACACCACATCAAATGAGGTGTTGCCTCCAGGTGGAATTATCTGTAAATAAATGATGGAATATGTTACATTTATGCAATATTACATACATCACTCACTTTGTCAGTCGGTTACAAGTGCATAAACAATAATGTAAATACAATATAAAAATTTGTAATACAAAATTTGTAAAAAATAAACAAATAAATAAAAATAATTTAAAATAAAAATAGGCACATTATTTTTGTTTATATTATATGAATCTAAACATAAACATCATGTTTTTAGCTTGCTGCAAATGCGTTTTTAAACCACTTCTGAATGTGGCAAAAGTGGATGCTGCTGAAATGTTTTGGACCCAGTTTACACTTGTTTTTAGCATCATCCCATTTCAAATGTATCACCCAAAATGGATGTTAAAACAAGTTGTAACCTTGGTGTCAAGTCTGGTTAGCCACAAGCTATTAGCCAGGGCAGAGAGGAGCTGATTTATGCAGGTGTCAGGAACAGGTGGGATGTGTTTAATTTATAACCGCC
>NW_015549606.1:390956-403039 GCF_001515605.1 Sinocyclocheilus anshuiensis
CACACACACACACACACACACACACACACACACACACACACACACACACACACACACACACTAAAAGCTTTAATTAGAAGTTTCAGTGAGGCCAACGTCCTGCTGTTTTACTGATGTAAATGTGTGTAAGGGTGATGGTCAGTGACTCCCTCCACACATCAAAAATATACAAAGCAAGGAGGTGCCTTCACTGAGGACTTCATCAGATGAGCTTTGGTGTGAGCTCTGGCATTTATTTATGTCGTCTCCCATGCCAAACAAGAAGATGAGGTTTTACCACACACATCCAGCAGCTGGCACACAAGCTAAAAGAACATTTATTTTGTTCTTTTGTGCTAGGTTTGAACAGGAAGTCACAACTGTCTCAGTACTTCGTAGATCAAAAGTTGAGTCTTTCTGTGATAAATAAACTACCATTCAAAAGTTTGGGGTCAGGATTTTTTTTTTTATGTTTATAAAACTCTCTTACACTCACCAGGGCTGCATTTATTTGATCAAAAACACTGTAAAAATAGTAATATTGTGAAATATGAAATGAATGCTGAAAAAATATGCAGTAGCCATTACTCCAGTATTCAGTGTCTTGTGATGCTTCATAAATCATTCTAATATGCCAATTTCATGCTAAAAATATTTCTTATTATACATGTGGAATACAGTTGTGCTGCTTAATGTTTTTGGAAACTGTTATACTTTTTCCAGATTTGTTCAATAGCCAGTTCAAAAGAAACAATTCATTTGAAATAGTTTTTCACTGTATCAATGTACTGTCATTTTGAACAATTTAATGTAATAAATTTAATCTTCCTGACTACAAACTTACAAATGGTAATATACATAATAAATAAAAGTCAATTATTAAAACACACGCACACACACACACACACACACACACACACACACACACACACACACACACACACACACACACACACAGTGTACTGTCGATAAATATCTATACCGTTTTATCACCCAGGCCTAGCTCAGACATTTATTTATCTCATCTTCCATGCCAAACAAGAAGATTTGGTATTTACCACACACATCCAGCAGCTGGCACACAAGCTAAAAGACCATTTCTTCTGCTCTTTTGTGCCAAGTTTGAACAGGAAGTCCCAACTGTCTCAGTACTTTGTAGATGAAAAGTTGGGTCTTTCTGTGATAAATACACTACCATTCAAATATTTGGGGTCAAGATTTTTTAATGTTTATGAAACTCTCTTATGCTAACGAGGGCTGCTTTATTTGATCAAAAACACCATAAAAATAATATTGTGAAATATTAAATAAATGCTGAAAAAATTCAGCAGCCATCACTTCAGAATTCAGTGTCTTATGATGCTTCATAAATCATTCTAATATGCTAATTTTCACACTAAAATATTTCTGATTATCAATGAGGAATACAGTTGTGCTGCTTAACATGTTTTTGGAAACTGTTATACTTTTTGTTTAATAGACCGTTCAAAAGAACAGAACTGATTTGAAATAGTTTTTTTCTGTATCAGTGTACTGTCATTTTGATAAATGTAATGCACCTCTGCTCAATAAAAGTATGAATTTATAATTAACTTAAAAAAAACTTCCCGACTGCAAACATACAAATGGTAATGTACGTAATAAATAAATGTCAATTATTTAAACATGATATTTAAAAAAAATAAAAATACTTACCCTATTCTGAAAAAAGGATGCATGAAAATGTGATGTTGTTGCTGATATTGATATTAAACTTATTTCTTCTGAACTTGGATTGTGTAAGTAAACTTTTTCCATTTTTGGCATTCCAACTGGCCTATGGACAGAGATAAAAGAATATTTAGCATCCAGGAAAAGGACAGAATGATATATGAAATCAAGCTTTTGGAGTCAAACAAAGCTTTACCCTTGAAATTGTCTGTATATGTTAAATTGAAACAGAATCAGGTTAACTAAAGATAACTAAATCTATTCAGCATCTGAGGTGGCTCATTCCCATTTATCACTCTATATGCAAGTACAAATAAGGAAGTACATACAAGTATAATAAGTACTAAAAACAAAATCAAAATTTGTTAACCTAATTATCTCTCAATCAAAAAAAAAAAAAAAAAAAAAAAAAAAAAGAAAAGAAAAGACTCGTGTTAAACAGTCAGATAAACTGTTTACTGAACATGCTATCAGTATGCCATTAAAGTACAAGATATGAATGAGCTCATTTATCTGAGGTTCTACTGCTTGCTGCTAGTGAGAGAGAGATTGGCCTGATCAAGGCTGTGCAAAGACTCCATAGGAAGTAAAAATTTCTTATAAAGAAATAAGAGTTATCTGGTAGAACACCGGCGGAAAATCTCCACACAGATAGTGCATTCCAAAATGCATACATGACGACTACGTAGGGCACATAGAAAGGAAAACAAAGCTCTCAAGAATAACTTCTTCAAAACTTTGAAACAAACATTTCACAGTGGGTTCACCCTTGTTTATGGGTGCCTTTCTTCATTTATATTTTAGACCAAAACAGTAAAGATTCTTCAAGTAATATAAAACACAGACTTAATTTTACTTATAAATCGAACACCGCTATTATACAAACCCATTCGAAATTCCCAAGTGAACCCTTGTGTAAAAAAGCTAATTCTCTTCCGGACAACAAATTTAAAGGATTTATAGGAATGATCACTTGTGAAAGCAATGCTTATTGAGTCAGAAGCTGTTGAGATCAACTGACCTGCTGGCTGCACAGGGAGGGAGCTAATAACACTAATGCATCTAATGAAGCAGGGATGGGTGTTGGCTTCTTTAAATGACACATACTAAAGTACATACAAGACTACATAAAATAACAATGCAATAACACTACATTCAAGTGCACAAAAAATAATTTTAAAACTTCTGTAGAAAACCATCCAGCATTTCTTAGAATAGGTCATCTTATGGAAATATTTTAATCAGTGTACAGTATTATAAATAGTTCCAATACCAAGCTATTGAGGAACTTACTAAAATATTTTTTTTCTCTATTCAGTTGAAACTCGAAAAGTGATCCTAAGCCGGAAAACTGCAGTATATTATATTATATATTATATTATATTACATTACATTATAACACTGTATTGTATTATATAATTTTTTATTTACATTTGTATGCTGTAAGTGTTGTGACTAGTCTTTTTAATTTCCAAATCACAGTTTATATACAGTGGTGTGAAAAAGTGTTGGCCCCCTTCCTGATTTCTTATTTTTTTACATGTTTGTCACACTTTAATGTTTCAGGTCATCAAACAAATTTAAATATTAGTAAAAGATAACACAAGTGAACACAACATGCAGTTTTTAAATGAAGGTTTTTATTATTAAGGGAAAACAAAATCCAAAACTACATGGCCCTGTGTGAAAAAGTGTTTGCCCCCTAAACCTAATAACTGGTTGGGCCACCCTTAGCAGCAACAACTGCAATCAAGCGTTTGCGATAACTTGCAATGAGTCTGTTACAGCGCTGTAAAAACCTTCATTTAAAAACTGCATGTTGTGTTTACTTGTGTTATCTTTTACTAATATTTAAATTTGTTTGATGATCTGAAACATTAAAGTGTGACAAACATGCAAAAAAAATAAGAAATCAGGAAGGGGGCCAACACTTTTTCACACCACTGTACATAATAATTAGAAAAATTACGTAATAATTAGGGGGGAAAAAAATGTGTTTTAGATGTTTTAATTTCATGTGATACTGTAGGACAGAGCCATCACTGCTTTAAATGCCAAACCTACCCGGTGAGAGTTGACTTACTGTTCATGAAAGTCCAGCATTGGAGGCTCAAAGCGTATGGGTCTGCTGTTCCCCCGCTGAGAGGATGCACTGCAAGAGAAAGAGGATACACTGTAAATGAGGGGGAGACAGTGAGAGACACTATTTCTTGGAAGCCAATGTGCTTTTTTTTTCTTTGCTTAAAAACACACCATGACATGGCCTGTCGGGGATCAAATGATGCCTCTCTATTTTTCTTCAGGCAAAAAGAAAGATACACCCACACTTACACATACACAGTAACAAACAGGCTTTGTCTGGCATGGAAGCATCAGGTTTACACCAAACATTAAAAGTTCAGGTGAAACATGCTTCCACTGGGCAAGCCTTTGACTCAAAGAGTTGGATCAAACACCAAACCACATTCACACATACATTTTCTGAGAGTTGGAAGTCTATAATACCACTCCCCCTCCCCATTGTACCATACTTCATTTAATGCTACCCTCCTCGCATATTGGCAAGATTTTGCAGTTGGCAGACTAAATAATGAAATGAACCTGTGATAAATGATATGGTCCCTCAGGTCAGATATCAGTGATTTTAGGGTGTAACCAACTAATGTGGCCTAAGGTATTGTCATTGTCTTGAACAGATAACAGGCATAAATTGGTGTTCTAGGAAATGTTTTTTAGCATGCAGTTGCAAACTCACTTCAAAAATAGCTTAAGCATGAATTGTTGTTGATTTTGTCATTTCAAAGATCATAGAAAAAGGGACACAGGGAGGCTGAAGTGATTTAGGGTGTATTCACACCTGTCTTGTTTGGTTCGATTGAATCAAAAATTAGGTGTTTAGGGTCCTATGATTTCCGTGATGTGGAACATGCGGACGGAATTGCGGAATCCAGTCATAAAAAATTTAATTTTGTGTATAACAACATTATAACATATAAAATAATTTCGATTTTATAGGGCCCCAGGTTGGTTGTTTTTAATGTGAGTATTATTATTTTATTTTACTGATTTGATGATGAATATTACCACTTATTATTTAATTATTGATTGAAACAATATTTAAAAAATAATGGATAATTAAATGGATAATGGATTAATGGATAGTACAATTTAACATACAACAATATTATAACAAATTACTGTTACTATATTATCATTATTTTTTTTATGTCTAGAGTCTAGACAGACAACAGACTCAACACTTTGATCTGAGTGCAACTCTACAATAGAACCATTCATCACACTCTCTCCTCTGGCGGTATAACTAATGTTTTTCATAGAGGGGTAACATTCTAAAACAGTTTGACTCGTATACAAGGACCCAAACATCTGCACGAGGCAAGGCTTATGTTAAACCACTAAAATAAACTCATAACGGCTCTCAAACCCTGAGAGTGACAGACAAATTGGGACCCTGGACCACAAAACCAGTCTTAAGTCGCTGGGGTATATTTGTAGCAATAACCAAAAATACATTGTATGGGTCAAAATTATCGATTTTTCTTTTATGCCAAAAATCATTAGAATATTAAGTAAAGATCATGTTCCATAAATATATTTTGTAAATTTCTTACCGTAAATATATCAAAACTTAATTTTTGATTAGTAACATGCATTGCACTTCACACTTCATTTGGACAACTTTAAAGGCAATTTTCTCAATATTTTGATTTTTTTGCACCCTCAGATTCCAGATTTTCAAATATTTGTATTTCGGCTAGGGATGTAACGGTATGAAAATTTCTTATCGCGATTATAGTGACCAACTTTATCACGGTTATCACTATTATCACGGTATTGTTAACATCTGCTGGAGATGTTAAAAAATTACCGACACATAAATCACTTCAAGTTTTATATTTAAAAATCAACAAACAACAAATAAAGTGACTTTTTGTTTGCATAATCACTAAAACAATAACATTACCAATGATGTTCGGATTTTAAATGACAACTTCACTGGAAAGTTTAATAGCATGTTGAAATATCTAATGTAAATAGTCAAATAAAGCTTAGAAAAAGTTTAATAAAAAGGTCAACTCACATTTCAGCCTTTAAACAAAGAAAAGATATGTCAAAATGATAATTGATTAATAAATGATTATATGTATTTTATCTGCTCCATAAATAATTTACAGAAACTGCACACAGGCTGAATGTAAATGTAAGTCTCTGTAAATCCACTCGCTGACAGCAGGTGGCACTTATGGAAAAGCTGTTTCCCGTAAACTCCGTGGACAAAGCATAGACTGTATAAAAACATGGATGTAGTGTCCGTGACATCACCCGTAGTGTTCCGAAGATAGTTTTTGAAGCTCAAAAGTGGGCGGAGGCGGCCGTCGCCATCTTGGCAGCGCGCGCGTCTCTCCTGGATAATCGAAGATGGGCAAAGAGGCGGGAGCTGGTTGTTGAAACCACGCCTACGTCACGAGAGAGTGTGGGAGGTTGCCGCTCGGGACAAAGCAGTATTGCGATTAAGAACACTTCCTTTAAGTATTACATGGAGCGAAGATGAAAACAAAATGCCATTGAATAGTTTCTGAAGACAGTCAGAACCTTCAGAGGTACATTCATATAATTAATTCATTCATATATTCATTTGTATAATTCGCTTTATGCTGGACAGTATTTATTTATCGCGAGTTGTTCAAATCGCAGCAATCTAACACGGTTTTAATGATAATTAAAAGATGAAACGGTAATACTAACCGTGGGGAATTTTATCATGATTTATCGTCAAACCGGTAATCATTACATCCCTAATCTCGGCCAAATATTGTCATATCCTAATAAACCATACATCAATGGAAAGCTTATTTATTCAGCTTTCAGATTTTGAAAAATATACACTTAAGACTGGTTTTGTGGTCCAGGGTCACAATTAGTCATGCCACTTGACTAAAGACATTATCTCACAGGAGCAAGATTCGCTGCATATTTGTGGATTAACAACAGAAAGTGGCACGTCAAGTTGCACAGCAATGTGTTCGAGAGAAATAAAGCCTGTATCTTGTGAACTTCTCTACTGCAGCTTAAGGATAACACAAACACTGTTACGAACTAATGTGGATGATTTTAAAGCCTGACTCAAACAGTGTCAGCATGACCTCTGGCTACACAGTTTAGCCAAAATGAACTAAAAAAAGAGCTAAAGGGTGAGTTAACCACACTACCAGCAGATTAATTTGCCATTTTAAGAAGCCATTAAACATGTCAGTGTGTCATGCAATGTTTTAGTGGGGTGTGATCTGATATAGTTAATGCCTTGTGATCAAATATACAAACGTGTCAAGGCATTAACTAGGCTAACTGGTCTGGTGGCACAAACCACAGAAAAAAAAAGCTACAACAAGGTACCTAACACAGCTAAAACAGTGTCAACCACTTCCCAACTGCAATATATGTGTGTGGTGGCGTGCTTTAAAAAAAACTGAAGAGTTGCAATAAAAACACCATCAGTACACAAAGTTCAATAGAAAATCTGTCTATCCATCAGAAAGAGAGGAAACACCCAAAGTCTATTAGCACTAGATCACAAAGCTATACATTTTTGTAATAAAAATACACTAAACAGCGTTTGCTTGCTTCCTCGTTTTCTCACTTGCGCTACACTTGGGCATGCACGCTAAACTGTATGCAACATGCTGATGGTGTTGACTAAGGGTGTGTCCTCCTGCAGCTGAGATGACGAGTCAATGCAGACAATCGGCCAATTAAATCCAGCCACCGCTAGCATACAGATAAGTAGGCTGGCCAATCCCTCAAGCTGGAAAGCTTTGATTGGTTGAGCAAATGAATAGGCCACCTAGTACACAAAACGTTTATCTACTGGAATTAGTTCAAAACAAGTCTGAAATAACTTCTAACTTATAAAAAGAAATGTGCACATCAAAATTCCTCTGGTCTTTTAATAGAATAATATATTTTCCATTTCTGACTCATTGCTCTTTCATACCAGTTCCTCTGCTTACAAACTTAAAAGACAGTGTTGTGCAACTTCATAAACTCGCTATGAGCAGTGTTTATTAGGATGGAAGATAATTACCTAATTTACCTCTGATCCAAAGAGTAAAATCACTGCTGAAGTACTTAAAATGCCACAGCAAAGACACACTGCTCATGCATTCATCCATTGATTCATTCATTCTCTTCGCTCCACTTTGCAACAATTTAGTGAATGCCAATGACTGCCAAGAGTATCTGAATGTGATTAAATCATTTGAAATGCGAAATGACAACTTGTGACGCTTGTATTTTTGCTCATTTGTTGTTCCTCGAGTACAGGAACGTCTCATAGTTTACAGGGAATATTTAGTTCACATGTCTCGTTAAGTACTGAACAAATGTTTCTTGGACAATCTAATATACAGGTGCATCTCAATAAATTAGAATGTCGTGGAAAAGTTCATTTATTTCAGTAATTCAACATGACATTCTAATTTATTGAGATGCACCTGTAAACCACATGCTGACTCCGGCCAAGCACGCACAAAACGATGCATGCAGAAAATCTCTGAGGGTATGAAAGTTTAAACCTTACCTTTTTTGACGATATGAGCTAAGATCAATATCAGACTCTGTCTGTAAGAAGAAAATAAATTAAATTAGCCTTTAAAAGTTAGTAGTACTAACATGCAGGACATCTAAAGCAGAAAGAGCAGGTTATAATGACAGACGGTTTAGGTCAAACACATCTAATCAAACTGTTTAAGTCTATCCTTTGGACAAGGATCTTGCTATATCTATGGGCTACTGTTTGAATACACTGAGTTTGTGTTAGATTCTCAAAAGAGATGTTCTCACTGAGGTTCACTTCTGTAGGGCTAAAATAAGATGGAAACAGCCGGATGGGGAGTACAGTCTAGTTTATTTATAAACCTCAACATTTCCACAAAAGTCCAAACTGGCATGTACACAAAACCACTAAGATCATAGAGTTCATAGTCCCATTCAAGGGACTATTACAGCTATGCTTTAAAAACGGTTTAGATATTTTCTATTATTTGAGAATAGTTTATTGGGCAATTAAATGCATTTGATAACATCGTTTAGGCTGTCACACCTTTTTAAAGCCTAATAAACCATGAATAGTACTGCAAAGAATGACACATACAGTACTAGAAAAGATAAAGAAGCCTTTACAGAGACTTATTCAAATATATAAATTGATAAAACCTTTAAAGCCATTACAAAATCTCTGAATAACCTTGAGTAACAACTAAATTATAGACAACTGGAGTATAATAATTTATTGGTAATTTAAATAATTGTTTTATGTGTAAATAAATAATTGTTTCCTACAGAATTCGGTTTTTGCAGAAAGGGAAGAACAACGTTCCACCCTCAACATACCTACCTATACACAAAATGATACTATTATAATAATTAGTTTATTTTCAAAAAATAAATTATACTGATTATACTAATTATACTGATATAAGACTTACAGACACAGAAAGTGAGAAGACGAAGAAGTTTAGTACGTTTTGAATTTTCAGTTCAGTAAGTTACCGAACAGATGCTAAATGCTAAACAAGATGCTAAATGAATAACTGCTCACACAGATTTAACAGGATCATTTAAGATCTCATAAGATCATCAGTTTGTTCATCAGACTGAATCAAGTTGCTTTGCATGTTTACGTAACCAGACGAAGCAAAAAGATGTGCTACTTTTTTTTTTTTTCATCTCAACACACTCTATAATTTCGGTAGCAGTGCATGTACTATATAACTTACATAAAATTAATAATTAAGTAGGTAATTATTAGTAATAATACTATTAAAATATGAAATTGAAAAACTTTGAAAATTTGATTAACTCTGTTTGCAACAACACTTCAGCTGACAGACAGTGTTACTATTTTTGTTGCTGTGCAAAGCACTGTGACTAACTACTTTTTTTAATTGAACTCTTTTCTGTAGATTGTCTCACTACCTTTTAAATAAAGGAATCCAGTATCATCCACTAATAGTGACAACCGTAATTTTTCCATCATTTATTGACAACATCAAGCTTTGTGGTATTCAGTGTAGTCACAGCTTGTCCAAAAATGGTGTTTGAGGAATTTCCTATGGCCTTGACACTGCAATGCAAGCTTCATGCTATCAGCCATCAGAGTCACAAAAGCGTACCTGCAAGAGGCCTCCTTCCCCAAAGTGTAGTACCTCCAGGATGTTGTCTGACTGTATGAAAGCTGTAGACAGAAACAGAAAATTCCCATGAGGTTTGGATATCAGCAAACAATGCCATGCAGGTTGATGATTTGAGTTCCCAGTGTGTGCAAGAGGCTCTCTGAGAGTGTATCAGATTTGGGCACAATTACTCATCAGACAACACAAAGGACTGAAGAGACAGGGAATCATTACAGTCATTTTGCGATCATTCGCTGTCTGGATTTGTCTTGAGTGAGCTCTTAATTGAGGACTTTGAAGAACCGTATAGTTTCACCGTCTCATGCATTACTATGTAAGAGAAGCTATAGTTGCCACGGCTTCCTGGAAGCAGTTTTTGAGGCCAGGAAACAGGAAAAAAGCAAGCAAAACAAATGGAAATGTCAGAAATGGATGCGGTCTGATTTCAGATGTTTTTATGTTAGTAGCTTCATCACTTTATCAATGCAATATCAATATGCTTCAAACAGGAAACCACTGCTGACAGTCAATGCACAAGTATGGGCACAAAATATAGACAAGTCAACCATAAAAGAGTTAAGTGATATCCATAATGTCAGCTAATGAAACTTTTCTTGGGCCTATACAACATAACATCAGAAGCCCTTTGAGTAGAAGCAGATTTTTTACAGATTAACAGATGGCTAATGGCAAGTCCTCCCAGAGCTGCTGAGTTCTCATATTCAGCTTCATGTCAGTATACTTGCAGTGCTATTATTAGTCTGCAGTTCTGTAACTCTAGTGAAGTTTATAGTGATAGAAGCCAGTCACGCTCTCTCGTATACACTTTCAGAGGTACACAAAACACGCATCACTTTCCACACCACATCATGTTACATCATATAATTAACTTAGAGAGGTGGAGAGTCCATTTCATCAACTAACATTAATTAAATCTTGAGTTGAGTGTCAACTGGACCAACTCCAAACGTTTTTATATTTGGGCAAAAAGGAATCAACCAATAACTGTGGGCTGCATAACTGCAACACCCCTGTTTCTGAGACTGAATAAGTCTCAAAAACAGGAGTGTTACAATTAGGGGTGGGAATCGCAGGGTACCTCACGATACAATATGAATCACGATACATGGCTCATGATGCACAAATGCAGATGAGCTGAAGGCCACTGTCAAAGAAACCTGGGCTTCCATACCGCCTCAGCAGTGCCACAAACTGATCACCTCCATGCCACGCCCAAGTGAGGCAGTAATTAAAGCAAAAGGAGCCCCTGCCAAGTATTGAGTACATGTACAGTAAATGAACATACTTTCGAGAAGGCCAACAATTCACTAAAAATGTTTTTTTATTGGTCTTATGAAGTATTCTAATTTGTTGAGATAGTGAATTGGAGGGTTTTTGTTAAATGTGAGCCAAAATCATCAATTAAAAGAACCAAAGACTTAAACTACTTCAGTCTGTGTGCATTGAATTTATTTAATACACGAGTTTCACAATTTGAGTTGAATTACTGAAATAAATGAACTTTTCCACGACATTCTAATTTATTGAGATGCACCTGTATTATGTGTTCAGAAACAATACGAGGAAAATTATTTTAGAAAATCTCAAAAGTCAAGGTAATTCAAATTCAAAATGACTGAAGGTATAACACCAGTAGACTTTTAACTATAAATGTTCTTTAAAAACAACAGCAGCTTTCAGCCTGTCACCATGATGCAAACATGAAATATCAGACATACATTACAGTAGTAGTTCTTTACAGGTTTTTTATTCGATTGCGCTGCTTTTCCATAATTTTTTCTGTGTAAACATGGATTTGTTTGACTGTTGCGCTCGCGTCTTGCAGTGTCTCATGCATGAAACGCCATTCTAAAAACACTGCGCTCAAGTTAAAAGAAGTTCACTCCCATCTTCTTGCATGTTTTATAGGGATGCACCGATGTATTGGCCGCAGATATTTATCGGCCGTTTTTTCCTCAATTTACAACCATCGGCATATCGCCTATATAAAGGAAAAAGGCCGATATAAAAAAACGATGGTTTATTAATTAACTGCGTGAAGGCACTGAGCTGTATAATGTCTGTTACATAATCCTAGCGCTGCTGTCTGCACTTTAATGCTAATCAAATAACAAAAGACAAAAGATCGCACAATAACTTTTACTCTTGACTAAATAACTTTTGTAACTTTCATAAGTGTAG
>NW_015549606.1:403101-403339 GCF_001515605.1 Sinocyclocheilus anshuiensis
ACAAAATACTATAGAACCACTGATCTATAATAGAGATTTATTATATATAGATCAGTCTATAGAACTCATTATAATCAGTGATGCTGTCTACACTGGATGTGGCGCGACACGACACGACAAATCCCTGACAGTAAACTGCTGCCTAACTGCGTTCTATTTATGACGTGCTGACACAAATTTCAAAGGATTTTCAACGGTCGCTTTGTCACGTCCAGTGTAGACAGACTTTAGCTGATGC
>NW_015549606.1:403432-409763 GCF_001515605.1 Sinocyclocheilus anshuiensis
TAGACACGGTGTAACGGTTGCCTGTTACATCCTACAGTACATAAAATTTCACTTACCACATAAACAGAGTAAGGAGAGATGACTGAGGACGATGGCGAATGATTTGCAGATCCTCAGTACCACTGACAAACATATAATCTTGTAAAATGTGTGGCAAGTACTGCCGCTCCATAGTATAAACAGAGAACGTGCGATCGCGAATCTCGAAAGTGAAAGTGAAACTAAAAGCGACCATGCATTCAAATGCCAGATATAATAGCGGCTACCTGATGCCAAAATATATATGTAGTATAATTACCCAATTATATAACTGCGAGGAAAAATAATGAAATATATATTTTCCTCCCATCTCGTATTTATTCCATTTAGGGGTTCCGCCTACACGTCATTTTCTTTCCGAACACAGTATGGACCCTTTTCACCAGACTGATGACGCGTTTAATGGTCATCAGCATCTTAAATCCTCGAAAGTTTTTCATATTTGTATTTTTAAAAACATGTATCTACATTTATAACACTATTCTTTGTATTATATTACCTTTGCATCAAATTACAAAAAAACAGTTAACGCTAATGCAAGGGTGTTTCTAATGCAACATCTATGGGAGGGACGGTAAATCTGACATTGTTCTCTCTTCTGACAGCCGTTATCAGTCTCTCTCAATTTTTTTCCTTTTATTGAAATTCATGAAAACACTATCGTGGAGTTTTTCTTTTGGTATTTGAGCAAATGGGAATGCAAAAAATATATTTGTGGTACTCTTCCATTCACTGCTATTCAAGTTAACCCAACTATGACGACTTCTGCTGCTGAGAAACCCGGAAATGTGAAAAAGGTCCATTGGGATGCGGGGGGAATGGGGATCACGATGCCGGCTCAACATCGTGATGTCTATCAGCCATCGGCGATGGACGATGGCATTGTCTATCGGCCCAACCCTATTAAGTTTATTGCGTCCTTTTTCAGTCCAAAAAAAATCAAAACAAAACACAACACGAGAAGTGCACATTAAACTCTCTCTCCCAGTTGCATTATCATCAACATACAGCGAATTACACAAAACACTTATTACAACTAGGGATATGCCGGTATCAAATTTTCATGTTGCGATTAATTGCTAATGCTTTTATCATGGTATACGGTATTGTCACGGTATTGAAATTTAGTTTTAAAAAAGTACTGTCATAATACAGTATAACAGGTTTAATAACTATTTCAAAATCCCTGGTAGCCCTTCGGGCAGGTACTCTTCAAATGTTGGTAGCCCGAAAATTAATTTAACTAGCCCAAATGAAAAAAGACCTTTAAAAAAAATAAAAATAAAATTATAATATATATATACAGTGGGTACGGAAAGTATTCAGACCCCCTTCAATTATTTTACGAAAAGGGATAAATCAAGCATAAATTGTTAATTTAAAACATATAAATATTACTGTCTTAATTGTTTCGATTTTTAGAAGGCACATTAACTTCTTTCTCATTTACAACTCTATGTGTTTGCTACATAAAAACATGAGTTGATATTTGCATTGATCTGACCAAACAGCAAGAAAGGCTTATTGGAAATGCAAATTTATTATCTGCCACGAGTTGACGCTTTATGAGCGCTGAAATATTGCGGTTTCCCCGGTAACGGCTGTACACAAAGCAGCTCCACGCTCATAAACTGCTTTATCAGGAATTATAGGTAAAATGAAATTAAAATGCCAAGGACACGTTTCTGAGGACAGTCGGTTCCCTTCAGATACATTCAAATAAAGACATCCTCGCCGCATTTTGACTTGACACGTGCAGTGCTCATATTTATTCATGAAATTATAATTAAGACATTTCTTATACCATTTAACGTATGAAATTTTTTTTATGGCCTTAAGTTTGATACAACTCACTTTAGGAGTTAAGGACGAGATCTGTATTTAAGGTAGCCCGTCGGGCAGAGTGGTGATACATTTTGGTAGCCCGACTGGAAAACACAATAGCCCCGGGATGTCGGGATAGCGATTTTGCGAGCCCTGAACAGTAAACAAATATATACAGATCTCATGCCTTTTCGGGGGGTGCTTAATAAACTGACAAACTTTAAATCCGAAGAACTGCGTGCTTTCATTACCCATATAGCTCCGTAGACTAGAAAACTCCTCAAAATAAGAGTCCCGCCTTAGTAAAGGAGATCTCAAACATATTTAAACTTACAAAAAATATTCAAATGTATATAAAAACAAATTAGAAGATTAATCAAAGTCTGTTACAATAAAGAAGGATTAATGTGTATTTAATTTATGCAGTGAAGTGTTATTTTACATTTGTTTACTTTATTTCTGTACCTGAAAACTGTTAAACCTACCTAAAAAGCACTGTTTATTTAATATGTATCTTTGTTCTGTTGTATTTATGTAGGCCTGCTGAATGTTAAATGGATCCAATCCATGTTCATTATAAATTATTTGATGATACAGCAATAAAACTGCTAGTATAATTTAATGCAAGTGTTTTTGAACTTTGCTGATTTAAAACATGATCAAAATACTATCTATTTTGATGCCAAAATTTCAAATAAGAGAGGAAGTGACAAATATCGGTATTGGCCAATAAGTGTTTGTTAAAATCGCTATCGGCCCCAAAAAATCCTATCGGTGCGTCCCTAATGTTTTACCTATTCCACTGCCCGCGTCGCATCTTTGTCAACACAAAAGCGCATTCTGTGTGAATGGCGCTTAGCGCTATATTTATGGTCCTTCACTGAACACGTCACGTGAGCGGTTAAACACGTGCGCCGACATGCGGTTGGATCGTTCTTTTTTCTTTACTGTTATCACCAGCATATTGTCAAAGTGTCTAATTCTAACATTTGGTAATATTTCTATTCGATTTCTAAAAAATAAAATCGTGGCAAAACAATAAATTCGAATTAATTGATAAAATCGGGAAAATCGCACAGCCCTACACTCATGAGACACTGCACTTATTCGCAATCACAAAAGTACATTATTTCCGCGTGCTTTAAAGCCTTGCTGGTTAAACGTTTCATTTGCGTGCTGTTCTAACATGTACTTATTCAGAGCGTGTACATCTGAAGCGTCCATACGGGCCGTTCAAACAGCACCTGATTACTTAGTTATCTTGGTTGTTGTCTGATTGCGCTAATATTGTCAAAAACACAAAGTTTACATATAAACACAGTTAATTATGTCTAAAGTGAAAGTAGGCAGTTGAGAGAAAAACAGATGCGTGCAGCTCTTAAAGGGATACTCCACCCCAAAATGAAAATTTTGTCATACGCTGCTTGCGTTCAGCAGATATTCTCCAAAATGGCACTACAGTGATGCGGAGAGACACAGAGGAGACGTACTGATGAATAAAGTCGTTATTTTTGTTTTCTTCGCGTACAAAAAGTATTCTCGTCGCTTCATAATGTTACGGTTGAACCGACTTTAATAGTAGGAAAAACACATTCTTCAAAATAAGTTATGTTCAACAAAGGAAAGAAACTCATTCAGGTTTAAAACAACTTGAGAGTGAGTAAATTACACAATTTTCATTTTTGGGTGAACTATTCCTTTAATGTTAATAAAATAAAACACAGAGAAAAATAACTCGCGCTCTTGACTGAAGAACTTTAATACAGTTGCTAAAAGTTCAGCAGTAATAAAATAACTTGACATTTTCAACAACTTTTCACTTCATATCTTTTTGCACCAAATAGTATCGATAAGCAGTATCGGTATCGATAAAATGTAAACGATACCCATCCCTATTTATGAATACTTACATTTTGACTATGTATTGCTGTGCAGTTGTCAGTCAAATTGGTGGCACGATATTGCGATAGCAAGGGGATTTTAAATAGATATCAGATTCACAACAAGATTCCACAGTGTGTGATTGATGCTTACAGAAAGAGTCTGGCACTTCAATGTTTAAAAGCATCTTTACACATCAGAGATCCCTTACCACATTTATACGTAACTGCTCTTAAAAAAGCCTCAGATACAAGATGATTCATTTAAAGTAACGCACAAAACCACCTGCAAAGAGGTTTAAAACCTTCTAAACATCCAACATATGACCAACAGGGCATCTATATTACAAATCCCTACACTTGAAGAGCTTGTATAGTGGAATTTCATGGAAATTCGAGTTCTTAAACTTACGCTTGGTCAAAGAATACCACATAATTTAATAGGATACTAAACAAATGCAGTGAAAGCTTGTGTTCCTTTCAACAAAAGTGGCTTCTACACACACGTTTTGAATGCCAAAAGACAATCATGGATGTTGTATTGTAAGGAATGCATTTCAGACCCTTCACTGGCTTTGTAGAGAACCAGTGGGAGGGAGCCATATGCTGCTGAATGAGTAAAAACAACATGCTACTCCGGAAACTAACTCTTGCTTATGTACACACACCTTGATGGATTCCTTTAAGCTAAACACTGTAGTTGAGGCCATCGTATGAGACACTGACTACTCAATCACAGCAGCACTGGAACGAAGTCATTTGTATGTTTAAACGTTTCATGCTCAACTATAGAACATAATGCTGAGTGAGATCTAGGCCTTGAAAAACTAGAACACTATGTGCTCTTGCACACATGAACAGAATTACGCAACAGCAATTGAGCATCTCTCGATCAAGCATCAACCATTTCCCTTCTCATCTCTCAGGCATCTGTTGAGCAGACAGATCTTGGAAAAGAGAAATATATTTCTCACATTTTGATTTTCAACTTTCAACACGTGCTGACCTCTGAACACAAAATCTGCTACTACAACTGCTGTAACTGCAGAACCATATGTCACGATAAGATATGAAGTCAACCAGAAAGTAAAAATTAGCAACTGTTAAGTAGCAAGACACTGAATAATTCAAACACTTTTTACAAAGCAATTTGAAATTGAAAATAGAGATTTGTTTTTATGGTATAAGCAACCAACAATAATAATATGCATACCTTATAGTTGAATAAATAAAATGAATACGTTAAACATATGTTGCTAATATAAATACAACATAGTTCATTTTAATTTTGTTGAGGTAATTTTGTTGTGGTTTGTGCTACTTGAGCGTTTCTGTAGGCCTATTTGGTTGGGTTTTTGCAGCGCGTTTATTTATTTGTTTGTGTTGTGAAGATTTGCAGCTTGTTTTGTATTTGGGTGTTTTGCGAGTATTTGCAGCACATGTGCTGTCAAACTGATGAAGATGTTTTCTTAATTTGCTGGTGCTTTTTCTGGTGGAAAAAAAAAACTCTTCCACTTTCCACACACAAAGCAACACAACCATCTTCAACTAAAAATAATAATAACGGTTTCTTGAGCACCAAATGAGCATTTTAGAATGATTTCTTATATAACACTAAAAACTAAAGTATTTGATTTTGAAAATTAAGCTTTGCCATTAGAGAGAAAAAAAAAACAATAAATTAAAATAGAAAGCGTGTTTTAAACTGTAATACACATATTACTGTTGACCACAAACTTTTGAACAGTAGCGTAAAAGTATAAATACATTTTAATATGTATAATGTAATGTGTATATTTTATATATTATTAGATGTCATATATAAAAGATATTACTACATATTACACTAAATAATGCATTTTGCGGGATTCATTGTTGTTGCAATCACAGCAACTTAAAGGTCCCATGGCATGAAAATTTCACTTTATGAGGTTTTTTAACATTAATATGAGTTCCCCTAGCCTGCCTATGGTCCCCCAGTGGCTAGAAATGGCGATAGGTGTAAACCGAGCCCTGGGTATCCTGCTTTGCCTTTGAGAAAATGAAAGCTCAGATGGCCCAATCTGGAATCTTCCCTTTATGTCGTCATACGGGGAAAGGTTACCTCCCCTTTCTCTGCTTTGCCCGCCCAGAGAATTTGGCCCGCCCATGAGAAAATGAGCTACTACCGTGCGAGGCGAGCGCAATATTTTTTTTTCCTCGAGAGACATCATGGCTTGCAAACGAGCGAAGCATGGCAGTTGCCCCACCTCTCTCCTCCTCATTAGCATTTAAAGCTACAGACACAGAAATGGCACGTCCTAAGGAAAGCTCATTGTGGGACTGGCTCGTAGTGGCTGAAATTCTGCACCAAGGCTGAATTTCGGGAAAGAGACTTCAGATACAGTACTAGGGACCACTTAGGCCTATATAAAAGCATCCAAAAAGCAGCATGTCATGGGACCTTTAATAACTTCCTAAACACACACATTCTTGTCATTGCAAACTTTCCAGTCAGTGCTTTACCGACACATGCCAAGTGTGATGTCATTCATAACTGGATTCTTGTCTTATTGGAAAAAGGAACCAAGGGGTTAAAAACATTCCTG
>NW_015549606.1:411087-414719 GCF_001515605.1 Sinocyclocheilus anshuiensis
TTCCTGCTTGACTTAAAAGAAGAAAGAAAAAAAAAAACACTCCATGTGCTCAGTGAGTCCCTCCAGTCAATAACTGGGTTGACACAGTAAATGAAATAGTGGTGCATTCATTTCGAGAGAAGAGTGAGAACATAGATTTAACATCTCGCACGTGCTTCCCAAAGAGCACTAACCCATCTGCTCAAGCTTCTGTGTGGTCTCTTTGTAGCTATTAGGTCCATTTAGTACTTTCTAAGAGAAAGAAGTGAGAAATAGGTTTATTACTCTGTCATTTGGCAAAGAACATTATTTTCTCATTTACTCATTTAGTATTTCTCATTACAACAAAACA
The DNA here is from genome assembly GCF_001515605.1 of Sinocyclocheilus anshuiensis. Classification (NCBI taxonomy): domain Eukaryota; kingdom Metazoa; phylum Chordata; class Actinopteri; order Cypriniformes; family Cyprinidae; genus Sinocyclocheilus; species Sinocyclocheilus anshuiensis. Next base: position 411,419 of record NW_015549606.1, read on the forward strand.
CTGAACTTACAATTGCAAGATCTGATAATTGACTTTGTAAGAAATGGATCTTATTCAACCCAAAAGCTTTAGATTTTTGACTTCATCAAAGTGCATCATTTCTGACAACAAACAACATAAGAAACTTTCACTACGTGGCAAACACACATCTAAGCCCTAAAATCACCATTGGATTGCCCCACTGTCCAGGCAAAGGAGGCAGAGTAATCCAGGGATTAAGGGAAAGAGAAACATGCTGTCATTGAAGGGCAAAGATCACACACCTTCACTGATCTACAGCCCTCAAGCATTTAGAGCTTGGTGTGCCCTAACTAATGTGACTACCTACACGACACAAGTAGTGATAAAAAGTAATTGGCCAGGCTTGATTAATTGTTGCCTCTTTTAATTTTCTCTCAGTGTTACAAAATCCCCCAACAATCTTGTCAATGGATGAATCTTCCTTATAAAGCCAAAACGCAGTATCTATGCCAACACTAGAACTGAGGAAAAGGGCTTAAATATTTTTTTTAACTGTTTTGATACAAAGTTTCCCACTGTGCATAGTTGAGGAAAAACCTCTCACAGAACAGATGACAGCCCAGGAGACTGATTTCAACAAAATGTGTAACAGTGTATTGACTTTATTACATACTGTGCTTGAGTCAAAATGTTCTACAGACATTGATGTTGGTCACAGACAAGCCCACATTGTTCAACCAATGACAACTGACAAGTAAAGGGTTACTTCAGCCAAAAATAAAAATTGTGTCATCATTTACTCACCCTCATGTTACCCTGTATAACTTGTAATTTTTTCCAGAAATGTCTCAGTGTTTTTGTCCATACAATGGGATTTAATGGTCACCAAAACTGTTTGGTAACCAAGATTCTTCAAAATATCTTCTTTTGTGTTCCACAGAAGACAGACTGAAAAAGGTTCACACACAACATGAGGGTGAGTAAATGATGACAGATTTTCATTTTTGGGTGAAGTAAACTTTTAATTGTCTGTTGACATTCAGAGACAGTTCAATACAGGTAATAAACTAGTCAAGAAATAGTCAAAAATAACAAGCACTGGATTTATTAAGTCATCTGCCCTGTCAAGCGGTTGATATCTGGATTATGCCAGAGCGCCCTGACTATTTCATTTGCAAACACAACCAAGTGTTCTGCACTTTGATAAGACTGTTTACAATGTCATGTCTGAGAACCTCTACATTTTATTCAATAAGCCGAACCCCTCAAATGCAATCAGACAAATCAATTTCTATATAACACACTGCTTTAGTGCTTAACAACTAATTACTCTCAGTGACATACAACACTACTGTATTTAACTGTGCTTGAACAAGTTGAGCAACATGAAGAAATATAGTAAAAACTTGCATGAACTTGCAGTATGCAGTCACCACCTTCTCCTCCCTCTCCAACTTGACATGTCACTGACAGACTGGGCCTCAGAAACAACTCTCACATTAACACTTTACTTTCAACCTTCTGCTCTTTTACCCACTTGGCATTGCTTTAATGTGATGTTTAAACAGTATGAACGTTATTTTCATCGGGTAAAACTTCGTGCCAAACCGGCATATATTAGTCAAAACAATCCCAAGACATTAACTGGTCACCGGTGGAGAGTGAACATAATCATTTAACGTACTATTACAAAGGTGAAAACCTATCCTGAATGGGTTTGAGTTTTGTAACACATTATCCATTGTTTTGTTTTTGAGAGTAAAAGTAACTTCAGCCAGGTAAGTTAAGGTGTTCGCTAATGTAATATGACTAAGCCTGTTAGCTTCAAGACTCAAGCTAAACTAATATCTCTGAGCAATATTATCCAGCAGCTTTACGTCAATAAAATCAAAACACCAAGAGCAGTCACATGTCATCTAACCTAGCTAGACTTGTGACTTCAATATTATGGATAAGGCTTGACTAAATATTTATTTTTGTTCGCTGACGCGCTACGGCTCGAAGCTAACAGTTATTAGCTTGCCGTGAAGCCGTGGTATGTATACAGCTATACAGACTCACGAAAACCAGCTACAACACACAACACGCTTCAGGAGGTTACCTTGTTTGTTCGCCTGCGCCACGTGAATAAATGCAATAAATAAAAGGCGCAGAAGTCCAACACATGATGATTTTGTTCGTGTTGGATGTGGGGAACTCTGTGTTGTGTCCTTGCTTGCCATCCTGCTGCTGCTGTTTCTCTAACGTTAGCTGTGCTCGCTCATATAAACAGCGCTCACGAGTCACTCAGGAGAGACACACAGCGGATTTGACAGACACTACAATTCTGGGCACTCGGTGCAATATTGCAGTTATGCTAAAGAAAATTAAGTTTTGAAAATAATCCTTAAAATGATGTACACTTACATAAAATGTAAGACTTACAATATATTGTTTTACATGTAGAATAACAATAAACGTTTTCATTGTAATTTAATTTAACCTAAATTATTATTATTACATTACACATTTTATTTTAAAACTGTTTATTATTGTTGTTGTTATACTCCCATAAAAACAGTATTTTACCAACAATAATAATATGCATACCTTATAGTTGAATAAATAAAACGAATACGTTACACATGTTGCAAATATAAATACAACATAGTTAATTTTAATTTTGTTGAGGTAATTTTGTTGTGGTTTGTGCTACTTGAGCGTTTCTGTAGTCCTATTTGGTTGGGTTTTTGCAGCGCGTTTATTTATTTGTTTGTGTTGTGAAGATTTGCAGCTTGTTTTGTATTTGGTTGTTTTGCGAGTATTTGCAGCACATGTGCTGTCAAACTGATGAAGATGTTTTCTTAATTTGCTGGTGCTTTTTTTTTTTATTATGTTTTCTTAATTTGCTGGTGCTTTTTCTATTTGCATGTGTTTTCTGAAGTTGCAGCGCATTGAGTTCTAGCGGCCACCGTAATTATTATTGTGACAACGTTCGTAGTAAGGAAGGAAGAGGGCAGGATCGGCTTAGGGAAAATCGTGCGTTTTTATTCAATGAAAACAATCATACATCACAAAAGTCGCACTCTCTGCGCTTTCAGACAATCTCAAGTCTCACAATTACTCGGTTACTCGGATTTCTCTGGCTTTTAGCCTAGGCGAGCACGCACGAGTTTTCCGTCCCATCTCTCTCCCTTTCCACGTTCTCCAGTCGCTCTTTTATCCGGTCTCCCCACGCCAATGACTGCAATCAGACACCGGTGTTATCACTTTGCACTTGACATACTTACTCACCGCTCGTCTCCTGACCTTCTCTCCCACTGCAGACCTCGCTGAACTATGCCCGCCTCGCCACATACCC
>NW_015549606.1:414729-423729 GCF_001515605.1 Sinocyclocheilus anshuiensis
CTGCAGCCCCCCCCCACCACCTCCATTTCTGGAGAGAAAGTTGGCTACAGCCATCTGTGCCCCTGGCCTGTGGACCACCTTGAATTTAAAGGGTTGTAACGCCAGATACCAATGGGTGATCCGCACGTTGGTATCTTTAATGCGGTGGAGCCACTGCAGGGGCACGTGGTCTGAACAGAGAGTGAATTCCCATCCCAGGAGATAATAGCGGAGGGTGAGAACCGCCCAAGCACACCTTTTCAATGGTGCTGTACATCGTCTCTCTCTTAGAGAGCTTTCGACTGATGTACAGCACCGGCCGCTCCTCTCCCTCTATCTCCTTGTGACAGGATGGCTCCAAGCCCCCTGTCCGACGCGTCCGTCTGCAGCAAGAAGGGGAGAGAAAAGTCAGGAGAGTGTAATAGCGGCCCACCACACAGAGCAGCCTTTACCTGGGTGAAAGCCTGCTGACACAGCTCCGTCCACTGGATCGGATCTGGGGCTTCCTTTTTAGTGAGGTCAGTCAGCGGGCTGATGAGGTCTGAATAATTAGGTACAAACCTTCTATAATATCCCGCCAGCCCCAGGAACTGCCTCACCTCCTTTTTGGTCTTGGGTCTCGGGCAGGTCGCAACTGCTGCCATCTTACTAATTTGGGGACCCAAGTGGAAACCCAGATACCTGACCTCCACATGCCCAATCGCACACTTCTTCGGGTTAGCCGTTAGCCCGGCCCCTCTCAGGACTCGCAGGACAGCCCGCAGATGCGCTATATGACGTTGCCAATCCTGACTGTAGATGATGATGTCATCCAGATAGGCAGCGGCATAGGTAGTATGCGGTTGGAGGATTCTGTCCATGAGATGCTGAAAAGTGGCCAGTGCCCCGAACAACCCGAAAGGAAGCGTAACAAATTGGTGTAATCCAAATGGCATTGTGAAGGCTGTCTTTTCTTTGGATAAGGGCGATAAGGGGATCTTCCAATACCCTTTGGTTAAGTCCAGTGTCAAGTAAAAACTAGCTGTACCCAGCCGATCAAGCAATTCGTCAACCCACAGCATTGGATAGGCGTTGAATTTCGACACCGCATTCACCTTGTGATAATCCACACAGAATCGAATGGAGCCGTCTGTTTAAGGTACCAAAACTGTCGGGCTCGCCCAATCACTGTGGGATTCTTCTACTACTCCCATCTCTAACATCGCTTCTAATTCAGACTGAACCACTTTCTTTTTGTGTTCAGGTAATCGATACGGCCGGCTGCGCACTACCACACCCGGTCAGTCTCAATATGGTGCTGGATGAGATTGGTTCGACCAGGCAGGGGCGAGAACACGTCTGCAAACTCGGCTTGCAATCTTGCTACATCAGTGAGCTAGGAGGGCGAGAGGTGATCTCCCCCTGGGGCCAGAGCGAGAGATTGGACTTTAAGGTTCACTTCTGGCCCGAGATCTACCTCTCTACTCACTGCCGTCGCCAGCATCACCGGTTCCACCTCGCTCCATTTTTTTAGGAGGTTGAGATGGTAGATTTGACATGCCCCGCTCCTGTCCATTCGAATTACCTCATAATTGAGATCTCCCACTCGCCGTGTGACCTCGAAGGGTCCTTGCCACTTGGCGAGTGATTTAGAGCTATAAATTGGGAGCAATACAAGCACTTTATCTCCCGGTGCAAAATCACTTAATCTGGTTCCCCGATTGTACAGCCGGCTCCGTCAGTCCTGGGCCTGTAACAGATTCTCCATAGAGAGCCGCCCCAAGGTGTGGAGTTTTGTTCTCAGGTCCAGTACATACTGAATTTCGTTTTTGCTATCCGAAGGTCCCTCCTCCCAAGCCTCCTTCAGGACGTCCAAAACCCCATGGGGCTGGCGACTGTAAAGAAGCTCAAAGGGGGAAAACCCTGTGGAGGCTTGCGGGACCTCGCGCACAGCGAACAAAAATGGTTCCAGTCATTTGTCCCAATTTTTGGCTTCTTCGTGAACTAACTTTCGAATCATGGTTTTCAAAGTGCGATTAAATCGTTCCACCAGGCCATCCATTTGTGGGTGATAGACGCTGGTGCAAACCGATTTAATGCCCAACAATTCGTAAAGCTCGCGTAACATACGTGACATAAACGCCGTGTCTTGATCAGTGAGAATCTCTTTCGGGATTCCCACTCGGGAGATTATACGAAACAGGGCATCCGCCACACTTTTCACTGAAATGTTGCTGAGCGCCACTGCCTCCGGGTATCGCGTTGCATAATCCACTAGAACTAATGCAAAGCGATGCCCCCGTGCTGACCGTTCTAATGGCCCGATGAGGTCCATACCAATTCTCTCGAAGGGGACCTGCATGAGAGGAAGAGGGCACAACGGTGCTTTTGGGAAGGGTGGGGGATTCACTAACTGACATTCACTTCAAGCTACGCACCACCTGCGCACATTCTCGTGAATGCCCGGCCAAAAGAATCGGGTCATTAGACGGATTGACGTTGCTGCCTGTCCCAAATGTCCTGCCCTGGGATTACAGTGAGCCGCCTGGAAAAGCATTTCCCGATGGCTTTTACGTACCAACAACTGAGTTGTATCTTGTTTTGTCTGAGGGTCTTGGATCACTCGATACAATCTATCTTTTAAAATAGCAAAATAGGGATAAGAAGGGGGCCGTGCTGATTGGAGAGGCTGCCCGTAGATGAAGCAGACCTGTTCAAATGCATTTTTCGGCGTTTAATCCCGAAACTGCTCCAGGGGAAAATCATCATGCTTCCGGTTCCCCTGACTCAGATCCAGTCGGTTTCGGTTCAGCCTCTCCCATCTGCACGACCGCCTCCCCTCCCTGCTTTTCCTTTTTCTAAGAGACATCCGCACACAAATTCCCCAATAAATTACTAAAAGCTGGCCAATTGGTTCCCATAAACAGCGGATGCTTGAGGTGCAGGTTAACTGCAGCCTCCACATTATGCTTCTGTCCCTGAAAATGGATAGCTAGGAGCATTAAAGGATACTTCACCACATCCCCGTGCACACACCACACCTGAACTACGCGGCTCTTATCCATTGCCTCTGGCTGAATCAGGCTTTGATGGATCGAGGTTTGGTTACATCCTGAATCCACCAAAGCCCAATAAGTACCCCCCTTAATACTCACAGGTATTTGGTACATGCCAGCTTGATCGGGGGCAGCCTGCGGGGCGTCCGGAATCCGGATCAGTGTCCCCACCTCCATCATCGGACACCAATCAATAAAGTGCCCTGGGTCCCCGCAACGCCAACAGGCCGGCCCAGACTTCCCCGCCGCCCTAGTGGCAGGAAGCGGGTCAAGAGATTGACGTGGAGAGAGCGGAGGAATGGGAACAGACGGGGCGCTCGAGCTGGCTGGCCCCACCCCCCTGGAAAGGGGTCTCAGCTCAGCTGACTCCGGCGCCGGACCACCCCTCCATCGGGGTTGCGCTCGAGGAGGGAGATTCACCCGAGACCAAGGGAGAGGGACAGGTTTGGAGGTAGAGGGAGGGAGAAGAGCGAGAGAGACAGAAGGCAGGGTTTCCCCGACCCCGTGGCATGCCACCATCTGGTCCACCGCCAGTTGAATGGCCAGGTCCAGCGACATCGGGCGATGGCACTGGACCCACTGCGTGGTTTTCTTCAGAATCCGCGCAATGATCTGCTCCAGCATCAATGATCTGATCGACGTCGCTTCCCCCGGCCAACAGCCAACTGCGGCACGCATCCCGGAGCTGCTGAGCCATCACGAAGGGCCAGCCATTCAGGCCAACCTGCTGGAGGATGGCCCGTTTGAGGTCGTCGTAGTCCAGGAGATTCTGAACTGGCAGTTGTTGTGCAGCCATCTGTGCTTCCCCCGAAAGCAGCGGGATGAGGCGCACTGGCCAGTCCACCCACATGTCTCCACAGTCCTCTCAAGAGATCGATGAAGGCCTCCGGATAATCCTGTGGACCCATTTTGTTTAAAGGCATGTGGGCTGGCAGGGCTGGGGCGGGTGGAGTTCCCCCAGCCCGAACCTCCCGGTTCATCCAGCTCCGGAACAGCTCGCGGTCTTCCTGCTACGTCTGGACGAGGGCCCGGAACGCCTGATGGTGTTCCTGATGGAGTCCTGTGAGCGAGTGGATGACCTCCGCAAATGGCGAACTTGGTGGAGATGACATAATGGTGGCGGCGTTCCTACTTCCTTCCTGGGTTTCGGCACCAGTGTGACAATGTTCGTAGTAAGGAAGGAAGAGGGCAGGGTCGGCTTACGGAGACTCGTGCGTTTTTATTCAATGTAAACAATCATACAACACAAAAGTCGTGCTCTCTGCGCTTTCAGACAGTCTCAAGTCTCACAATTACTCAGTTCCTCGGATTTCTCTGGCTTTTAGCCTAGGCGAGCACGCACAAGTTCTCTGTCCCGTCTCTCTCCCTTTCCACGTTCTCCAGTCGCTCTTTTATCCGGTCTCCCCACGCCAAATTAATGCAATCAGGTAACACAATCATAGGTGTTATCACTTTGCACTTGACCTACTTACTCACCGCTCGTCTCCCGACCTTCTCTCCCGCTGCAGACCTCGCTAAACCACGCCCCCCTCGCCACATTATTATTATTAAGAATAAACATAAAAGTACCAAAGCAACAATATAAATATACACACTAATATTACAGATACAGTGCAACAACTGAGACCAGGTTAACAGCATCTAGTGTAATGGTAAATACAGTATGATTCTTACTATAAATATTTAACGGTGAGGATAAAGATTGATAAGCACCAATTGTTCATGCATTGTTTATGTACATTTCAGCGTCCTCCATTTAGGTATTATTTTAAGGTTTCACTTTTTGAAAGTTTTTAATTGGACTTTAGTACACCAATAGATCTGAAATGATCACAGTCATGAATTGTCTTTCTACTTTTATACCGTGACTGTATACACAGCCTCCCAGATCGGCATGCAAATAAGGCCCCAATGAAAGTACAACACATGCAAACAAGCATACACAAACCAGGTGCACCTATTCAGCTTCTTTTCCAAACATAATTAAATGTCAAGCATTCATCTGTCAGTGTTGTGATAAACTGCATTCAAATGTCAAAACCACTCTTAAAAAATAATGTCAGCTTTTATGTAAGGACAGAAGACTGCAGGTTAGCTTGTGTGTACTTGTGAAATAGTCCTATATGTGCTGCCTACTTGTGGCTAGTCATTTAGCCTGTGTGAAATCAGGACATCAGCTTGAAAACGTGATAGCAATTGGTTTATTCAAACACCTTCCACATTTGATTATGTTCAATACAGCGTTTGTTTCCTGTCTAAAATGTAAAACTGCTACATGAAAATGTTCTCATCCTTGCTGACCACTACTTCCTCCTGCACAACGCCTCCTCTTAGCACGCATATACTGAAGGTGAGAAAGTTTTCATGTAGCCACTGTGTTTGCATTGACAGAAGAACTATGTGAGCCACTAGACTTATCTATGCAGATCATTATATTTTTCCCTGTTTAAATATTTATTGTTGGCTTAAGACGTTTTCTCCACAGACTGATAACAGCTGCCCATGTGATTGAGGACACAGACATATCAGTTCATAATGGGCCCTTAAGTATGCAGGGCTGTAAAAAACAAAAAAAAACAAAGGATGAATGTAGCACATCTATTTAGACACTGTGACTTCACTGTGTTCTGCTCTGTTTAACAACTTAACAAATATAAATATTTACATTTGTAAATTATCATTTACATTTTAGTCATTCAGCCTTTAGAGTGGTTTATATAACATGTATAACATGTAAAATGTGGAGCAATGAAAGTTCATGTGTACAATGAAATTTGTATGTGTTTGTGCAAATGAGAAATATGATTGCTAAATGTTTTCATAGTTCTACAAGATTCTGTTTTATACTCAAGTCAACAGTTAAACTTCATTGAATCTCTCCATGAATTGAAGACACATAAAAGCTAAAATTTCTTTGCAGGATTGAGCTCTTGCAAGTGATACAAATGAACACCTCCCTTAACTATTTCCTTAAACTATTCAGTCTAACTGATTAATCTTGTGAGTTTCTGTATACACGCAATGTCTTTTTTATGTGTATATATGTAAAGATAATGAACAATAATGAACAAATAATGGAACTGTAAATAATAACAGCTCCCCAAAACCAGGAATGGAGGGGAAAAAGGTGAGTCTTGAGAACTGCCTCCCTGAGATCTGAATCTGGGGACAGAAAGAAGCTTGGAAAACATGACTAATAACCACAGACTTTATTTTACTCTTTATAAATCAAAAACGGCTGTTCTACAAATCCATTTTAAATTTTCCACTTTAACAATGTGGAAATTAGTAACTTTGTGTTAATTTTTTCCTCAAAATTCCATGAATCATTGTCTGGAGTACAAATATATGAAATAGTGGATTGTTACAATAGGCCAATAGTACGAAGGTTGAGAAATGTTTATTATTTATTCATTATTCGTCAACCACGAGGATTGTAGACACACTAGTCAGCCAACATATATGTCTACATTTTTGGACAGAAATAGGTGATGAACAACAATGGCATGATGAATGGGAGTGGTTCTAAGAATTTCAACAATGAAGGAACATTAAAGTTTTTTCCCCCATATGTGTCACGGGTCAGGGTGCCCTCTGGCTCCCTCTGCTGTCTGTGCGTCATGTCTTTTTCGGCAGCTTGTGATCGGTGCAATCAGCGCTGATCTGGCAGTGGGGCTGCGCGGGTCACTGGCTGCCTCTACCCCACCTGTTGCTTATTACCCTTTCCTTTATATTCCTCTTCCGTCTAGTTCTTGTTGTGAGTAGATTGTTTTGTGTCCTGGGTTCTGGTTGTGCCATTCTCAGGTGTTACACTCACCTCTGTCTTCCCTGCTCCCAGGACGCATAGAGAGAAGGACTTCATCTCTCCGCCTCACTCAACTCTCAGGTTGTTGGTCCTGGGCGAGCGCTGAGTCTTGGGCAATCTTCTAATCCCTTGGTCCGCATCACACTGCCGACCGAAGTTGGATTACCCCCAGAGACTGGCTCGTTATTTTGGTTACAGTTTTATTTGTTTTTGTTACCTTTGGAGAATAAACTTTATTTGCATCTAATCCTATGCCGTTGAGTCCTCTGTCTTCCTCGGCCCGTCACAATATGTTTATATAACCTTGTTTTATCTATTTTTTTGAAAAGGAAAAAAAAAGAAAAGTCAGCATTCTAACAAATTTTGAATTGTGTTGAGTTAACCTGTTACTAAATGAAATAAAAGGTGTAAGGTACTGGATAAAAGCATTTGCTCTTCCTAATATTTAGTAGAAATATACTTTTAAAAAGTAAACATGAAGTGTGTATATATATATATATATATATATATATATATATATATATATGAAAGCAAAGTTGTTTGTTTTTATATTTTGAATTACAGAATGTTTATATTCCAAGGAACTAGATTAAACGACTGCAAAGAACTAAATTACAAAAAACTAAAACAAGCAAGAAAACAAGCAAGCAGACAAACAAACAAACAAAAATAAATAAATATTATTTGGATTGTTTTGTACTTTACATTACTAAACGAGAATATTTTTAACCAGGTAAAATTTTTTTTACTTATTACTCCATGGTTTCATTTAGACCTCAAAGTTCAACATACTTTCTTCATCGTATCATCATAACTGTTCATCATAACAAATCTTTTCTATTTTGTCAACTTAACTGAGCTGATCAAATGATGCTCCAGGCTGAATTTTTCCTGCCAATGACATCAATTTCAGTTTAATCTGTATTGGTCAGTCTTCGTTCTTCTAAAGAGAATTTTCATTAGTCACATACATTTAAATTTGTTCTTTGCTGAAGTTGGATGAACTTGACTCATGACAAAACAGGGTATAATAGATTATAATCAAAATATTTAACCGGTTATAGTTTTCAGGACAAAGGTTACAGTTCATAAGATGTCCTAGTGCCTTAGAAAAATGTGAATAAACGTCACGCTATTGTTACCGTAGCACGACCCCTGTCCATTTGGCAGTACTGCAGTGAAATCTATTTGACAGAAATAATAAGACGGTCAAAGTTGCGTTGCTGTTCAAAGTTGAGCCGCTCTAGTAATGACTTTATTACAATTACTTAATAATAAAATAATAATTCTTGAAGTCTTTTACATGTGATCCAGCAAAAATCAATAAACAGTGTTTTCTGCATAACCAAACCCTTGTTTTGGCTCTTTCATTTTGCTTTCACTTTTTATACAGTACATTCTTAAGACATTACTGGAATTAATTTAATACTTAGTTTACAAAAACTGATATAACCACATCAGACTGTTTCTATATGCTTCATATATCAAGAATAAAGCATTTGACCAAGCGTACATATAAGCATAAAACATATTAAGCAATATACCATTCATCTGAACTGAATACTTGAGCTAGTGTCAGACTCTGTTCCATGTTTTGTCTGTGTCTTGCTCCCCAGGTGTTCCTTTCCCATGTTTAATTTGTCCCAGGTGTTCCCCATGATGGTTCATTGATCCCAGGTGTGTCTCGTCATCCCCTCCTCCTGTGTGTATTTAAAGTGTTCCCAGTCCCTAGTTCTCGGTCCGCTGTGAACGTCTTCGTGTGAACGTCTTCCTGTGTTCGTCTCCCTTGGTTCCTTGGTGGTAATAAAGTCCTGTTAAACGTATTCTCCAGCGTCTCCTCGTTCCTCGTGTGTGTGCAACGTGACAGAACAGCGGACCGAACTGTAAGCGGCATCCCTTCCCCGTGTTTGGTTTCCGGTTTTTGTAAGTTTTTGTTTTGCCCTTTTTTCCCGTGCGCTCCTCCACGTCCCCATATGGAGGAGCGGTTAATGTTCATCTCAGTGGCTCAAGAGAGCCCAGACCCCGTCGTCTTCGCGAGGGCATTTGTGCCGCTCGCCCTCGCCAGCTCCCTCGAGGGGGAAACCCTCGCGACGCTGTTCCGGATCGGGATGACGTTCCACCATCCCACGGAGCTCCCAGACACCACCAACCTCGGCTGGAAGGATACAGTCATCCGGTGTC
>NW_015549606.1:423885-430648 GCF_001515605.1 Sinocyclocheilus anshuiensis
GATTCAGAAGCGCCAGATTGTCATAGCAAAGTCGGAATTGACCCTTTTTTTTTTTAATAGCCTTTGTGCACAGCCAGCCTTGTACTCTTCTAGGTTCAAAAAACTGTTGTCCATAAAATGCGTTGCACAAATTTGAATAATAATGTTGTAAATAAATCTTAACCAATGATTCCTAATTGCATCTACTTCCGGAAGGCCAAATAAAGTGCTTTTGCTTTCGCACTGAAACACAGCGTCTCCCTGACATGGCTGCTTCAACAGGACTGCTGTTTCTGAAACCACGCCTTCTTTCTTTGCATGCACATTTGGGCGGCATTATGCTAATATTTCCACATAGTGACGTAGATATGTGGGGGCGTGTTAGAACGAGCCGTTTTAGGTAGGCGTGGCTGACTCTTAACTTTTATAAAGAATATCTCTTTGGATTTGAGACTTTAGTCTTTGCAACTTTACAGATCTTCTTTATGCACCAAGAGCTTGTAACACTCCAAAGAGAAAGGACAACTTGAAATCGCATCATATTACCCCTTTAACCAATAGGGCCTAGCCTACTGTAATCATACAAAACTAAATCATAAGTAGTACCGATTTTAACCCCCGTATATAAACAGCAATCACACAATAAATTCACGTTCCTGAGATAAACACCCCGTTTGTAAACTTTAATACATTACCTTAACATTAGTATGGGATTTAACGGCCGTTATGACGAGCGGATACAATCTCCGTTATTACTCTTAACCCGTAAATTACCTCACTTAACTGGCAGATACACTTTAGTAACATGTTATCTTGACATTATATATACATTGTGACAGGATTTACCCACCTATTTGACAGAAATAATGAGACGGTCAAAGTTGCGTTGTTGTTCCAAGTTGAGCCGCTGTAGTAATGACAGTCTCTTCCTCGCGGCTCACCGTTACCATAGCAAACCTGGACCACGCACCGTCCGTCCCCCCCTGTCACTCAGGATATTTCATATCACAAGTTAGTTGTAGGCTATATGGGGTTGTCGGTGGCTGTCTTGAGGAGCAAGAAAGCTTCGGAAAATGGCTCATAAAAATGACGAGGACGTGAATGCTTTTTACAAGTCTGAATCTAAAATGACGGTAATATGGCGTGACATAGATAGCCTGCATATATACATATAAATACATGTGATCAAACATTCAGGGTGTCACATTACTTTAATGTTCTCTATTGGCTACCTCATTGGTTACTTCATTACTTTTGTTGGCTTCACACTATTTTGCTTGTTTTCCCTTTCAAATATAATTTTTCACTCAGTACGTTTTACGCCTAGTTTCATTTCATCCTCCATGCCGACTGGTGGCGCTGCTAAAAGCACCTCAACCACAGGCCACCGTAATCCTCTCAAGACAAAGATGTCTGATTCGTTTCCTTTGTTGTGATAGTGAAAATACAAATCGTACGGTTCTTATTTTATATCCCCACTTTTAAAATAAGAAATCAAACAGTTGTCTTCTGTCAGTATTGACCAGCCGCAAATATGAGTGGCGGAGTGTATGGCGGAGGTAAGTGCGATTTTGGAGGGAGAATCAAATGAATGAGTCCGCCACGTTTATGAGCTGACTAGCCATCAAACTAGCATGACATGATTATTTCTACTTTTATTTAGTGAATATGAGCTCAAAGTCCACGTTTAAGATGCTTTGTAGAATGCAGCGTACATCAGAATATTGAGCGCGCAGTAAATTAAAATAAAATATTAAGTGCGTAACGTTGTTAAATATAAAAATGAAGATTGCTGGACGACTTACGTATTGTAACGGGCTCATATTTATTTATTACAAGACTTCATAGATACTGTGTGTGTGTGTGTGTGTGTGTGCGCGCGCGCGCGCGCGTGTGTTTTAGTTGGATCCTCATATATTTATTTTTGGACGTTTATTTTTACTTCACAGATGAAGTTGGAGCTCTTGTCTTTGACATGGGCTCATATTCAGTGAGAGCTGGATATGCAGGAGAGGATTGTCCCAAGGTGTGAGCAGTTATGTGAATCCATGTCTTGGTGATAAAGCTAAAAAAAAATGTTTTAAGCATAAAGTTGTTCTGTGGATTCTAGGCCGACTTTCCTACTGTGATCGGTGTAACTCTGGACCGGGAGGATGGCAGTACACTGATGGAGACAGATGGAGAGAAGGGAAAGCAGAGCGCCACCACCTACTACATCGACACTAACCAGCTCAGGGTCCCTAGAGAAAGCATGGAGGTCATGTCACCTCTCAAAAATGGAATGAGTAAGTTATTTTATATGAGTCGAAAGCTGTTTTGAAGCATCAAAACAATAAAAGTTTAAAACAGCTTTAAATGTTAATTTTTTCATACATGAGAACTAAACTGTCATTCAGTCTGACAGGAGTTCATATCATGAAACCAGAATTATTAAATGTCCAGTAGTACTAGAATTATTAGATGTCAGTAAAAGACTCTTATGTGTGCAGCCCATATGAAAACCAAGTTTTAGACACATTTTTCTTTTTTCTCTGAAGTTGAGGACTGGGACAGTTTCCAAGCCATTTTAGATCACACCTACAAAATGCACTTCAAATCAGAGCCCAGTCTGCATCCAGTCCTGATGTCAGAGGCCTCGGTATGTTGATTTTCTGACATAAATCCAGTCTGCAGATTTGATCATACACTTGCCATCTGCTGGGATGCTTCAGCCGACTCCATGTGATCTTGTTTTCTTCATCTTGCAGTGGAACACACGAGCAAAGAGAGAGAAGCTGACTGAACTAATGTTTGAGCATTACAACATTCCTGCTTTCTTCTTGTGTAAATCAGCCGTCCTGTCTGCGTATCCTTTATTTTAATTTGCTGGCTAAAGATTTGAAAATCCAAATCTCTGTGAAAGGCACTGTCTTGCAGATCATTGGTTTTGTAACCATGGGGGCTTAAAGGTGACTTGAAATTATTTAAAATAACCAAAACAACTTAAAATCAAGATATTTCTTATTACATTACCCCCACAACACCCCTTTTTTTCTTTGAAGGACTGTCTGGATATATGAGGTATCCTAATTTTAAAAGTGTTTAAAAGCATCGTAAGCCTAAGTTGATCGTAGCTCTATTGATTTCAATGGGTCTACGATGTACTTAAAGGGGTCATGGGATGCCCATTTTCCACAAGTTGATATGATTCTTTACGGCTATATTTGCGTGTAAAATTAGAGAAGCAACATCATATCTATTTTAACTGAAAGTGCTGCTCCTCTCTGCCGCTTGCTGAACAGATCAGAGAGAGAAAGAGAGAGAGGTGTGCGCACTGTGAAAGCAAAATCTCGCGCTCGTGCGGCAGTACCAGCGAGCGAGTCAAAGAGACTAGCTAAGGTTTGTCCAAGAAGTCGCTAGATTTGTCGCTAGTCCCTTTTTTGGAAAAAAGTCGCTAGGGGGGTCTGAAAAGTCACTAAATCTAGCGACAAAGTCGCTAAGTTGGCAACACTGCTCAGAGCAGGTCTAAGGTAAGACGCTAGTCCAGTCTGTGCTGAAACACTACTGTCAATCAAACAATCGTGGGAGGGGCCTGTCTGTGTGAGGTCACACAGACAGGCATCTGAGATCGGCTCGATTTGAGAAAGGGGAAATGATTTAACGAGATAAAAAAAAAACACTGGGTGGATCTTTATCATTATAGAGTGGTTGTGTACACACTAGGGGTTGAACGACTTTTGATTTTTTGAAGTCGACTTTTATGTGATAAAAGTCAAGTCGAAGTCGACTAGTCGCTGATGACGTCATTAATGAACAAATAAGTCTGGAGTTGCGACAAACACCTTGTGCACAGCTATGGCATATGACACAGCGCTGCCCACATGGCTGTTGCTCCTATAACAGCTTTTTTATCAGTTCTTTTGTCTTTGGGTCGTTATATTTCTCACAGATTTCTGCTCATTGTAAATCAGATACAGATAAAGAAGCACCGTAAAGATTACATTCATATGAATACATTAGTGAGAGCGATTGCGTGTTAGTCGGTGTAACCCCTAGTACAGACTGCCAACACGCATTTCAGTTCAAAAAGCTTGTAAAAGTACGTCGCATCCGATGAGCCCTTTAAGCTTACGATGCTTTTGGGAAACGCAGCCCTGGAAAAGACATGGAAATTAAAAAAAATTCCATGGGCTTTTTTTGTAGTTGTGCTAAGCTCTAAAATATTTACCAGGAATAAATTAAAAAGAGAGAAAAATATTATACATTTTATAAACATATTAACAACTTATTTAGAATTACTTTATAGAGTGTAGAAAATAAATGAAATGTTAAATCCTTAACTCAGCGTTTCAGGTTTGCCAATGGACGCTCCACAGGTTTAGTGTTAGATAGTGGATCAACACACACAACTGCTATTCCTGTGCATGATGGTTATGTCCTACAACAAGGTAATTCAAAACAGGGTTTTTTTTAAATGAATATTCATCCAATAAAAAAACTGAATGATTTTATATAATATAGTAGATATGGTAATGCTGAAGTTGAATTGTGCACAATTAATGCTACATATTATTTATATTAATGTACATTATGTATATGTACATATTTGTTTTTTATTTTATCTATGATTTCAAATATATTATGTACATTGTTGATATTTCTATATTGTATGTTTTATGATCTTCCAGGCATCGTAAAGTCTCCTCTTGCTGGTGACTTCATGAGTATGCAATGTAGAGAGCTGTTTCAAGAGTTAGGTGTTGAAATAGTGCCTCCGTATGTGATTGCATCAAAGGTAAGGACTACTCAAGTTCATTCTTTTCAGTCATCATTAGGGCTGGGCGATTTGGCAAAAAATTTTAATCTCGATTTTTCCAGAATGTTTGACCGATTCTCGATTTTTAAAAATTTTTTTTTTTTTACGATTTTTAACTAGTGAACTTGAAAATATAACTACAACATGATTCAAGTAACTTTTTCTTTATTAACCCTCGAGTTAAAGAAAATTCTATTCCAAATGCAGCACACATTAAGTTGTCAACATGATGTAAATGTTAAACAAATCACTTGTTAAATATCTTTGCAGAAAAGATGCATAAACTACATATTGTACAAACTTGTCTTATACATATTATGTGTTCAGAAATAATACGAGGAAAATGCTTTTAAAAAATCTCAAAAGTCATGGTAATTAAAATTCAAAATGACTGAAGGTATAACACCAGTAGATTAACTATAAATGCTCTGTAAAAACAACAGCAGCTTTCAGCCTGTCACCATGATGCAAACATGAAATATCAGACATACAGTAGTAGTTCTTTACATTTTTTTTTTTTATTCGATTGCGCTGCTTTTCCATAGTTTTTTCTGTGTAAACATGGATGGGTCTTGCAGTGTCTCATGCATGAAACGGCTTTCTAAAAACACTGCGCTCAAGGTAAAAGAAGTTCACTCCCATCTTCTTGCATGTTTTACCTATTCCACTGCCCGCGTCGAATCTTTGTCAACACAAAAGCGCATTCTGTGTGAATGGTGCTTAGCGCTATATTTATGGTCCTTCACTGAGCGCGTCACGTGAGCGGTTAAACACGTGCGCCGACATGCGGTTGGATCGTTCTTTTCTCTTTACTGTTATCACCGGCATATTGTCAAAGTGTCTAATTCTAACATTTGGTAATATTTCTATTCAAAATCGCGATTCCCTGATTTCTAAAAAATAAAATAAATTAGAATTAACCGATAAAATCGGGAAAATCGCCCAGCCCTAATCGTCATATCATCTGTGTTTGGAGGTTGGGATGCTCACTATGTTCTTGAGGTGGTGGGGAGTAGATAAAATGTTCAATGAAAAATGAATGTCAGTGTTTTGTCATGAAAGGATTCAGTTCGTGAAGGAGCTCCAGCCATTTGGAAGAAGAAAGAGAAACTACCTCAAGTTACCCGTTCATGGCATAACTATATGTGTAATGTAAGTGATCAAAACTAGAAATCATAGAGGAGTGTTACTGACTGTGTTGGGCAAGTTACCCTGAAAATGTAATAAAATTACTGATTACTGATTACTCCTTTTAAAAGTAATCACGTTACTGTTCTGATTACTTTATTTCAAAAGTAATTAGTAATTAGTTACATTACTAGTTACGTTACTTTTTTCTCCATTAAATTTATGAAATCCCAGCATACATTTTTAACTAAAGCAAGCGGCTGCTGCGTGCATGGTTTGGCATGGCAGAATGCCAGCAAAGAGCGCTGCATTTATAATCTCTAAAAGACATCTCAGTTCATCGCAATCTCACAAATCTCTGTTATAACACAATATATGCACAATGAATCTTTCATAATGTCTACAATTCTTGTTATAATGAGCGGATTCGTGAGCACGCAAATTTCAGCACTGCATTGCTCAACGCTGCAAACGCGTGTTATAGCCTAAATAGAAACTCTGCATACGCTTGCACCTGTTAATCGTTTATATTTTATATTAGTTCATGTTGCTTTTGTGCAATAGATGAATATCAATTTATTTGTTTTAGATATTTTCTGTTTAGATATTTCTATTTTGCGGGAGTCCCGTGAATCATTTTATTCTCCCGCATCCCGCACACACACACACGAGTCTCTGCACTCGCCTATCAAGTCTTGTCCTGCGCCGCACTCTGTTACGTCGGGTCTCGCGGGAGCAGGTCTCTAATCCACTGGCACTGGACTCGACAGTGCGTGTGCTACATCCTTTTTACAATCGCTAGATTATAAAACACTGCATTCTGTCAGCAATGTAACGCGGCAGTAACGTATAGAGACCTCG
>NW_015549606.1:431129-434263 GCF_001515605.1 Sinocyclocheilus anshuiensis
CTGCATTTATAATCTCTAAAAGACATCTCAGTTCATCGCAATCTCACAAATCTCTGTTATAACACAATATATG
Organism: Sinocyclocheilus anshuiensis; assembly: GCF_001515605.1. Lineage (NCBI taxonomy): Eukaryota > Metazoa > Chordata > Actinopteri > Cypriniformes > Cyprinidae > Sinocyclocheilus > Sinocyclocheilus anshuiensis. The sequence continues at coordinate 431,203 of NW_015549606.1, forward strand.
CACAATGAATCTTTCATAATGTCTACAATTCTTGTTATAATGAGCGGATTCGTGAGCACGCAAATTTCAGCACTGCATTGCTCAACGCTGCAAACGCGTGTTATAGCCTAAATAGAAACTCTGCATACGTTTGCACCTGTTGTAACTATACTCTTAATTACTATTTTGAAAATTATAACGCATTAAATTTCTCCATTATTAAAAAAGTAATCAAATTACAGTAACGCGTTACTGCCCAACACTGGTTACTGAACATACTGAAGTGCATTTATATCATGTGGTATGTAATGACTGTTGCTCCCTGTCTTTTCAGACTGTCATACAGGATTTCCAGGCCTCTGTGCTGCAGGTGTCAGATTCGCCCTATGATGAACAGTAAGTTCAAGTACTTTTCATACAACACCATTCAGAAGTTTTGGGCCAGTGAGTTTTTAAATAAATGAAATCAATACTTTTATTCAGCAGGCGCACAGTAAATTAATCAAAAGTGACAGTTAAGACATTTTTTATAATAAATTTTTTAATTGAGATTCAACATTGGGTAAACATTTAGATTTCAAATGTTGTGTGTGTCATACATTTGTGTTTACCATAAACCTGAGAGTAGTATTCATCAGATTATCCACATAGAGAAGAACAAAGAAAATAAAAAAACAATGTACATAGAGAGTGATCTTTCTATACATTATAAACATTAGCTTGTGAAAGTAAAATCAATGTGGGGTATTTCATGGTTAACCCATTTTTACCATTTTAATGTGAATTGTTCCAGTTCCCGGTTAACAAATGCTGTTACCTGTTGTAATTTCCATCCATGTATTTATAGTTGGACTTTCCTGTGACAAACCATTTCCTGGTGAGAGTCTTTTTAGTAGCCACCAACAGTATATTCATCAAGTATGTATTTTCTTCAATCTTGCGGTAGATATATAAAGGTTTTACTTTCTAGGTGCAATACACATTTAAAAATATCTTGGAAAGCATTGTGTATCTCTCTCCAAAATAGCTGGACAGTCCCCCAAAATATTTTGGTTTCCACAATTTTTCCAGCAAACCGCTTTGTTACTAACATAGTGAAATTTCTGAGAGCGTGTAACAAAATATCTTAGCAGATTTTTCCAGACTTCCATTTCCATTTCTGTGAATTGGTGCACTTCCATTGATTCCTCCACGTTATTTTTTTCCATTCTTCCTCAGATATAGTAACCCCTCCTTCTTTCACCCATTTTGATTTAAGATAACAGGTTGAATGTGTTTTCAGAATTAACAATTTTATACATGCATGAGAATTCTACCATTAATATTTGAGTTATAGGCTAGGAAGTCTATTACACGTTTTGTATTTTTCATCTTCATATTGACAATCTCGTATCTGTAGGTTACCAATAGAAGTCCCATGTTTCAAACCTGGGTAGCAAATCTCCTTTTAATGTTTTATGTAGAACTGTTATTCCTTTAGCTGTCCAGTCCCTAAATCTAGTATCTAATCTATTTGTCTTAAAATCTGACATGCAAACCATTTGAGAAGCACCAGATTTCACTCTAATTTATATTCTTTTATAACAGTTTTTGGAATTTCCATACTTTGCCTATGGTTTATCAGTAGTATTTATATAATATTGTACGTTTCTGTCAGCTAGGATTGCCTTTATGGGAGTTGAGGATATTTTCTCCGCCGTGTGTTTTTCCACTGGGCCTCATAAATCGGATTGCACAAACATATAATGACTCCCATCTGTTCTGCAAAGTAATAATCTCTTAGAGAAGGGAAGCATCATTCTCCCCCCCCTTTTCTTTGGCTAACTAACTACAAGGTTTTGAGACGAACCCTAGGTCTTTTACCTGGCCATATATACCTTGATAACATCTTTCCCCATTCATTAAATTGATTTTGGTTAATCGCTTTCAGTAGGGTCTGAAATAGATATAACAGTCCGGGCAATATGTTAATTTTAGAGGATTCAATCCTTGAACTGAACTGAAAAAATGAAGAAAGGAATTAAGTTCCATCTTGCTGCATCTTCCTTAAGTTTTTTGATTTGTAGGAAAATAGTTGCATTTTTGCATAATGATGCATCCCTTGCCATGCCAAGGGGGATCTTCTTCCATTTTCTTCTGGTGGACTATAGTTATATGAAAGCAACTGGGTTTCAAGTAATTTTATATCCTGAAAGTTTTTCAAATTGTTCTAATGATTGCATTAATTTAGGTAAAGAATCTGTAGGTTGCCCTGGGTACATCAAAATATTGTCTGCACAAGTTAATTTATATTAATTTTCTCTCATTTTAATCCCCTTAAAATATCCTCATTTTGTGTTGGCGAGTTGTTCCAAGTACAATGCAAAGAGTAACTTGACCATGCACAGCCCGGTCTTGAGCCTCTTTCCAGAGTAAAACTATTTTTTTCAGCATCCATGCTCATCACTATTGCTTTAAATTTTTTTTGTTCGTATATGCTTTATTTAGGGCCCAATGTTATGCAAGTAGTATAATTGAAGTAAGTTAATTTTAAATGCCTTGTACCACTCTGCCATGTATGTTGGTTTACTCAAAAATATAAAGCAGCATAACTGTTCTTGAGCGCAATATCCATGTATTAGAATGATTTCTGAGGATCATGTGTGACTGGAGTACTGGCTGCTGAAAATGTAGCTGCCATCACAGGAATGAATTGCCTTTTAACATATACAGGTGCATCTCAATAAATTAGAATGTCATGGAAAAGTTCATTTATTTCAGTAATTTCAGTAAAATTGTGAAACTCGTGTATTAAATAAATTCAGTGCACACAGACTGAAGTAGTTTAAGTCTTTGGTTCTTTTAATTGTGATGATTTTGGCTCACATTTAACAAAAACCCACCAATTCACTATCTCAACAAATTAGAATACTTCATAAGACCAATAAAAAAAAACATTTTTAGTAGGGCTGCACGATTAATCGCATGCGATATTTAACGCGCATCTTGTCAGAAAGCCGGTTCTGTAATCAGCGGTAAATCTCCATCACCTGCGTGCTTTCACATTGAGCAGCATTAACTACACAGAGCCGTTGTTCACTGA
>NW_015549606.1:434420-435021 GCF_001515605.1 Sinocyclocheilus anshuiensis
CTACTTCAGTCTGTGTGCATTGAATTTATTTAATACACGAGTTTCACAATTTGAGTTGAATTACTGAAATAAATGAACGTTTCCACGACATTCTAATTTATTGAGATGCACCTGTATTAGGATAGAAAAATATTATTCTGAATTTTAACAGTATTTCACAATATTACTGATTTTACTGTATTTTTGATCAAATAAATAAAGGCTTAGTGAGGAGAAGAGACTTCTGTCAAAACCATTTAAGTTGTACTGACCCTAAACTTTTGAACGGTACTTATATGTGACCCTGGACCACACCCTGGACGTCTTAAGTCGCTGGGGTATATTTGTAGCAATAGCCAAAAAAAACTGAATCGTTAACACGAATCCCAAGCCTTTTCATGTTGATGTCAACATGAAACATTAGCATATTGCCGGCCTACTTGTTGGTCTTTTTGTGTTGGTCTGAATGAAAATGTAAATTCATTCTTTGCCACTAGATGCCGCTTTTGGAGCGGTAAAAAATAGCGGTTTCCTCAGTAACGCTGTACACAAAGCAGCCAACCCTCTACATTGCGAGTAAATCACTCGCATATGCGACTAAATCTTCACTCTGGGCGACTAA
>NW_015549606.1:435261-453157 GCF_001515605.1 Sinocyclocheilus anshuiensis
AAAGGAGCCGTTTTCTCATTTTTCTACTTTCAATATTAAATAAAAAAACGAATGATCGAATGATACACGGATTCTCACCTATTATCGTCCCTGTTTTGATTTCAGCAAATCAGTTCGAGCGGACGCACACAACCTGATTAATATTCATGAATCCATTAGCTCATTAATCCTTGGTGCGTTTTATATTGTTCTTATTAGTAGAATTCGTATCATTATTATCTTATCAGTATTTTTGTTAGTTTTTCCCCAATTTAAATTTTTTTACAGAAACACTGAATGACCAAAAAAGCACCACCACCAGTCCGAAGTTCAGTTAAAATGACATATGCATTCATACATGGTTATCACGTTTTAATTCTAATTACTAAAGTTCTATCATTAAATAATATTGATTATCATATTATAATGCTTGACTGACTGATGTTAAGAGTGTACTTTCAGATATTTATAAAACTGTGCCATTTTACAAACAAACATATATATATACATATATATTTATTTATCAGTCTGGCCAGTAAACTAAAAAATGTACTAGCCAATGGCGATTCAGTTGCCAAGGTGTTCGTAGAGGGCTGGCAGCACTGCGCTCACAAACGCTGCTTTATCAGGCATGATGAAATGGAAATGAGACCAATCGGACCAATCACCGCAGACTAGCGTCACGCAAAGGAGGGGTTTGGAAAAATGAATAGTTGAGCGTTTGGGAGTCGTTGAGCAAATAAAGTAAAAATAAATGCATATAAGACACTGAAAGTGTTTTTTGCCCTTGCATGCATGTCAACCTGTTGTTGGGGACTCCCAAAACCAAAATATGAACCTTTCATTACCCATAATAGGGGCACTTTAAGTAAAGATCATGTTCCATGAAGATATTTAGTAAATTTCCTACTGTAAATATATTAAAACTTAATTTTTGATTAGTAATATGCATGGCTAAGAACTTAATTTGGACAACCTTAAAGACGATTTTCTCAATATTTTGATTTTTTTGCACCCTCAGATTCCAGATTTTCAAATAGTTGTATCTCTGCCAAATATTGTCTTAACAATCCATACGTCAATGGAAAACTTATTTATTCAGCTTTCAGATGCATAAATCTCAATTTCACAAAATTGACCCTTATGACTGGTTTTGTGGTCCAGGGTCACATATAACATTTTAAGTTTACATATCATAATTAACTTTATCAGTTGAACTTTTAGGTATGTGCAATGCTTATCTTAATGGAAAAAGAAAAACGCCACATGTCACAATTTGTCTTATACAGAGTAGCTGCCCAGATGCCCACTGTCCATTATGAGCTGCCTAATGGGTACAACTGTGATTTTGGAGCTGAAAGACTTAAGATCCCAGACGGCCTTTTAGACCCTTCAAACGCTAAGGCAAGAAATATCCTTCTTACATTGTCCAAGTTTCTTTCTGAAATGTTAGTATTTTTTTTTTTCTTACGGCATCTTAACATTTTCCCAGGGTCTGTCAGGGAACACCATGCTGGGAGTCGGCCATGTTGTGACCACCAGCGTTGGCATGTGTGACATAGACATCCGACCAGTAAGATTTTAAAACTCTGCTGTACATCTACATGTACATGTCCTATGTCTTTGCTGCCAATACAGGTGACATTATGCTTCCCATATGTTTTTTTAAACAGGGTCTGTATGGCAGTGTGGTAGTTACAGGAGGAAACACTCTCATCCAAGGCTTTACAGACAGACTTAACAGAGAACTCTCGCAGAAGACGCCACCAGCAAGTGGCACATTTTGGTTTGCTTTATATCGATTTGTTGCTTTTTTTATGTTAACATAGATTGTTTTGTGTCCTTTGTGCAGAGTATGCGTTTGAAATTGATAGCCAACAACACAACTGTGGAGCGCAGATTTAGCGCCTGGATTGGAGGCTCTATCCTCGCATCTCTGGTGAGTAGTGTTCACTAGGGCTCTCACGGGATCAGATTTTAACTGCACAATTGTTTATGATATTAAATGTAGCCTATAGTATTAGCACAGTATCAATATTTAGTTATTTTAATATCACTATCAATATGTTCACCTCTTGATTTAAGTCTAACAACACCACAATATATGACTCTGTTGTGCTACTTTTAGGGAACTTTCCAGCAAATGTGGATTTCAAAGCAGGAGTATGAGGAAGGTGGGAAACAGTGTGTTGACAGGAAGTGCCCTTAACCAGTTCCATCAACACCTGGCTGCCTTCAGAGGGAGAGGAAAGAAAAAAAAATAATAACACACCACCACCTAGTAGAAAAAGCCTTCTTAGTGGACTCAGGAACTAACAAGGACACTTACTGTTATTTTTAGTGCAAACAAACCATATTTTAAACAGTTTGACATGGTTGCACTCTTTTCTACTCTTCAACACAATATTTTCATATATCCAGTTTGACAACATAAATGTTTCTGACCACCTGAATAATTTTAAATAACAATGACAAGGTTATGTCTTTTGGAACATGGGAATTATATCCCTCAATTGTATCAGTGTTTTAAACAGTTGAAAGTGTTTTTTAATTTACACCACTTTGCCACTTCCTAGAAAACGCACCACAGGAAACCAAATGTTTATGCTTTTAACAATTGATCGGCTGTTTTGGGAATAAAAGTTTTTTTTTGTTAAACTGGTCTAAATTTCTCTCATATTACATAAAGAGATAAAATTGTCAGTGTAGTGATTGTGCACATTTGTATTTGAAGTTTTGTTCTAATAATTAATACATTTCAACTTGTCTATTCAGACAGTTATTAAAGTTATTCAAAAGAGAATGATTTGCAATCCTAATAATTTACACACAAGATGTAAAAATGAAACTAGTTTAGTTTAGTTTTTTAGTTTTATTTAACTAGGTAAATATATACAAAACAGCAGTCTCAGTTACAGGTTTGAATTTATTGTTTGACTGTACAACATTTTTTGAATCTCCAAAACTTGTAGAGAAATGAAAAAAATACTACATGATGAAAAGACAATATTAAATGCGAAAAGTCTTGTAAGTGGTTTCATGCAAGTGCAGTCTTTTTTGGAAACACTGCGGCAAGCATTTTTTGGTTTCTCTTTTCTCTTTTCTCTTTCCGTATCTTACTCCTCAGGTATTTTTCAAGGCTCAACCTAAAATACAGAACAGCAAACATTACTGTGTATCCAGAAAATGTTAATTACATAATGTAACAACATTCGTTAGTGTCAATAACTATTTAAAAAAATAAATTTCAAAGCTTAAATGTTCACATGAGAATTTCACCTGAAACTTTGCATTCACTTATAAAGAATACAAAACCTTTGTGAGACAAATATAATTCCATAAAATACATTTTTCAGTTACATTTGTTGTTACTCTGATGTGAAAACTTTTTGTGGTTGACTTGTCAAATCTGACACTTGCCTTGTGTAAGGGGCCACATGTGAAGGTTCAAAGAATCGCCGCCTTTTGTATCTGGAATTCAGGTACCAGGGGATTGGATGTTCCTTGAAGCGGTACCTGATGAACAAGCATGCTTGCAATAAGTTACATTACACAAACACAAAATAGATGTGCATAGGAGAACAATATGCAAAATATTTACTCATTTGATTTGCTTACCAGAAGGTTTTGCCAAAAACATTTCTGCGCCATTCGCCCGGTCTACCTCTCTCTTGTCCTGTCTGCAGTAAGCGCAGAGAATCCTCACGTTCTGTCACAACTGTGTCAAGACGCTTCATTGACCTTTCAACCTATTAGACGAATTCAGAATGGAATATTGGTTCATCCATGTACACTTGACAAACTGACGAGAACAGGCACAGATTCACCCTGCGTTTAAACTTTAGGACCTATAGCTGCTCTCGGCTGTCATTTCCTTAAAGAGAATCATGAGACCAAGAATACAGCAGATAAAACTTGGCAGGCTGTGCAAATATGTCCCTTCAGAACTGGTTATGAAAAACATTTGATCAAATAGATTTGTTTTCTATAATACTTTAAAATATCATTTATTCCTGTGATGGCAAAGCTGAATCTACAGCAGGTGTTACTCCAGTCTTCAGTGGCATATGATCTTTCAGAAATCATTCTAATATGCTGACTTGGTATTTAAGAAACATTTCTTATTATCAGTGCTGAAAACAGTTGTGCTAGTTTATTTATGGAAGCCATGATATGTTTTTTTTTTTCTTCAGGATTCTTTTATAAAGAGAAAGCTCAAAAGAGCAGCATGTTGTTATTGGTAGATTTTTTGTATAAATGTAAAAATGTTCACTGTCACTCAATCAATTCAATGCATCTTTTGCTAAAGCATAAATCTTACTGACACAAGCAGTATACCAAAGTTGTGCATCGTAATTGTACCATAGTAATTTTTTTCAAGGTTATACCATTTTATCAAAGGAAACTAAATAATTAAATTTCAACAAATTTTATACCTTTTTGAGGCGCTCTGGACTGGGCATCGGAAGACGCTGTCGTTTTGCCTCCTGTTCTAAAGTGAGTAACATGTTCTTTTCCTTCAAAAGAACATACCTGCAAAATACAAATAGTATTTTCATATTTATTGAATTTTAACTTTGAAAGTCTTCAAACTGTAAAAACTACTCAATTACCAAAGTTTGTGTAAGTCTTCATTGCTTTTCACTCTAAGCTGTTTGCCAGTCCATGGAGCACCTTTGAGGTTACAAAAAAAAAAAACATTAACAATATATTATAAAGTAATGAGATGGTAGATTAATATGACTATCTCAAAACCTAGTAGGCTTCTTATCTTGACAGAATATTTGGGCACTGAATATAATGCTGTCTAGATAGGGAGCTCACTTGTTTTGAGACAAAGACTACAGCTTATAGTAACAGAACAAAACAAATTTCAGCTGAAATGGTATGTAATATTGCTGGCACCTGATTTAACTGTTTGTTCACCCCAGTTCTCTGGCAGGTCAAAAAAATCTTCCAGTCCTTCCCTGACACAGGATGTGTGGAGTGCTCGGTTATTCGTGGAGCTTCTGAACCACCACGAGTCATACGTTTGTCTAAATTCCGACAGATATGAAAAAAAGTTAATATTAATTGGTGATATATTAAATCATGCTTCGTTCATTCTGGTTAAGACACTATCATGATGCACTGACATTTAAGCCCGACATATACAGGTGCATCTCAATAAATTAGAATGTCGTGGAAAAGTTCATTTATTTCAGTAATTCAACTCAAATTGTGAAACTCGTGTATTAAATAAATTCAATGCACACAGACTGAAGTAGTTTAAGTCTTTGGTTCTTTTAATTGTGATGAGTTTGGCTCACATTTAACAAAAACCCACCAATTCACTATCTCAACAAATTAGAATACTTCATAAGACCAATAAAAAAAACATTTTTGTGAATTGTTGGCCTTCTGGAAAGTATGTTCATTTACTCTACATGTACTCAATACTTGGTAGGGGCTCCTTTTGCTTTAATTACTGCCTCAATTCGGCGTGGCATGGAGGTTGCATTGAATTTATTTAATACACGAGTTTCACAATTTGAGTTAAATTACTGAAATAAATGAACTTTTCCACATTCTAATTTATTGAGATGCACCTGTAATAAGCAAGAAAAAAATACCTTCGTTGACACGAATGAAATTTGGAGAACGCTTGAGTCGCACATTGAGGCTGTGTGTATGAAGAGACTGTAACAACACGCTGAAATTGTCTGCAGACAGCGGCAGTCAGGCGGCTCGTTACGGCCGCGGCCATCTTGACAATGTCAAACGAAACGATGAGCGGAAGCGTGCAGCGCCGCCCGTCGGACAATAGTATATATTAACAACAACAACACATTTCTCCACGTTAAAAGTTCCAACGTTTTTTTCCCCACGTTCAGCACCACAGCATACACCAATATAAATAAGCAATAAAACGTTATCCTACAAAATCAGCTATTTAAAATAGCATAAAATTGAGGCGCATTAAATAATATTTGCATGTATCTTTGAGCACTTTTTGTCGAGTGTTGATTGTTATTAAATGTATTTTTTCTTTATTGAAACAATTTTACGATTCATTATTTATTTGTGCTATTCTCAAATGCCTTCATGGACCCAGAATTTTAGCCAGTTAATATTGTAAGCAATACTATTATTCTTGTAGGTATAAGGAATAATAATAAGAGTAATTCAGAAAACTGAAGTGTAAATTATTCAATGTGAATAAAATACTACAGACATTCAAAAATGTATCTGTTCTCATTTCAACATATTTTCTCAATTCAAATGGTCTACTTTCCAATATTCTATTCTATTCTGCTCTTCTTAAGCTTTCTGTCGAAGAAAAAAAGATATCCACTTATTTACGATATTTCTTATTTAATTTCCAAAATCAACAGCTGTTTATGAAAATATTTTATATATGCAAATAAATGTATTTTATTTTATTATTTTGAGGGCCATCTACGAACCTTTATTTTGCCCTAAGTATGAATGGAGAACACGGCTTCACTCTGCGTTAGATGAGCCAATCAGTGAAGGCCTTGGCTTGTTCACGCACGCACTCCCTCAACAGTCATGGTGGGCATGAGCATTCTGCGGACGGCGGCTGCTTTTACAGCCCGATTGAACCCGCTGAAACGAACATGTCAGTCTTCAAATCTGCTCTCCAGGACTGTTGCACGTTCAGAACAAGGTAAATAATATTTATTGGTACTAAACACAACGACATGACCGTTGAGAAGGATTATGTTTAGCAGTGACCTTGCTTTGCTTGCTTAGCATGTCAAGTGTAAACTGGCCTCTACAGCAATCCCCTCTATAACTATTACTTTCCTATAGCTATCACATACAGCTGTTAAGCTATGTATATTCGTAAATATACTGTTTTTACATAGTCATATAGTTAGCAGTTTCTGATTCAAAATATTTCTTGAGTTTCTTGCCCGTTGCTTGTAAGTGTTGATGTGCAAACCAAGTTTGTCAAACAGTATTTTGGCCCTCATTGTAATAGTTTTACTTCCACTTAAGACTTACCAGTTGGATTTGCAGCTGTAGCTGTGTATTACTCTTGCTTCAGGTTAGTTTTGTATTATATTTGACTTCCTGTTGAATAAAAAGGGTGTTTTGCAGACAGTAATGCTGTGGCAATGTGTGTTGCCTTGCTGACCTTCTTTTTGCTATTTTTTTTTTTTAAAACCTATTTTAACCTTGCTCTTTTACAGTTGTTGTTCGTCATGGGAGCCATGGGAAAAAGATGTTTATCATCAAGCCCACTGACTTCTATGACAGAAGATTTCTTCACCTGCTGGTAAAACTTGTTATAAATACTTTGCTTCAGTTGCATATTATTTATAATGCTCATTCTTATTCCAATAATAATTTGAAATAATTTCCCAATATTTCTCTCCTCTCTTGTTTTGTTACACCAGAAATATTACATTCTTCTCACTGGCATCCCTGTGGCAGCTCTTGTGACGTTTGTTAATATTTTCATAGGTAAATTTCTCATGTAACTGGCAGTTTTTCTTCCTGTAGCTTCTGTACCTGCCATAATAACTTGAATAATGTCAGTTACATCTGCAATTCACTAAACAGGAGAATCTGAGTTAGCGGAGATACCTGAAGGTTACGAACCAGAGCATTGGGAGTACTACAAGGTATTCTAAAATTTAACTGCATAAAAACATCAAATACACCTTATATGCCAGTAAAAAGTGCCTATTGTAATTGTATTTCTTTTTATTGTGTAGCTGCTGTTATGAATGCTTCTGGTCTTTCCTTTCATTGGTTGTCTTCATTATATTTTAGCATCCCATCACCCGTTGGATTGCTCATACCTTTTATGACAGCCCAGTGAAGGACTATGAGAAAATGATGGCACTTATCCAAATGGAGGCTGAGAAGGCTGAAATGAGGTAAGCTGTCTTTATATGATTCAGCTAATTAGGATCAATGAGAACATGACATATTTTACATATATGTATTTACATTTAAGTATTAGATTTATATTTTCCTAAATATTTGGCAACACTTTACATTAAGGTATCATTTTGTTAACATTAGTTAAATGAATAGTTCATCCAAAAATTTGCTGGAAATGTACTCACCCTCAGGCAGTCCAAGATGTAGATGAGTTTGTTTCTTCATCAGAACAGTTTTGATAACATTTAGCATTACATCACTTGCTCACCAGTGGATCTTCTGCAGTGAATGGGTGCCGTCAGAATGAGAGTCCAAACAGTTGCTAAAAACATCACAATAATCTACAAGTAATTAACATGACTTAATTTAATCAATAAGCGTATTGTGAAGTGAAATGTTTAAATTAAGATGTTTTTTTACTTCAAACTGCTGCTTCCTGCTAAAAACGAATCCTCTTTCCATAATATTTCTTTCTCTAGTGAAAATGCACAGCCCTCATAGAAAGAATGTGTGTGTTATTTGGTTGCTAAATAATGTATTTGCAGTCCGTGCGTTTCACTTCGCAAGATAAATTGTGTAGTGAATTCATCAAACGCACCATCCAACGGAGTATACTATAGAAAAAAACTAAAACCCAGTATAATTAATTACGGTTTTCACTGGAGGAAGCATTATTATGGATTATGGACTGATATTTTGGCCAGAGGGAACTGTTTAAAGTTAAAACACCTTAATGATGGATTTGCTTATTACAAACACGCAGCTTTTCACTTCACAAGATGTTAATTGATGGACTGGAGTTATGTGAATTGCTTGTGGATTATTGTGATATTTTTATCAGCTGTTTGGACTCTCATTCTGACAGCACCCATTCACTGCAGAGGATCCAAATGAGGTAAGCTGTCTTTATATGATTCAGCTAATTAGGATCAATGAGAACATGACATATTTTACATATATGTATTTACATTTAAGTATTAGATTTATATTTTCCTAAATATTTGGCAACACTTTACATTAAGGTATCATTTTGTTAACATTAGTTAAATGAATAGTTCATCCAAAAATTTGCTGGAAATGTACTCACCCTCAGGCAGTCCAAGATGTAGATGAGTTTGTTTCTTCATCAGAACAGTTTTGATAACATTTAGCATTACATCACTTGCTCACCAGTGGATCTTCTGCAGTGAATGGGTGCCGTCAGAATGAGAGTCCAAACAGTTGCTAAAAACATCACAATAATCTACAAGTAATTAACATGACTTAATTTAATCAATAAGCGTATTGTGAAGTGAAATGTTTAAATTAAGATGTTTTTTTACTTCAAACTGCTGCTTCCTGCTAAAAACGAATCCTCTTTCCATAATATTTCTTTCTCTAGTGAAAATGCACAGCCCTCATAGAAAGAATGTGTGTGTTATTTGGTTGCTAAATAATGTATTTGCAGTCCGTGCGTTTCACTTCGCAAGATAAATTGTGTAGTGAATTCATCAAACGCACCATCCAACGGAGTATACTATAGAAAAAAACTAAAACCCAGTATAATTAATTACGGAGTAATGAGAATTAAATATTTGAAAATATTAAATTTGTTGCGTATGTGTATGGTAACTTATCCCTGTTATTATTTAGGACTGGAGTTATGTTACTTGTGGATTATTGTGACGTTTTTATCAGCTGTTAAGACTCATTCTGAAGGCACCAATTCACTGCAGTGAATCAGCATTTTTTTTTGTTTGTGGGTGAACTATTCTTTAACTACATTAGCTAACATGTAATAATAAATAAAATACTTTTAAAGCCTTTATTAATCTTAGTTAATTTTATAATTAAAATCAAAAGTTGTATCTGTTAATGCTATCTAATGGACCTGCGCTAACATGAACTAACTATAATGGTTGTGTTTACAGTACCTAACTAAAGATTAATACATACTGTAACAAATGTAATGGGCATTGTTAGTGAACTTTAACGAATGCATTAAGAAATGTTAAAGGGATGGTTCACCCAAAAATGAAAATTCTGTCATCTTTTGCTCAACCTCAAATTGTTCTAAACCTTTGTGAATTTCTTTCTGCTGCTGAACATGTCAAAAGAATATTGGTAACCAAAGTCTTGATGGTGCCCATTGACTTGAATTAACTTAAATTCATTGACTTGAATTAACAAAAATATGGAAACGGATTAGTTACCCAAATTCTTCTTTTGTATTCAGAAGAAATTCATACAGGTTTGGAACAACTTTAGGATGAGTAAAAGATAGAAATTTCATTTTGGAACTGTCCCTTTAACTAATGGGACCTTACTTAAAGTTATTACCAAAGATTTTAATTTATAATATAAGAATAGGTGGAACTCGTGTATGTGTCCTTAATTTTTTTAGCTTTTATTGCTGACAGGAATCATTTTTTGCAGATCTCAGTGCAAATCAATACCTGGCTCTTATGAGCAAGTGTCATTATGATTATGCCCAGCATTCACCACCTCTCCTTAAACACATTGCAGTTTCTGTTAATAAAAAGTTGTAAAAGTAAAAGTAGTCTTAACTGAAATTTTTGTTAGCCTTTGAGTCAAAAAGGATGAGAACCACTGTTTTTTTTTTAACTGCAGTACATAATTTCTTGCTCCACGGTATGAAATACATATGACTGAGTAGGACAGTGTTTCTCAACCCTGGTCCTGGGTGCCCCCCAACACTGCACATTTTGTATGTCTCCCTTATCTGACACACCTATTTCAGGTCCTGGAGTTTCTTTTAATGAGCTAATGAGTTGAATCAGGTGTGTTTGATTAGGGAGACACACAAAATGTGCAGTGCTGGGGGGTGCCCAGGACCAGGGTTGAGAAACACTGGAGTAGGACAAAACAGTTGGAATTTTATTACAAGAATTACTAATTAATGAAAGGAGAAAGACTCAACTGGTTTTCATGGGTTATCAATTTAATGCTATAATAACATTTAAGCCATTTTGGTTAAAGTAGAATCAAAGTTTGAAGGTCTAGAGCAGTGATGGGCAAACTTGGCCCTTCCAGACCACTTTCCTGCAGAGATTTGATCCAACCCTGATAAAACTCACCTGCCTGTAGCCTTCTAGTAGTCTTGAAGACAATAGGCTTGTTTGAGATGCGCCTCGCCTCGCCTGAAATGTAGGCGAGAGTAGGCGGCTGCAGTGAGGGGAGGAGTGAAATAAGCGCAGTCAAGACGGACAGTTCTGACCTCTCGAAGTGGAACAGATACCAACGAGGTCAAAGGCAGATATCGCGTTATTCTCACTCATGTGCTGTGCTGCTGATAAACGTGATATCATTTCAGTTCTGTTGCTTTTATATGAAAATAAATATGATACAAGACACTCAAAGTGCTTGCTATTTAATTCCATACGAAAAGGTGTATTTATCATCCATTTTTACTTTAATACAAACATGTATTTTAGATTTTTATAGAAATATGCACATTGCAGTTTCTGTTAATAAAAAGTTGTAAAAGTAAAAGTATTGTCTTAACTGAAATTTTTGTTAGCCTTTGAGTCAAAAAGGATGAGAACCACTGTTTTTTTTTTAACTGCAGTACATAATTTCTTGCTCCACGGTATGAAATACATATGACTGACGGGAATATTCATGCATAATTTAAATACATAAACACATGAAATCAGATTAAAAAAAATTAAACATTTTAGAAGAGAATGTAGCATCACGGTTGTCTGAACCAATGAGCATTAATCTGTGTCGTCAGTCAGTCGTTTCCCATCATTCTTTTGATCAGCGCAGTCGGTGGAGAGCAACTGCGCCCGACTGCACAATCCGACACAGCCGCCTCGCCGTCGCGAGAGTTTTTTGGCACACGTCAGCATGACATCAGAGCAACTCGGACATAACTCGGACACTTTTCTAACTGGCATGCATCTCGCGGTGATCGGTTCTGCGCAGATTTTGCTCATCTCAAACAAGCCTAGTGATTAGCTGGTTCAGGTGTGTTTGATTAGGGTTGGAGCTAAACTCTCCAGGAAAGTGGCCTGGAAGGGCCAAGTTTGCCCACCCCTGGTCTAGAGGTTTAGATTATCTAGTTTAACAGTCTGTATTATGACCTTTCAAAATTCTGCTCACTAAAGCATTCCGCACCATGTATAGGTTCATTTCAAGTGTGAGGTGCCTTCAAGTACAGAAATATCACAATATCATTAATACATAATGGACAAAAAGATTAGAAGAAAAGAGCAAAAACTTCTGTAGGGTAAAAATAATGAAGGAATTGTCAAACCTTGCGATGCAATTTAATGTCAGTACCACAACAACAAAGGCACTGCTCACAGATATGTATCTTGTTTTTATGTAGCCTAATTGGTTATCTCTAATTTATTATCCTCTATTTTTCTTGTAGACAACTACAACTTGAAGTCCGCCGACACATGAGAGAAAAAGGAGATGGACCCTGGTTCCAGATTCAGACTCTTGATAAGAATCTCATCGACCACAGCCCCAAGTCATCCCCTGATAACTAGGAGTGCTCGTGCATACCTGTCCAAAATATTCAGCCATTATACAATGTATAATGTATTGTTATAAATAAAAAATATCATGTTTCTTTTTCCTTTTTTTTTGCCTCTGGCACCAATAAACTAATGATTATAAATAGATTACTGCTCTTGTGTATTCTTTTGAGTATTGCTTAAAGAATTTACCCAGAAATTAAAATGTCATCTATTGATTTCAGACTGTTCATTGCAAAAATATATTGTATGGCTTCAGAAGATTTGGAATACAGCACATACTGACTGCTGCTTTTATGTTTATAGAAACTTGAAAGCTCCTGTCCTCATTCTTTATATTTTCATGAAAAAGATCAAACAAATTATTCATAATTTCTTATTTTGTGTTCCACAGAAATAGGAAAGCCAGCCAGGCTTTCAAGTTAACAAATACCAAAGAAACAATTGGAATCGATTGGATAAATTTTTTATTTTTGCAGTCACACTAGAATCAGAATCAAAATTTATAACAACAGCAATAATAGTACTAATAATATAATAACCAATAATAAATAAACTTTTTAGTCTATAGCACCTTTCATAAAAAAAAAAAACATTACAGTAAGCACCAAGTACTTTACATAAAAACGTAAAAATACCTAAATGAATATAACAGATTAAACATGAAGCTCATTTTATAATGATAATAAAAGAGGATAAAATTAGTAGGCCTATACATAAAATACTTAACCATAAATGGAATTTAAAACGAAGTAATAATAAAGGACAACGTAATACATATAATATTCCATAAAAATGCTTGTTAAAAGATTAAAAAAAAAAGATAACGTTAAGTTATTCAGTATGAAGCACACTACATGCAGACTGTACTGCCACTGCCATTATAAACACATCAAACTCACTCAGCGTAGATCTGAAAACGCCACCATTTGGCGTCAGGGTGAAAAATATTGCCTGTTTCTCCAAGGGGACACCCATTGTTTCCCACCCCTAAACCCCCCCTCCACCCCTCTATGTCCCAGTGTTTTCGTCGTCACATCCCTCGGTCCATGAGGAATGTCGGGTCTGTATGATTTAAAAATAGCCCCATCTCATCTTCTGCCTGACACGCTGCTCCAGCGAGGCTCATAGTGGTGCGAGCAGCAGGAATGTGAAGATGGCTACAGATCTGGGAGAGCTACTGGTCCCGTACATGCCCACCATTAGAGTACCGAGGACAGGAGACAGGGTTTTCAAGAGCGAATGCGCTTTTTCCTACGACTCTCCTGTGAGTATTATGTCATACTTCATGCTTGAACGTTAAACAACAACTGGCGTCCCCCGGACACGTGAAAAGCTGCGTATAGCGCCTAAGAGAGATGGGGGATCCTCGGCCACCATTCTCCAGCTCAACTTATGTGACAGCCTTCAGAAATAAATAAATAAATAACCCACGGGTGTTTACATCTTACAGTGGGACCAGGTTTCCCTACTTCAAATGGCGCAATAGGAGCTACAGATGTATAATGGTAGCATAAATAACACCGCAAGTCTGAACGCTGGTCTGTAATACAGAGAATTTCTGTCCTCTGTTTTTAAAGGCGTGTCAAAGCAATAATAATATTTCCCCCGTTCTTATGCATTCGACATCCTCCCATCAACATTGGCAATATAGTAGCATGATACTTGTTGAGATCAGACTGTATTGCTTGACACCAATAGACAAACGGCTGTTGTGTAGCTTGATAAATGTGCAAACTGTGATTTCCTAAATGTACACTAATAAGCAGTTAGCAGCCATGACTTATAAAACGAATTCAGGTCAACGTGGGTTGTTATACATATTCAACTGTACAATCTCTGACCACAAATATATAATAATCATATATTTCGGAGAGCGGTGATGGGAACTTTTATAGAAATGTGGGTAAAGTGCACAACTAGCTCCCAGCTGTAAAAGTTTTAAAGGTGACTCAGCTGTTTGGAGTTCCTCATGTCAGACTAAAAGACAGGTTATTTTTACACACTATCTGTTCAAGCTGTGTGTCACCAGTAGCTAGTGACAGGTTTTTCAGTCTGGTGGGCCCTCAACACCCTAACCAACACACACCAGGCCTGTAACTCAGTGTTTTGATTCAGATTAAACTTCTTATTTGTTTATTCTTTACTGCTGAAAGAGTTAAAAATAATGAATCTTATTGTTTTGTATGAATTTTGCAATTTAAAGGAACAAACGCCAACAAACAACTTTGATAACTTACAAGCATTATAAATTATGTGAATAATCTTAATGACCAAAAGTATCATGATGCCATGTTATTGCAATATATGCCTGAAAACTTTTCATTAACGTGTGCAGCAACAAAAAAGGGCACGATTACTGTAGTAATTTAAATTGTAAAAGTAAAATGCACAATTCTGAGCATTATGCAATTTTATGTTTATTTATAACTTTTATGTCTAATAATTTTAGTCCTATTTCTAATAATAGAGAGCAGATACTCTGCATAAAAAATTCAGTAAAGCCCTAGATTGCAAAAAGGATTCAGTTGTTTTAGATTGTGTTCAGCTATTAAAGTGTTTTCTCTTTTCATGTATACAGTTTGTATGTTTATGACTTCAAATGATTATGACATCTAATCTCTAATAGTAGTTTTGTTCACATTTGTTTTCTAAATGTAACTTATTAGAAATATGAAATTGTACATTATGTACAATTGGTTTTAATGATTGATATTTAACATGAAGTATAAAATGACTTGGCTACATTTGTCTTAGCTTAAATCAGGTTTCATCATTTTTTAGGAATCGGAAGGAGGTCTGTATGTGTGTATGAACTCATTCCTGGGTTTCGGAAGAGAACATGTGGAGAGACATTACCGTAAAACTGGACAGAGTGTGTACATGCACTTAAAAAGACACGTGAAAGAGGTAAGAAAAGTGACAAAACTTTTTTCAAGCTTTTTTTTATTGTCGGATTCTTTGTAAACTTCACAGAAAAAGTAAATATATGTTTCATTCACTCTAAAGGAACCTGAGCATATTAAATGCATTATGGAAACTTACTGAAAGCTGTATCCAACAACACAAAGAAAGCAAAAGAGACAAAGTAATATTTAATGATCATTGGTGTAATGTAGTGCAGTACATGTTGAAGAGGGATTCCTGTCAGTGAATGTCTTGATGAAGAACTTTCATTGTGTTGTCTGCTTACTGCAATTGACTTAATTTGCAATTGACACTTTTGACTTAATGTTTTGTGTACAAACAGATTTAGTGCATCCAGTAACATAACAAAAGCATTACCATAAACATAAGGTGCCAGTGAATAATGAGTAAACTTTTCCAGAACAGATGAGGCCAGTATTTTATTAGGTCAAGTTCGAATTAGCAGATTGCACTGCGCTGATTTTAAGAGGAAATCTGTGGAATAGATTTAAATATGAAAAGTTGTGCTGAATAAGGCCAACAATACTAAACATGTATTTCAAAGCATTTTCAAATGAGCAATAATGCTTTTTAAACATGCAAGGGGTGGAGGATGTGTGGATCGTGAATGACAGATGTTCCGATTCTGCAGAAATCTGTGGAGCTTTCTTTGGACTTTTGTCAGCAGATTCAATGTGGATGTGCTTATTAGGCTGCTGAGACTATGTATGTAGCAGCTAATTATTATTGTGATTATTGATTAGTCTGACAGTCTGAAAAATATTAATTATTAAAAAAATATCTGAATTAATTTTAATCCATTATTTACAAAAGTGTTTTTTCACATTTCACATCAACATTATCCTCCAAACAATGTGAAATTTGAAGGCACTGAAAACATATATAGTGAGTGTATCTATGTGCAATGAAATGTTGTATGCAAACAACTAAACTGATTGCTTACTATTTGAAAGTAGAAGTTAAAATCAGTACATTAAAAATGATAACGAAAAATAAAACCTGGTATGAGGTAGGAGGAACACACATTCACTCATCTGAAAATATTACATTTATATTCCATTACAATAGTCCCTTTACTGTTACTGCTCATTAAAGCAGCTCATTAAAGCTCATTACTGCTCATCTTATCATAGTGCACAGACACAATTAATCACTAATCAGATTAGTTTGTCAATTATTATCATTATCGATTTTATAAATGAGTTGTTGCAGTCAGAGTATATGTAGCTTGTTGAGGTCACATCTTTTTGATTTGTCCTCTTTTAGTCTTACTTTATTTTATTATAACTTTCAAAAATGTGGAAAAATTCAATTAAGCAGACATTGATGACTATTGGATTTAGAACGCAGCTAAGAGTATTGAGATGATTACTTAAAAGGTCCTGAGAGAGATATTTTTCACTCTTCATTGTGAGTTGAGTTTCTTGCAGATGGTTTTTGCCTGCCTCTTCTTCAAGTTTTAGAGCTCTGCTATACTCATATACCTAAATGTACACAATTCATGAAGACTGAATAGCAGGAGGTCTGTTGGATTTAGAAAATGTATGTCCATGTTCAGAACTGTTGTTTTTGAAAGCATCTTTGAATGTTATGGTTTTAATCATGTGATGTGACAGTTCTTCAGCACAAATTTAGAAAGAAACAGGCAGTTCAGAGGGTGCTTTTGACATTTTGGCTTATAAATGATGAGCCCAGCATAACCATCTTGGGAAATGTCAGCAAGAAAAAGCACAATAAAAGAACATCTGGATATTTAAAATAACTACAGTAAATGTGTTTTCTGAGTCAGAATTAATTTCTGTGATAACTAGACAGCATATAACTAGACAGCAGTAGATTAACAAAAAAACAGCATGGTACACAGAGAAGAAAACTGAACTGTGCCGCATTATTTAAAACACCATTTTACATTGTTTTTCACTATATGTACTAAATTTAATATAATAGATTTTAAATCTTTAGATTTGAAAGTAATGTCTCGTTTTTGAATGTTACCATGGCAGTCTTTCCTTATAGCAGTTCTACTGAATCCCAGTATGCTCTTATATACTGGCCTAATGATGACTGATTTGTTGGTTATTTAGAAGAGGAACCTAATTATGAAATGGTTTCTTGTTCTTTCCAAGTGAATGTGGATATGCTGGTTAAATGCTGCTATTTTCATGTCCGGATCTGTCCAGAAACGGCCGGCCCTGTTCCTGTAGCTTTTGTATTTGCTGTTTATACTTGGGATTACATGAGAAGCCTGTCAGCATTACCCATTCAGTCGTTACTCTACAATCAATTGATTTTACCATTATGTGCTTTGTACAGAACAAACATTCCCAACTGTCAAGCTTTCATATGAACATCAATTGGATTTTATCCAGATTTGCATCAGGATTCAGTAATATTTGTTGTTCTGCATAGACACACATGGCATTATTACCCATGTTGTTTCCTTTTATGATTTTCTTTTATTAAATTTTCAAAACACCGGAACTAAAACCACAACAAACATACAAACAAGGAACAGATACTGTCAGCACTGCTTATACAGTGGGTACGGAAAGTATTCAGACCCCCTTAAATTTTTCACTCTTTGTTATATTGCAGCCATT
>NW_015549606.1:453436-459056 GCF_001515605.1 Sinocyclocheilus anshuiensis
GATTTTAGCAAATGGCTGCAATATAACAAAGAGTGAAAAATTGAAGGGGGTCTGAATACTTTCCGTACCCACTGTAAATATGGAAAATATCCACATCACATAGTAATACCATATGTGACGCTGGACCACAAAACCAGTCATAAGTAGCACGAGTCTATTTGTAGCAATAGCCAACAATACATTGTATTGGTCAAAATTATTATTTATTCAGCTTTCAGATGATGTATAAATACAAAAAAAAAACAAAAAACTTTTGTATGGTTTTGTGGTCTATATAAAAATATTTGAGTACAAAGCACTTTACAGTTTTATGACCCATGTTGTTTCCTGATGTTAATTACAGAAAGCCACAGGTGCTGCAGGGGGTGCCATACCAAGAAGAAGGAATGGAAAAGTATTTTTAGGTAAGTATGTTTTAAAGTAAAAAAAAAAAAAAAAATCCCAGGCTGAAACGTCTACCTCAAATCCTTTTTTAAAAAATAAAAAAAAAAGCAGAGACTTAAACTTCTACCTCAAACCTTTTTTAATAAGCCATGTATTTTTATGTTTAGCAGTCTCAGTCATTACTGGCTGGGGCTAAATTTAGCTAATTTATTTGTATATGCAGTTAGTAACCGTTCTAAATCTAAAGTGCCACATGCTTGCCCAGGCCTAATCTTCTGCTATGGAGGGTTGGTTTACAGTGGCCGACTATGCCTGTCAGCTGCTGTGCCCTATCAACCCCCCAAGCTGACACACTTCTGCCATTGGAGGTGTGACGTAGCAGCTGGGGGACCGGTGGCCGCTTATTCTCAGGCATCCAATCAATATAAACGCCTCCTTCTCTGGTTGAGGGCAATACATCAGAAAGGATGCCAGTCATTTTGTAAACCCACAATGCTTTCCCAAATATGTCATTTAGACAACTCAGACTGTTTTATTAAGGATAATATGTCTGCTTGGAGCACAAACATATGCGATCATGTTTTCTTTAGTCTGTCAGTTTTCATAGCCATGTTGTCGTGCAGAAAAAAAACTTTAAATGTGGCATACTCAAACTAATTAAATTGATGTATTATTCTTCTATAGTGAGCAAACTTGCAGTTTTTATGACCTCATTTTGAATTTGCATTGCAGGATGATTTAAGTGTAAAAAAAACCCTGAAAAAGGCAAAATGCGACTCGCTGCCCCTAAAATATACACTTTTTGTGGTTCAATCAAGGGAGCTCAAGAAAATGTTTCATCAAAACACACTAAAAGATAAATATGAATAGAAATCTATTTTCGATTGTGTACATTTTGTGCAATTTCACCATGTGTTTGTTAATTCATTTTTTGGGGACATTTTAAGCACTTGTTTTGAGTGCAGTCATCCCATCAGCTCTCGATTAAAAATATCTCTCTCTGCTTCCTTTCCTGAAGATTTAGAGCTTAACCGTGATTTTAACGGAGATGGTTATGAGTATGAAGATGAAGCCAAGCTTGTCATATTTCCAGACCACTTTGAGATCCCTTTACCAAATATTGAGGAGTTGCCCGCACTGGTTAGTGAGAGTGTGTGCTCATGCACCCTGTGTGCCCTGCATGCCAAAGGCCTGATCTGCCTTTCAGTTTCAGTGCTTGCTTGTCAAACATCACGTCATTACATTTTATTCTGTCTGCAGATGACCTTATTCTTTATAAACTCACTGTTCATGCTTCACATTGTGTGCAGTGATGTCATGTGGTGTAGCAGTGATATGAGTTTTAGTTTTGTACTCTAACCTATTTTTTAAAAGAAGTTTATTTTTTATTTGATCTGAATTCTTATAATTATTTTTGCTTTAGAGCACAATTATTAGTCATTGCTGCCTGCCATGTCTTATGTTTTTACTGATATTTTTTTTAAAATATTAAGAGCAATAAAGGGTTTTTTAGGGGTAAACACAGATGCTGAGAGAGCAAGTTGGCTGGTAGCTGTTATAATACCGATACATTTTACCATACAATTTCTTAATTAATTATGACAAAAAAAAGATCAAATCATAATGGAAAATTGAACACTTATTAAATTTAACACTTAGCGCTGTTTGTGAATTTCTCAAAATATACACTACTGTTCAAAAGTTTGGAGTCAGTAGCAGATTTTTTTAAATTGAAAGAAAATTATACTTTTTTTTCAGCAAGAATGCATTCAGTTGATCAAAAGTAACAGTAAAGACTTTTACATTGTTTATAAATTAAAATTCTATTTCAAATAAATGCTGTTCTTTTAAACTTTTTGTTGATCAAGAATCACAATTTCCCAAAAATTTTAAGCAGCACAACATTGATAATAATAAAAAAAAGTTTCTTGAGCAGCAAATCAGCGTATTAGTATAATAAAGACTAATGCTGAAAATTCAGCTTTGCCATCCAGAAATAAATTATATTTGAAAATATTTTTAAAGAAAAAATGGTTATTTTAAATTGTAACAACATTTCACAATATTACTGTTTTTACTTTTTTTTTTTTTTGTTTTTGTTAAAAAAATGCAGCCTTGGTGAGCATATCACTGAAAAACACTGAAATATCTTACATACCCCATACTTTTTAACAGTAGTGTGCAAACAGATATCTCAAATATTTGAGTAATTACCTGTCGATATATTGTTCTTTCAGTACACATGATGCAAAAAGATTCATTTGTTACAGTTTATGTTGTACTTCAGTTATTCATACAACACAAATAGTAGCACAACAACCAAGCACACATTTTTGTATTTGTCAACAACTGCATGGTGTGCTTACTTACTGCTGCTGCACTTATTATTTATTACCTAGAAAATAGTTGCATTATCTATTTGCCCAGGAGTTTCAAGGCTTTTAAATCTAGTTAGTCATAATCTGCACCACTTTCCAGCTTGCTGTGGTTTTTTAAGCACTCATTGGGAGCAATATCACACTAAGCAATGTAAAATATAATGTTCACATGTCCCTTTAACTTTCAGGTGACAATAGCCTGTGACGCCGTCCTCAATGCTCCATCTCCTTACAAAAAGCAGGAATCTGATTCATGGGAAGAGGAGATCCAAGTATCTAGACATGCCAGAAGTCTCAGACAGCAGGAGAATGGGGTTCGAATTCCTCCCAGGTTGGTCACATGGCAGCCCAGTGTCATATGGACTGGCATTCTAGAGACTGCTGATGCTTGCTTCAGGTCACCCTTGAATCTGATATGTCTGCTTTCTCTGCCAAGTGGAATAATATCAAAACAAGCTATTGATGTTTGATCAAGTGCTTGAATATGTTTAGGATAACTTATTAAAACACCCAGAATGTCTTGACATCTATGAGGCAATGCATATGAGGCAATGCAACCGTTATCCTGATTCAAATATTCCTAAAAACTTCTTTGAGGAGCATGGATTTTTTTTCAGAATTTGGAACCAATCCTAAAGGATTCTAATTGAAATTAAATGGCTATCAAATTAGATCCGAGCAGATAAACTGGAATCCCTTTGGGATTGGTATTGTGTAATCTTTATGTCTTTGCTATTGAACTTATAAAGGGAGCTTTAACAGTTTAGACAACAAAAATAGATGCAACACTTTTTACCATATTTACTCTAAAATGATCTTTATCTTGCAAACTTTAAAAGAGAAGATTTGCATTTTCCTTTGCTAAGGTTGTTGCTAGATTTAAGAGCAGACACAATAGGAATCAGTGTTGTTTTTGTATTATTGATATACTATTAATGTATTTTGAATAAACTTTTATATTTTCTGTTTTCCTTTTAATTTAAATTTTAGTTTTTTTTTTTATTACCCCCCCCCCTATTTTAGCCTTTATTTAATTTTTTAAATATAGTTTTAGTAATTTTAGTGCTTTAACTTAATCTTCAACTTAATCTAAGTTAAGATTCAACTTAATCTTATTTATTTCTAATTTTTATTGACATTTTTGTAAGTTTTGTATCCAACATTTATATTTTATTATATTTCTGCTTCATTTTTAATTACCGAAAACAATTAGTTTTAATTAGCAATAACAACACTGAAGGTGTTAAACACTTTTCTTTATGCCGAGTTCACACTGCACGATTTTTAAACTCGTCGGATCGCCGTTGTTTTCACACTGCGTTGTGGCAGATAATCTCAAAATGGCCAAATATGGGCCAACTGATTGGTCCAGCTCAGTGGTTCCCAACCCTGGTCCTGGAGGCACCCCAATACTGCACGATTTGCATGTCTCCTTAATCAAACACACCTGATTCAGGTCATCAGCTCATTAGTAGAGACTCCAAGACCTGAAACTGGTGTGTCAGAGAAAGGAGACATGCAAAATGTGCAGTGTTGGGGTGCCTCCAGGACCAGGGTTGGGAACCACTGGTCTAGCTGATATACTGATATGCTGGAAATGGTCTCGTCTTAGTCTACATGATAAAATTACAGCATATAGTCAGTGGATTATAGAGTAACATATCCTCATCACTTCGAAGACACCTGCATTACCTGAACTGAAATATGAGAAGTTCCTCTCCTGTTTGTGTCTTCAATATGGTTTATGTACTATTAGCGGCTGGAAGTGCGCCAAGTGTGAAATGAGAGAGAACGTGTGGCTAAACCTGACGGATGGCTCTGTCCTCTGTGGGAAGTGGTTCTTTGATGGGAGCGGAGGGAACGGACATGCCCTTGAGCACTACAAAGAAACCAACTTCCCCCTGGCAGTTAAACTCGACACAATCAACCCAGATGGAGCAGGTAAGTGTCTCTCAATGACAGGTTTTCATGCGTCACAGACTTTCATGGAATATGTTGGCACGCATGTATAACACACACAGAAAATTTCAAGCTCAAGCATAATTTAGACAAAAAACTGATTATAGAAGTTTTTACGGATGTTTCAGTTCCTGTCTCTTTTGCAGATGTTTATTCTTTTGATGAAGAAGAAACAGTGCTTGATCCTCACATATCAGAACATTTGTTACACTTTGGAATAGATATGCTGCAAATGCAAAGGGTATGTATGTTTTCCCCACAATTTATTTAAAAAGTTCTCCACCTATTACAAATTTTTCCCAAATTTTTAAAATAAAAGTATATCTTCTTAATACTTGACTATGCAGATTATACAATATAATAATAATAATAATAATAATAACAACAATAATATTAATAATAATAATAATAGTACATTTCTTACTAAATATCTGTGTTACAGATGATATTTTTATAATTTGTTTTGGTAACACTTTAGTATAGGGACCAATTCTTATTATTAAATAGTTGCTTATTAGCATGCCTATTATTACATATTGGCTGTTTATTAGTACTTATAAAACACATATTGTGCATGACCATATTCTACATCCCTAATCCTACCCAATACCTAAACTTAACAACTACCTAACTACTAACTATTAATGATGGTTTGTTAATGGTGAGAATTGTGACTTTCTTCTGATTTATTTATTTTTTACGGTATAAATGGGTCTAGCTTCCTACAGTATTTGGGGGTCTGGCCATCAAAAAGTTTGAAAATCTTGAATTTAAAGGGGTCATATGATGTTGCTAAAAAGAACATT
This sequence comes from Sinocyclocheilus anshuiensis, assembly GCF_001515605.1. Classification (NCBI taxonomy): domain Eukaryota; kingdom Metazoa; phylum Chordata; class Actinopteri; order Cypriniformes; family Cyprinidae; genus Sinocyclocheilus; species Sinocyclocheilus anshuiensis. The sequence goes on from NW_015549606.1 coordinate 458,964, forward strand.
ATTTTGTGCATTTGCTGTAATGAAATGTGTTTATGCGGTTTAAGGTTCAAAAAACACATTATTTTCCACATACTGTACATTATTGTTTCTCCT
>NW_015549606.1:459659-461428 GCF_001515605.1 Sinocyclocheilus anshuiensis
GACGCGTGACAGACACAGTGATGATGCAATACACAAGCCGCGGTTAAGACAGCTGACGTGCTATGATTTCTTACAGGCAGTTCACACTCCTGTGATGTGACCCTGTTCCCCTCACACACACACACACACACACACGACGCGTTACTCTGCGCTGCGCAATTTACAGATCTTCTTTATGCACCAAGAGCTTGTAACACTCCAAAGAGAAAGGAAAACTAGAAATCGCATCATATGACCCCTTTAAGTACTTAAGCAAAAACAAGCAACACTGCCTCCTTCCAATCTCCTCAAATGTCTATGTCCATCCTTCACAGACAGAGAGTGGCCATCATACAGACAACCACGTCCAGCCTCGTGTGAGTGACTGGGAAGTTATTCAGGAGGCGGGTCTAAAGCTAAAGCCTGTCTATGGCTCAGGATATACAGGCATCAAAAACCTGGGCAACAGCTGCTACCTGAGCACCACTATGCAAGTGCTTTTCAGTATTCCAGAGTTCCAGAGAGCGTAAGTACCTTAAAGCCTTTAATGGTCCAATACATTCTACATACTTGTCCACATTCTCCTACCATTGTCTTTACCCAGTCTGTACCCAAAGTAAAAAGCTGGGTTTGAATGCTGTCACACTTGTAGAAGTGACATTTCTGGCCATCCAAGATGAGTTTGTTTCTTCATCGCAACAGATTTGGAGAAATTTAGCATTACATTATTTGCTCACCAATGGATCCTCTGCAGTGAATGGGTGCCATCAGAATGAGTCCAAATGGCTGATAAAAACATTGCAATAATCCACAAGTAATCCACACGACTATAGTCCATCAAATAACATCTTGTGAAGTGAAAGTGAATGTTTGTAATTAACATGAATTTTAACTTCAAACCATTGCTTTCAGCTAAAATATGAGTCCTCCATAATATTAGATATTATAAAATTGCTTTCAATAATATTACTTTTTCCAGTGAGTCATGTTGTCTAAATTAGGCGAGAAATATGCCCAGTAAAGCACCATTTACAGGCAAAAGCAGTCCAAAACAGTTCTAAACAAATATGTCAGTGGATTTTGATGTGAGAGGACAACAGGGGATGGACTTTGTTTGAAGCAAGAGCTATTATGGATTATGGACTCATATTTTGGCCAAAAGTGATGGTTTAAAGATAAAACGTCTTAATGTTAGATTTATTTTTTACAAACATGCAGCTTTTCACTTCACAAGATGTAACTTGAATGACGAGTCATGTTTTTATCAGCTAGTTGGACACTCACTCCGATGGCACCCGTTCACTGCAGAGGATAAATTGGTGAGCAAATGATGTAATGCTAAATTTCTCCAAACCTGTTCCAATACAGAAACAAACTATTCAACATCTTGGATGGCCTGAGAGTGAGTACATTTTCAAATTTACATTTTCAATTTTGGGAGAACTATTCCTTTAATCTGTGCCTTCTAGCAGTTTGATTGCTTTTTTTTGTGTGTGTATGTTAAAGGAGTAGTTCACTTTCAGAATGAAAATTCTGTCATTTATTCCCCATTGCTTGAGCCCCATTTCCCCCCCCCCCCCACTTGTTCCAAACCTGTACGAGTTTCTTTCTTCTGTTGAACACAAAAGAAGATATTTTGAAAAATGTTGGGATCTGAACAGTTGATGAGCACCATTGACTTCCATAGTATTTTGTTTCCTACTATGGAAGTCAATGGTGCTCATCAACATTTTTCAAAATATCTTCTTTTGTGTTCAACAGAAGAAAGAAACTCGTACAGGTTTGGAACA
>NW_015549606.1:461480-467642 GCF_001515605.1 Sinocyclocheilus anshuiensis
TACAGGTTTGGAACAAGTGGGGGGTGAGTAAATGGTGACAGAATTTTCATTCTGAAAGTGAACTACTCCTTTAATGATTTTATTTCAGTGCCAGATTTAAAGCGTCTAGCCAGGGTCTTTACTTATTGAAGTCAATATGCAGGTGCAACAGTAAAAGATTATTGCTTTTCTTTCCAATATTTATGCTGAAGGTATGTTGGGAACCTACAGAGAATATTTGACTACTCACCCCTTGATCCAACTCAGGATTTCAACACACAAATGTAGGTGTTTTTGTAATATCAAGTTACATTTATCTTCTTTTTGATTTCTGAAATTCAAGTTACATCTAATTCTTGTATAATATATTTGCAATGCAGTATTATACCGGTTGCATGAGTTTGACAGGTACATTGATTGATAATTAAAGGGGTCATATGATGTGTTTTCAATTTTTCCTTTCTCTTTGGAGTGTTACAAGCTCTTGGTGCATAAAGAAGATCTGTAAAGTTGCACAGTATAAGTCATTATAATCCATAAGTATGTCCCCACTGGATGCAGCGAACGCCTCGTTTATAATGGGTTTTCATGTTTTTGTCTCGTCGCTCCGGCCGGGACACGGCATCAACAGTATGTGAGGGGCGTAACATTTCCGTCTCACGCTTGAGGTATTCGGCCAATCACAACGCACTGGATAGCTGGCCAATCACAGCACACCTCGCTTTTTCAGAACGATGAGCTTTGTAAAAATCGATGCGTTTCAGAAGGCGGGGCATAGAGGAGAAACAATAATGTACAGTATGTAGAAAATAATGTGTTTTTTGAACCTTAAACCGCATAAACACATTTCATTACACCAAATACACAAAATACTGTTCTTTTTAGCAGCATCATATGACCCCTTTAATTGAAAGTTTAATATGGCAGCACTCTGTGTCAATTCGACATGGTATCTAAATTGGAATGTTTGTTTTACTACATTTTAAGGGCGAAACTCGGTCGTGGACTTCTGTCAGGCCAATACTCAAAACCTCCAATGAAATCAGAACTTATTGAACAGGTGATGAAAGAAGAATACAAGGTATTTGACTTGGTCTGTCTTGTTGATATTTGGCTCGATTAGGTCCACATAACGCTGTTTACACTTACAAGATGCTTGTCAGACCAATACCCATGGTGCCTAGTTACTTTTTTGAGACAACCTTTAGGTACATTCATATTGACAATTTTTTGCAATAACTGGAGGTCATTCATTGGCAAATTGAGGTGACAACCACAACAAAAATCATACAACAAAGTTGAGCAGAGTTTAATTTTATGCAAATGAGCAGGAACACAATGTGGTAACTACCAATGGGATCGCAGACATGAATGTACCTTTGGTGTGCTTGTTTGGCTTGTCTGATTGTTTGTTTGAGAGGAGCCACAATATCAGATATTAACTGATCTGTTGTATTCTAAAAGTTATCAGTTTTTAACATTGTTTTTTTGTGTGTGTATTATTATAAATGACTAAAATAGTCATTTGGAGGTCCACTGAATTTCTACAGAATTGTTAATATGCTTCCAAAATAATATAAATCATTTCTTGTTCAAAGAATGCATGGGCTTAATTTTATGCATTTTTTATGGAACAAACAATGCTGCTTGCCATTTTCCTAAAGTTCAGGTTTGTGGCCTCTTAAGAGTGTTTAAGAATGTCAACTGCAATCCAACTTTCTTAATAGGTTTTCTGATGGCATTTTAAAGTGCATTTGGTGACCCTGAGCCTAGATGTATCATGTTGTTTTCTTCTGTAGCAGCAGCAAAGAGGGATTTCACCTAAGATGTTCAAAGCGCTGGTCAGTAAAGGACACCCAGAGTTCTCCTCGAACCGGCAACAAGATGCTCATGAATTCTTGCTGCACTTAATTAACCTGGTAGAGGTATGAATGTGTTTCTCTATCATGTGCTCCTTTTTTGGAAAACACAATATTTCCTTTCATGTCTGAAAGAAATTGTTCCCACAAAAACGTAAATCCTAAATTATCACCCTCATGTCACTTCAAACCTATATGACTTTTTTTTCTTTAGCTGAAAGCTGGTTATAAATTACTTTCATTTTACGGAAAAAGATCAGCTTGGCATTAGACAAATTCTTATATGACTCCTTTTGTACATTGAGGTTTGGATTGATACAGGGTGAGTAAATAGAGTTTTTATTTTTAGGTAAACTATCCCATTTGCAATCTTCTTTTCTTAAAAAATGATTTCAGAGAATCAAGGGTTTCTAGGGTTTGGCTGAAATTTCCCCAGACGTGTGTTTGTAGACTTTGAGTCTTGTCAGCAGGCTCTGGTTTCAGGAAACACATTCGACTGCACTCTCTACCCCTCTGCTGGCAGACACACACTTCAAGTGACTTTCTCAACTGAGTTAAAATTAGATACCCCTATCGGTTACACAGGGCAGATAATGCTTCCTGTTACCCTCCCCACTTGGTCCATGTCCAGAATGAAAGCCGTTGCCTTCCCTGACACTTTTCCGTGACTTAAAAACAAATAACAGTAGGAGCCGCACTGTTAGACATTTACATTGAGATACACTGTCAACAAGAAATAGAATTCACAGCCCATTTTATTACTACTTTTCTTCTACAATGTGGCATACTTTTGAATTGACTGGATCGTGAAAAATGGCTTCTACATGACAGGTGGCTGGAGGGAGGGTTTGGAAAATATAAGTGCTTGGTGACATCAGCTGAAAAGGAAAATCAATTCAGAAGGTTAGCGGGTTATTAAGGAGCATTCACACTGATAGTAATTAGCTTTTTGTATTAGAATTGCCAGTTTCCTGTGACATAAGCAACATTGATCATTGGTGAGGTGACAAAGTTGAGCAGAATTCAACTTTATGTAAATAATATTCAAATGTTTTTAAAAGAAGTCTCTTTATATATTGTCTCTTTTTATATTGTTAAATGTTACTACAATTTAAAATAACTGTTTTCTTATATTTTAAAATGTAATTCATTTTTGTGATGGAAAGCTGAATTTTCAGCAGTCTTCAGTGTCACATGATCCTTCAGAAATCATTCTAATATGCTGATTTGGTTCTCAAGAAACATTTCTTATTATTATCAATGTTGAAAACAGTTGAGCTGCTTGATATTTTTGTGGAAACTGTGATTTTGTTTTTTCAAGATTATGTGATAGAAAGTAAAAAAAAAACATTTATTTGAAATGCATATCTTCCATTATAATTGTCTTTACTGTAACTTTTGATCAATTGAATGCATCCCTGCTGAATAGTATTAGTTTCTTTAAAAAATCTTACTGACACCAAATGTTTGAATGAGTAAGTAGTGATGTGATGTAGAAGCTACGAATGGGAGTGCAAGCAATGATCGTCCACCTAATATAGTTAGATACAGAGGTCGAGTAGGAACGCCTACTAGAGACTCAGTGGACATTTTTTATATTTAAACTAACATTCACAGATGAATTGTTCACAATACAACAAATCATTCTCAATAGACATAACAATAAGAGATCTGTTCACAATATAGATAGAAGCATTCACAATAGAGATAAAAAGGGTCCGTTTAGATTTCATGTAAAGCTTTTCAACTCTAGATATATTTATATAGCTGTTTGGTTTTGAAGTGATGAACTGATCAAGACCTAATCGTTGCTGACATTTGCTTGTTCCTGACAGTGCACATAAACCAAGTGGGATCAGCTTCATAAAACCAAGACAGAGCTATAGTTTCTTGAAATGTTTAGTACTCAGAAATGTTGACTGGTTTATTTGTAGCTGCCCTCAGCTGTGCCTTGTGTGAAATAGCATAAGGCCTGTGAACAGTGAGGGGACCTTGTGGTGCGTTTCTACATCCTCAGCAAGTTTGTTCTCTGCTCAGTGGTCTCTGGTATCTCAAGACTTGATAGAGGAGGGCTGGTATATTTCCGTATGGCCTCAGAATAGCGGAACTGCCGTAGGATGACCTCGTTGATCTTAATTATGGACTAATTCTGAGCTCTCCCTAAAGATGCCTAAATTTAAATCGAAAGTTGATTTGTTTACCATTTGTTTTGTAGAACTATGAATTATGCGACCGCTATTGTGTTTTATGTCATGATTTTGGATGTTAGAGGGATAGTCCACCCAAAAATTAAAATCCTGTCATTTTTTTTCTCACCCGTGTGGCCTTCAAAACCTGTATGACCTTTATTGTTCTATGGAACATTAAATATATATTGAAGGATGTTGGTAAACAAACAGTTTCAGTTTCCAATGACTTCCATTATATAAACAAAAAAATACAATGGGAAGTCATTGGGAACCAAAACTGTTTAGTTACCAGCATTCTTCAAAATATCTTTTTTTAGTGTTCTACTGAAGATCAAAATGCATACAGGTTTGGAATGAAACAAAGGTGAATCAATAATGACATGATTTTCATTTTTGGGTGGACTATCCCTTTAATGTATTCAGTGCTGTCTGTCTTTGAAGGTTCTTAGTGCTGCAACAAAACATTTTATAGGCTTTTTCCAGAAAAGTAGATAAGAAAGTTAAGGAGAAAAGGCAAATGGGAACGGGTCAGATTCAAACCTGTTTTTCCATGAGCAAAACAGCTTTTATAATGTACAGTGCTACCCACTGTGCCATGGCTTCAACAGAAGAGAACTTTCTGTAGGTGATATTGTGTTTTGCCATTTCCAGAGGAACAGTTCAGGCTCAGAGAACCCCAGCGATGTGTTCCGCTTCTTAGTTGAGGAGCGAGTGCAGTGCTGTCAGACACAGAACGTGCGCTACTCACAGCGAGTGGACTACCTTATGCAGCTTCCTGTACCCTTGGAGGCTGCCAGCAACAGAGGTAATGCCTTCTACAACTGAGTTAAACATTGCTCCTGCACTACAAAATTTTCCACCTGATCTGACTCTTAAACATTGATTAAAGTTAATTTAGTCAGGTGATATTTTATTTTATTTTAGGTCTTTTCAATGGATCTAATGTGCTGGTTGACCTAATGGTGTTTTAATTGCTTATGGTTTTGTCGTTTGTACAGAGGAGTTAATAGCATATGAGAGTAAGCGGAAGGAAGCTGAGGAGAACATGCAGCCCCCTCCAGAGCCGGTGAGAGCCCGAATCCCCTTCACTGCCTGTCTGCAAGCCTTCACTGAGCCTGAGAATGTTCCAGACTTCTGGAGCTCTGCACTGCAAGCCAAGTCGGCCGGAGTGAAGTAAGCAAGGTTCTGGTTTGAGACCTTTGAAGGACTTGAAACACATTCTCCAAAATTTAGAAGAATATCATGGGGTTTACATCTAAAATAAAAAAAATGTGCATTTAATTATAAAATATCATTACTTTTTATTGTATTTTTTGTCATTTTTATAATATTTTTGTTAATATATATATTAACACACTGCTGTTCAAAAGTTTGGGAACTGTAAGATTTTTAATGGGTTTATTTTTTAAAGAAGTTTCTTATTCTCATCGAGGCTATATTTATTTGATCAAAAATACAGAAAAAATGGTCACTTTATTTTAAGGTGTAATTCACACTATTAACAAACCATTAACTACAATTTTGCCTCAATAAACTCTTTTTGCTGCTTATTAGTAGTTAGTAAGGTAGTTGTTAAGTTTAGGTATTGGGTAGGATTAGGGATGTAGAATATGGTCATGCACAATATGTGTTTTATAAATGCTAATAAACAGCCAATATGTTAATAATAGACATGCTAATAAGCAACTAGTTAATAATAAGAATTGGTCCCTATACTAAAGTGTTACCAAAAAAACAGTAATATTGTGAAATATTAATGCCATTAAAAAAAAAAAGATTTTCTGTTTTGTAATGTACTTTAAAATATGATATATTCCTGACGCAAAACTAATATATATATATATATATATATTAGTGCTGTTTAGTGCTGTCAAATGATTAATCGCGATTAATCACATCCAAAATAAAAGTTTTTGTTTACATAATGTGTGTATACTGTGTATATTTATTATGCATTTATAAATACAAACAAATGCTTTTATATATTTAAGAAAAATATGTTATGTTTATATATTAAATATATTTATATATAATATAAAATATAAGAATATAAATATATAAATGTATATACGTACATGTAAATATTTTCAAAATATATACTGTATGTGTGTGTATTTATATATACATAATAAATA
>NW_015549606.1:468214-468541 GCF_001515605.1 Sinocyclocheilus anshuiensis
GATGTAGAATATGGTCATGCAGAATATGTGCTTTATAAGTACTAATAAACAGCCAATATGTTAATAATAGACATGCTAATAAGCAACTAGTTAATAATAAGAATTGGTCCCTATACTAAAGTGTTACCAAAAAAACAGTAATATTGTGAAATATTAATGCCATTAAAAAAAAAAAGATTTTCTGTTTTGTAATGTACTTTAAAATATTATATATTCCTGACGCAAAACTAATATATATATATATATATATTAGTGCTGTTTAGTGCTGTCAAATGATTAATCGCGATTAATCACATCCAAAATAAAAGTTTTTGTTTACATAATATG
>NW_015549606.1:468810-474795 GCF_001515605.1 Sinocyclocheilus anshuiensis
CTGGCCGATCGATCGGTGCATATATATATGTGTGTGTGTGTGTGTGTGTGTGTGTGTGTGTGTGTGTGTAAAAGTTACAAGTTGAAAAAGTTACGTTTTTATAGGTTGTTGTACACACACACACACGCACACACACATATATATATATATATATATATATATATATATATATAAAAACCCCTGTAAATCCCAATATATGTATAAATGCAGGCTCTAAAAGATTATATCTTTCTCTCTCCTCAGGACTTCTCGTTTCGCATCCTTCCCAGAGTACATGGTCGTGCAAATAAAGAAGTTCACATTTGGGCTTGATTGGGTGCCCAAAAAGTTAGGTGTGTAATTTTAAGTGCTTTTAGTTTGACGTTGTATATTTGATTTCAAATTGTTGTAAATAAATTAACACATTGTTGACAAAAGCATGCAATTCATGTACAAAATGTTGGATTATCCTATTTTTACTCTGTCCTATTGAAAGGATTTTTGATTCTCTGTACTTCCAGCTCCCGTCAAAGCAGATTTATTGATATGTCATGTTCTTGTTTGTCATCTGTAGCTGCCTATCACATGCTCTCTTGTGCAATTCAGACCATCACATGTCATGCATGTTGAGCAATGCATCACATTGCTTGCCTCAAAAGACTATCAGTTTGCAAGGTGTTATGTTTGCTCAGCATACTAGAGCTTTTCCCTTGTCCAGCAGAGGGTACTCTAGCACTGTGTTTTTACATGAGACATTTTTGGAATCTGTGGTCAGCAAAATGTTGGCAAGGTTTTTGGAAAGAAATAATGCCCAGAATCTGTTCCGAGAGTCTCTTCTGAATGTATCAATGTACAGTAAATTTTTTTTGTAATATATAAAATTGCCTTCAAAATCTTTTTTTTTTATGTGCTACAGATGTTTCTGTAGATATACCTGATTTCCTGGACTTGAATCGCCTCCGGGCCACAGGGCTACAGGCTGGAGAAGAGGAGCTGCCTGACCTTACACCTCCTATTGTCATTCCTGAAGACACCAGAGGTGAGAACCTTTAGACTACCTTTCAAAAGTTTGGAGTCAATAAGGTTTTTTATTTATTTTTTTGATAGAAATTAATTTATTCAGGAAGGATTAATAAAATGGATCAATGGATTCAAATAAATTCTTTCTATTCATCACTCTTCAGAATCCTGAAAAAGTATATCATGGTTTCCATAAAAATAAGCAGCACAACTATTTTCAACATTGATAATACCAAAAAATGTTTCTTGAGCACCAAGCGGCATATTAGAATGCTTTCTGAAGGATCATGTGACACTGAAGACTTAAAAGATTTGCCATAACAAGAATAAATTACATCTTAAATATATTACAAATGAAAACAATTATTTGAAATTTATCATATTTCACATTATAACTGTTTTTACTCTTTTACTATTTTCAAATTTTGATAAAATAAATGCAGTCTTGGTGAACATAAGAAAAGTCTTTAAAAAACAACAAAATCTTATAGTCAGTGTTGTAAGTTTTTTGCCATTGTTTAAAATTGTTGAAATATATTGTATGAAATATAATGAAAACAGCCAGCTTGAAATTGTAAATTGCTCATTTTATTGTAAAATTGCCCATCAAATTGTAAAACGCCTTGCTTTGTACTGACTAAGTCTTATTTTTGTATTCAGACAGTACAACAAACAACTCTTTGGAATGTAAGTACCGCTTTGATTGTAAATGTGCACAATTACAAAATGCATGCACTACAAAATTACTTATTCGATGAACAGTATTAAAAGTCTTGTAAAATGGTCAGTTATTTTTCTTGAAGATTTTAAATGCTCTGTGTATTTATTGTTAGTTAAGGGCTGCTGATGTTGATTTGAAGCCACTATTCTCTTTACCTGTTCCTCAGCTCCAGAAATAGATGAATCATCCGTGATGCAGCTGGCAGAGATGGGTTTCCCTCTGGAAGCCTGTCGGAAGGCAGTGTATTACACTGGGAATATGGGGGCAGAGATGGCCTTTAACTGGATAATTGCACACATGGAAGAGCCAGGTAGGGCCTCGTATCTTGACTGAACTGACACGTTTTGAACAAAGGCATATCCCCTGTGTCCTTCCCTTATTTTATATAAAAGCATTACTTAAAATAGTAATAGTAGTAATGGTTATGTTATATGTAATATTTAAAAATATATTATGTGAAACTATAAAATTTTCCATATACAAGTAGCAAATTATATACATTTGTTATGGCCTAAAACGTGCAGCTAAGATGGTATTAAACATCTTATTTATTCTAATGGCTCTGGTCACATAGTCTAGTAATCAATGGGAAGACACTCAAGTGTCTGCCATTTTAGCTCCACTGGCTAAAAGGTTGTAGCCATTTTGTTTGAAGTGAAGTGCGAGGGAAAGTCTAATTGAGCAGAAGACTCTGTCACCTAATTACATGCTTCCTCGAAAGGAACACTTTCATTGTAGACATTTTAGAATTTTAACTCAGATGAACTTACTGTCATTTGCATATTAGCCATCCAGTTGACATTCTTTCAAGCACGGTTTCACAACAATATTTATTAAGGTGATTCTCAGCTGATATGCTTTAGGCCTCATGGGAAATCAAATGGCAAATCAACACAGTATCACAACTGTTTATAATACAAAAGTCCTTAAATTCAAATATTGAATATGAAAAAAAATATTAATATTACTATATGAAGTGTATAGTCCCAACAGTATTCAAAATTGGCATGGTTTGGTGAGATTCACATGCTGCGATTCTCTGATTGGATTGGAATTTTATTTACAGCATCATGGGTAATTTAATTTTTCACCACGATTTCTGCTGTTAAAGGGGACATATGACGTTGCTAAAAAGAACATTATTTTGTGTATTTGGTGTAATGCAATGTGTTTATGTGGTTTAAGGTTCAAAAAACACATTATTTTCCACACACTGTACATTATTGTTGCTCCTCTATGCCCCGCCTTTCTGAAACGTGTCGATTTTTACAAAGCTCATCGTTCTGAAAAGCGAGGTGTGCTGTGATTGGCCAGCTATCCAGTGTGTTGTGATTGGCCGAATACCTCAAGCGTGAGACAGTTTCGCTTTCACAACGAAACACACAGCATCTTCACGACATGGCGGTGGTGGCAACAATACTACAGCAAGAATCAAAGCTTCTTTCTTTGCGTGAACATTTGGGCGGCGTTATGCAAATCTTCCCACACATTGACGTAGACATGTGGGGGCGTGTTTAAACGAGGCATTTTAGGAGGGCATGGACGAGTCTTAACTTTTATAAAGAATATCTCTTTGGGTTTGAGACTTTAGTCTATGCAACTTTAGGGATCTTATCTATTCACGAACGGCTTGTAACACTCCAAAGAGAAAGGAAAACTTGAAATTGCATCATATGACCCCTTTAAAATCAGTGGAATGACTTGAAGACTGCAGTCTACAAACACTCACCATAAAATTGAACTGAACTTGAGCAGTTCTGCAAAGAAGAGTGGGCAAATTAGGCATGTGACGGTATCAAATTTTCACGATCACGATATTGAAATTTAGTTGCAAAAAAGTGTTGTCGTAAAGTATAACAGGTTTAATAACTTTTTTCTTATAAAAAAAAGAAACTGAACATTTAAATACAATAAAGCAATACACAAAAAATGTATAAAGTAAATAATTTCACACAGATTAAAGTGCAAAAGAACTATAAAGACCAATTGGTAACAACTTACAATAGAATCTCATTAGTTAACCTTAGTTAATGCACTAACATTGCGTGTGAGGCTGTGTGACATGTAAATGAGGCGTTTTAGGAGGCTGTGGACGAGTCTTAACTTTTATAAAGAATATCTCTTTGGGTTTGAGACTTTAGTCTTTGCAACTTTAGGGATCTTATCTATGCACGAACAGCTTGTAACACTCCAAAGAGAAAGGAAAACTTGAAATTGCATCATATGACCCATTTAAACAATTATTTTAAGCTTAATTTGAAATAATGCAAACTGATGGCTTCAATAAAAGCGTATACTATCTAACAACCTCGGAGCTCACAGCAAGTTTGTCTTTAAAAGTTAATATCATTAAAAATTAATTTCCCTGTGGAGAAATTACTCTATAGGAGAATTTTGTAAATATATAACCTGCATCAGTGTGTGATGAAACAAATACTGGACCAAATATTGTATCTTGAATTTCAATGTTTCATGATATGGGAAATATTTAGCAAAACACATTGTGGGCAGAAAAAACATGTATATTCTCACTGTACTCTCACCTGTATTTAATGTAATCTGGGTCATATCCATATCCATGTGAAGCATCTGCCTAATTAGTATAGTTTCTACTAAGATGATTTTTTTTTTTTCAGAACAGACCTATGACCTGTGATAATATACATACCGTTTGCTTAAAGGAACACTCCACTATTTTTGAAAATAGGCTCATTTTGCGCCTGAAAACAGGCTAACTTCCGTCAACATAACCAATGTGACCACCTGCTTGTACAGGGAGTGTGCTGGGGACTATTTTCAGGCTCTGCGTAATATCATTGCACCTGCTGCACCCATGGTACGGCAGCAAAGTTCCTTGATTATTACGCCGGAATATGAGTATAGTTCCTAGCCATATTGGCCTAGAAAATCGCAACTTTTCATTTTCCGTTGGTCTTAGTACATGATGTAACTACAGAAGAGTCGAGTTTTAAATAGGAAAAATATAAAAACTCTTTGGTCATTTTTGAGCGAGATGCTACCGGTCTAATCAGATTCAATGATCTATGCTAAGCTACAGCTAAAAGTGCTACCGCCAGACCCGGAGATTGGCTGAATGGATTCGAAAACGGTAAATCTCAACTGTTTAACTCTAGGGGAGTTGGAAAATGAGCCTATTTTCAAAAATAGTGTAGTGTTCCTTTAAAGCAAACAGATATTTTAACTGTCGTTTATGCTGCATTCAAGATAAATAAGCCACAGAAATCTGGTGTGCTTCGTGAGGCTTATTATCTGGGTTTCAGCCACAGGGGAATATTTTATGTTTGGAGCATGTCACTTAGCTAGGCTATAAGATAAATACATGTGACGTAAAGAGTTGCGTATTTTCAGTGATGGGGAAAGATTAATGCCAAAGTAATTAATCCAAATGCAATTTAGATCTAAGGTGCTCTATATTATTGGACTCAGAATGTTCTAGTTGAGTAGATTCAAGTCTACACAAGGTTGTATTTCAAGTCTCTTGCTAGTCATCCTTGTTTATCATTGTGCTTCTGGCTAGTAAACACCGTCCTCACACTTGAGCGTCACCTGTGAGCTGGGAATTCTGTTCTCCTCACTTTCCTGCCCCAGTTAAGCATCCACCTGAGATCACGAACAGAATCAGACATACACACATGCAGAGTCTCAAGTGGTCCAAACCCCATTAGCTTTGCATCTCCTAGACTCGTGTGGCTTACGTCTGCTCCACAGCTACAGATGGGCCTATTCCTATATAGATGCTACTGACAGTGGTTATTAATATAGTGCGCAATATACAGAGACTTTTTTAGTCTTACCTTAATTATTCAGTACTGTGTACTGTGAGATGATATATGGCTAGTCTAAGGAAAGCAGAAATCCTAACTTTTTATATTAAAAAGTTAAAATATTTTGATCTGCTCTGCCTTATATATATAATTTCAGTTTTTTTGTAATTAATAAACAGACAATTCATATTTATTTATTTGTTTGGTAATTTATTTATTGCAACAATGTAAAAATCGTTACTGTCACTTTTAATCAATTTAATGCATGGTTGCCGAATAAAATAAAAAAAATTGCAAATTGAAAAAGGAATTAGTCAAGGCAAAAATGGGTAACAGATATTAAAAAAGAAACTTGAGAGATACATTTCTCTTTGATTAGATATTTACACAACACAATAACTTTTAATTTGAAAATGTATTCATAATGTATATATATATATATATATATATATATATATATATATATATATATTATATATA
>NW_015549606.1:474918-475303 GCF_001515605.1 Sinocyclocheilus anshuiensis
TAATAATACATATTTCAATACAGTCTCAGGACTGCACATCTGTACATAACTTCTCAACACTTCATCTTTAAATAGCAAATTTGCACAGTCAAATTCTGTCTATATATTTTATTGCTACATTGTTTATTATTTTATTTTTTTGTCTATTCTCTTTATTATTACTGTATTATTAGTTAGATTTTTTTTCATTATATTTATGTCTATTATATGTATGTCTGCACTATGTCTACTTTCTATACTGGAAGCTCCTGCCACTAATACAAAGTCAGTACAAATTCCTTGTGTGTGTAAAGACACTTGGCAGTAAAGCTCTTTCTGATTCTGATATTTAATTTAAAGGGGTCATATGATGCGATTTCAAGTTTTCCTTTCTCTTTGGAGTGTT
>NW_015549606.1:475437-477364 GCF_001515605.1 Sinocyclocheilus anshuiensis
GACTTTGTAGAAAACGAAGCGTTTGAGAGAGGCGGGGCATAGAGGACCTACAATAATGTACAGTATTTGAAAAAGAATGTGTTTTTTGAACATTAAAGCATGTCAACATATTCTGTTAACACCAAATACACAAAATAATGATCTTTAAAAAAGCATCATATGACCCCTTTGATATTTAATTATTAATTACATTTCTATTTAATTTGTATACTTATTTCATATATAGTAGTAGGGTGACCATACGGGCCATTTTTACGGGACACGTCCTTGCCAGGATTTCTATATTGCCTAAAATATCCAGGTTTTGGCTGTTTGCACTGTGCAGATTTATCATTGTATGACATTCGGGAGAGCATAGCAGACGGCTCCTTATGCTTTCGAATCCCTCTTGCAGTACTTTGGTGTCATACAATGATTGGTCTGCACAGCGACACTTCAAGTCGAACGAATGAACAAACACACCTAACGTGCTCGTATTTGCATCGCTTTGATCATTCTCTGTCCCGTATAAATGGCACATATGGCCATCCTATATAGTAGCCATTTTTAAGGTAAGGAACCTATGTTGTGATTGTATATCAAGTCATATATCATGTTGTTAGGCATGGTGCACAGGACGGCCTTCAGTACTTAATTGGAATGTTTGTTCGTTTAGGACTGAGGCTGGTCAGTTTGTAGTTGCTAACGGTCAAACATGGTGGTGTCATACAGTTTGTGTGTGTGTGTGTGTGACACAGCATTTGATCTTGAACATTAAAGGATTAGTTGCAGACTACAGGGAATGGATTACATGGCTCGTGTTCATTTGAATTTCCAGTTTATCTGTGTAATCTCAATAGAGCAGCGAGTGTGATATTTTCATCCTCTGCACATTTGGTGAATAAATCTACACACATGTAATAATGCTATATATGTGTGACAGACGACTTAACTCTTCCGTCTCTTCTGAAACCAACTGTAGATTTTGCCGAGCCTCTGGCAGTTCCCACTTACATGGAACCAGACCTACCCAGCCCCAGCCTCCCTTCTACCAGTGCACTGGACAGCCAGCCTCCAGAAGAGAGCATCTCCATCCTCACCTCCATGGGCTTCCCCAGACATCACACAATCCAGGCTCTCAAAGCCACAGTGAGTGTGCTGCCTCATCTGCTTCATGTACAGTGGCCCGAAAAAGAATTTGGACACCTAAAAATATATGAATGTCATACACCTGTGATTACACTTCTAGGACACCTGCATGAACGGCGGGGAAGTCGTGGCCTAATGGTTAGAGAGTCGGACTCATAACCCAAAGGTTGTGGGTTCGAGTCTCGTACCGGCAGGGATTGTAGGTGGGGGGAGTGAATGTACAGTGCTCTCTCCCACCTTCAATACCACGACTGAGGTGCCCCTGAGCAAGGCCGAACCCCCAACTGCTCCCCGGGCGCCGCAGCATAAATGGCTGCCCACTGCTCCGGGTGTGTGTTCACGGTTTGTGTGTGTTCACTGCTGTGTGTGTGCACTTTGGATGGGTAAATGCAGAGCACTAATTCCGAGTATGAGTCACCATACTTGGCCACATGTCACGTCACTCACTCATGAACTTCAGTGGATCTGTCTCCATACATCCACTAAAAATTACCTTGAGACTAGTTGCATTAAAAGTTCAAGTGTTATTTGTTTGCAGATGGCACTTTTTTTCATGCATTTCATACAGTGTCCAAAAGTGTCTGGATACTTTTTAGGGCCACTGTATGTAGGATGTTCATGTTTTGAACTGTTACTTGCTGCAAATTGTTTGATTTCATTCTTAGGCAGGAGTACACAGTCATGGCCAAACATTTTGCAAAGTTTGCCACTTCAGTATTTGTAGATTTTTCCACGTTTCTATGGTATACTGAAAAACAATGATAAGCATATCATAAGTTTTAAAGGCTTTTATTGGCAA
>NW_015549606.1:477412-479286 GCF_001515605.1 Sinocyclocheilus anshuiensis
GAGCTTCATCAGAGAAAATAACTTTGCACCAGTCTTCTGCTGTCCAATCCTTGTACTTCCTGCAGAATTTCAGTCTGCCCTTGACGTTTTTCTTGGAGAGAAGTGGCTTCTTTGCTGCTCTTCTTGACACCAGGCCGTTGTGCAAAAGTCTTGGCTTCACTGCGCATGCAGATGCACTCACACCAACCTGCTGCCATTCCTAAGCAAGCTCTGCACTGCTGGTGACACGATTCCGTAGCTGACTCCTCAGGAGGAGATGATCCTGGCGCTTGCTGGACACTCTGGGATGTCCTGAAGACTGCTTCACTGCAGTCGAACCTCTCTCCTTGAAGTTCTTGATGATCCGGTAAATGGTTCTTTCAGGAGCAATATTCTTCTGAAAATGTAGCATTGCCATCACAGGAATAAATGACATTTTAAAATATAGCCTATTAAAAGTAATTTTTTAACTTAAAGTGAACACAAGACTTCTTTCATACAAAACGTCTTAAAAAAGTGCATTTTACATAGTTGTACTTGAGCTGCTCCATAATTTCCTCTTTAATATTTTGAATTTGTAGTTTTCAGTTCAGTTTTAATGAACTGTATAACTCCTATGTTTAGTGTAACCTCTCAGATCTTCTTGTCAAGTGTTTAAACAGTATTCCTTCATAGTAGGACCTGCTTCTTCTTGGATATTTCTTTTTGTGTTTTAGACATTGTGATGGTGTTTTTCAAGTCTGTGATATGTGTGTATGTGTGTGTAAAAATAGCCTCTCAAGCAGCCAATAATAGCGCAGTAACAAGTGGACGTCTTTAACCTACGTCGTTCACATTTGTCCAGGAAAGGATGAGGGCGTCAGGACTTATTTGCTTTCAGAGCTGGCATTTGCAGTGAATCACGGTGCTATTTCAGATTAGTGCCTACGCCTAAATGAGTCTTTTGACCACGCTAGAATGACCTCAGTTAAATCAAGGACTTTCGACTGGTCTGAGCAATTTAAAAATGGCTCTTTGCCTGAGGATATAATTTTGGTGTTCGGTGTTTTCTTGTGAAATTAAAGCTTGCCATGTTTTTTGTCCAGTTAGGTTGTTAGTTACCTACACATTATTGGTCTGTGAATTTAGCTGTTCTCAAGTGATGAGAGTATTTTGTCTGAGTTACAATGAATAAACAATGAGTTACAATACCATGAGGTCACATTTTGTCTGTATTCTACTTCTTGTCTGACTACAGAACAACAACTTGGAGCGTGCGCTTGACTGGATATTCACACACCCAGACTGTGAGGACGAGAGTGAGGCTATGTCAGACACGGCAGACACAGAGCCGAACGATAACAGCTTCTCAAACGCCAATGCCCACAGCGACTCCTCGCTGTCTCCAGATCAGGACCTGTCCAGCCCCCGTGTCAGAGATGGACCCGGGCGTAAGTGCTTACAGAATACTGAGTTCAACAAACAGTGGTCAACACATACTGAGGATTACACTGTCTGCATACATTGCTGGTTTGATATTTCATTGCTGATGTTGTTTTTCTTTTTCTTTTTCAAAGGTTACGAATTGTTTGCCTTCATCAGTCACATGGGAGCATCCACAATGTCTGGTCATTATGTGTGTCATATGAAAAAAGAGGGCAGGTATGCTGATTATAATGTTTGTTATTTATTTACACATTTTCATTTTGTGCATGTGTTACAATCAGACTAATTGTGGACGGACTGATTGCAGAGGGTATCGTTTGTTGTTGACAAGCACAAAATAATTATTTGGAAAATGTAGAACAGAAAAAAAAATAAAAAAGATTGAATTCTTAGGAAGTGTATGAGTATAAATGTTTTTTTAAAACATGTATAAATGTTAAAATTATAAAGAAAATAAAAATATATTTTAA
>NW_015549606.1:479920-481378 GCF_001515605.1 Sinocyclocheilus anshuiensis
CGGTTCTCGGTAAAAAATCGAACCGTACCGTTCTCCACACGGTTCGGCATGCACTAGGACCGCGGTTCAACTTAAATCTTACAATGCATCTGTAATATGGTTTGTTAGAGTTCGGCTAATGCATGTTTCTGTTGATGGATACAAATTCTGGCTTCCTAATACATTACAACAAGAGCGATGAGAGAGAGAAACAAAAACAATATGTGGACAAACCAGTCACTCTTTAATCAATGCGAGTGCTTTATGCCGTCATCACGTGTTGATAGCGCAGGTGAGACCTGAACAGCACACGTTGCTATCAGTGTTTAAACTAAACTAATTTAAGCCTTGCCAGTTTAAATATTAAAGAGCCAGAAGACGTGAACATGCACGCGCAGTTAGAAGATCTGTGTGTGCGCTCATCCGAAGCGCGTGAACCCGCGTCTCAGAACAAATATTAAGCTCTCGGTGAAGTATTGTGTTTGAATGGACAAATTCACACAAAAAATTATGTCAAAATGCCCGTCTTGGTGAGTATCCTAGCAGACATAGGCTGTGTTCCAGTCCGTTTTTTTATGCCCTTCACTCGCAAACTTCCCTCCGTCTAGTTTACTCGGATGTACATCATTGATTACGTTGCGTGAGTGCCCACTTCTGGCGGAACCCTTGGAATGGGCTGAACTGGAGCGTCCTAAGCCCTTGATCACTTAGAATCAACTATGGGATTGGTTTATTGGTTACATTTTTTTCCTTATGAATTTGTTTGGTGCAGCATTCTATATGTATATAGGTATGTTTGGGCTGTTATAAATGTTAAAACAATCATTTATATATTATAGAGTTGTTTGGGGTGAGGATAAATTAAACGGGATCTGCGATGACGTCACAATCGTGTTGCATTGTGGTCTATGGAGCGGCCTGAAATGTGCATATGAAGCAGACTCCTGTCCATATCCTCTTCCACTTCACCAAGTGGAACTCACTTCAAAATGGCAGCCGGGATTCCCCCGAGGGCCGAGGGGTAGGGAAGTTCACAAGTGCATGTCTAAAAGTGGCGTGGAATGCAGCTGAACCTACAGTATCAGTGCACTGGATCAGTGCGTTCTCTTAAAGTGACAGCACTTTCTTAATGTTAATCAAACCGCAACAACACAGAAATCTCTCACTGCTCTTGATTGAATAACTTTTGTAACTTTAATAAGGATTAATCTTTAATTTATACAGTCAAATATGCAATGTTATTTTACATTTTACATTTTTATTCAATTTCTGTACCTAAAAGCTAATGTTAGACCTACATAAAAAATCTGAAAATCACTGTTTATTTTATTTGTACCTTTACTCTTTTGTATTTATTTGTGTTGTTGCTTGTAGTTAGATTATTCTTATTTACTTTATTTTTATTTGACAGTATAGTTCAGGGGTCTCCAAACTCAGTCCTGGAGGGCCGCTGTCCTGCAGAGTTTAGCTCCAACTTCC
>NW_015549606.1:484327-498615 GCF_001515605.1 Sinocyclocheilus anshuiensis
CTTCGTCCATGCCATAGGTGCAGATTTATGTTTCTGCCGGTCAGCGCCCACTGCCCACACTGCATAACGCGCACTTGTAATATCTAGAGAGAGAGAGAGAGAGAGCATCCAGTTTTGTTGACATAAAACTGGATGCACCGGCGGCTCTCTCTCACTCATATAGTGAGGGAAATCCACCTGCGATCCGAGCTGAGAAGTTAGGCTACTCACGGACTCAATATGCGCTCTGCAATGATAACATGATCGATGCCTACATTCCACGCTGATAGCTGTTCCGGGGCAGTTTTTTAGTTCTCATCTCCATAAACATAAGACGCCGGTGCATCTCTGATTTGTTGTTGGGCTGTGTTCCAGTCCGTTTTTTTTATGCCCTTCACTCGCAAACTTCCCTCCGTCTAGTTTACTCGGATGTACATCATTGATTACGTTGCGTGAGTGCCCACTTCTGGCGGAACCCTTGGAATGGGCTGAACTGGAGCGTCCTAAGCCCTTGATCACTTAGAATCAACTATGGGATTGGTTTATTGGTTACATTTTTTTCCTTATGAATTTGTTTGGTGCAGCATTCTATATGTATATAGGTATGTTTGGGCTGTTATAAATGTTAAAACAATCATTTATATATTATAGAGTTGTTTGGGGTGAGGATAAATTAAACGGGATCTGCGATGACGTCACAATCGTGTTGCATTGTGGTCTATGGAGCGGCCTGAAGTGTGCATATGAAGCAGACTCGCTCCCTCAGTCAAAATCGAGGGGTTGAGGGTCTGTCCATATAAACTTCCCTCTTCCACTTCACCAAGTGGAACTCACTTCAAAATGGCAGCCGGGATTCCCCCGAGGGGAAGTACTTAGGGAAGTTCACAAGTGCATGTCTAAAAGTGGCGTGGAATGCAGCTGAACCTACAGTATCAGTGCACTGGATCAGTGCGTTCTCTTAAAGTGACAGCACTTTCTTAATGTTAATCAAACCGCAACAACACAGAAATCTCTCACTGCTCTTGATTGAATAACTTTTGTAACTTTAATAAGGATTAATCTTTAATTTATACAGTCAAATATGCAATGTTATTTTACATTTATTCAATTTCTGTACCTAAAAACTATGTTAGACCTACCTAAAAAAACTGAAAAGCACTGTTTATTTTATTTTATCTTTTTTCACTGTTTATTTATTTGTGATGTTGCTTGTAGTTAGATTATTTGTTCTTATTTTATATAAGATAATAATATAATATATATATACTCAAACTATATATATAATTTTAACTTCCCTAGATGGCTGATTTACAACGACCACAAAGTATGTTTGTCAGAGAGGCCCCCTAAAGACTTGGGCTACATGTACTTTTACCGGCGCCTGTCAAGCTGCTAGATCTGGACCTTCATACCATTATGCACAGCCATTTGGCAAGAGAGGTGTGTGGGGCACCACTGACACTGCTGGAAACTAGGGAAGCATTTACATCTGTGAGATGGAGAGAGGACCTCTCAGTCCCTGCCAAGGACCTGCACAGACGCTCATACCACGGGAACGGTCTAGCAGGGAAACCAACGTGTGTCATCCATCTGAGTTTTGTTTATTTGTTCGTCTCGTGTCTGATTTAAAGGTACAGTGGGGTGCGTGCAATTTTAGGTATGCAGATTATTTTCCTAATATATTCTGAAATTATTTGTTATATTTCTCTTTGAATACTTTAAGCTCCTGTGCCAGTATTTTCCAGACGTACTTCTTTTAAAAATATAATGTGTGCCTGCATTTACAAATGTTTTTACTGCCATCTCAGCAGAACGTACTCACTGCAATTCATTTCATATCCTTTGGGTTTTACAGTTGTTCAACAACAACAACAAAAAATATGTCAGAATGGATTTCAAATAGAGATCACATTAAGTGGATTTTGTGGGAGCTGCAATCGATCCAAAACATAATGTGATTATTTCACAAAAAATTTTTGAATCATGCCCATACAGGAAAAAAAGTGTTAGCAGGCATGTTTATTGAAATATTGGACTATGGTCCTTGTTTGGTAGGTCTTAGTTTGCTGTTAGATATTTATTCTAGCATTCAGATTCATCCATGTATGTGGCACCATCGACTTATTCGTTAAAGGAATAGTTCACCCAAAAATGAAAATTTCCTGAAAATCGACGTCCAAGATGTAGATGAGTTTGTTTCTTTATCAAAACAGATTTTTGCATAAATTTAGCATTCACTTTCTCACCAGTGGATTCACTGCAGTGAATGGGTGCCGTCAGAATGAGAGTCCAAACAGCTGAAAAAACACTGCAGTAATCCAAACGACTCCAGTACATCAATTAACATTTTGTGAAATGAAAAGCTGCATGTTTGTAAGAAACACACACTTCGCAAGATGTTAACAGATGGGCTCGAGACATGTGTGATGCTTTTATCAGCAGTCTGGACTTTCATTCTGACGGCACCTATTCACTGCATAGGATCCATTGGTGAGAAAGTGATGTAATGCTAAATTTCTCCAAATCTGTTTTAATGAAAAAACAAAGTCATCTACTTCTTAGAAGTACCTAAGCAATATGTGATGACATACTGCATATAAAGCTGAATTATATGCAGTGTCATACATAGAACTATCTCAGATACATGTATGTATTGGTGCTCAGTGTTACCAAATCTCAAGCTCTCAAGCTTTATGACATATCTGAAAAACCTTGGCTCCGCCTCCATCACCCTTTACCAATTTCAGACCTTAGACATTTAATTTATTTGCTGAAAAAGTGTGTTGTTAACAAACAAAAGCCGAATACGTTCTTGGCAAGTATCCTTTAAAGTGTTTTATTACGCTGTGAGCCTCAGACTGAAGGTTAGTGCTGATTTAAAATTGAATATTCATTGTTTTATGACATAATCTCACTCAGGCTGAGGTGGGGCCTGTTCATCTCGATTTATTTCAACTGGATGTTGCACATTAGTTGTAGATTGTATCCTGTCATGTTTATTTCTGTTGTGCACTACCTTTTATGTTGGGAGTTCAGTGTCTTTGTTCCTTTACCTCGTGTTGTGCATGTCTTATCCATCCGAGGTTCTCTCGCTCTTTCTCTCCTTCTCTTTCTTACTTTGAATGAATATTCATACCCATTTCCTCCTGCTTCTCTTTCTGTCTGTTTTTGGGTGTGAAAGTGGATGCTTTTACCCCACCTTTCTCAAACATGTCTTGATTTATTTTTTCAGTATGTGCACTAAAAATCAGAGGTTAGTCAGTTGACATTTTGCAATATAATCTTATTGATTTTTAGCGGGTTCTGTTTTTCATGGAACTGACAATTAAGTCGTTATCTTTTTTTTTTTTTTTTGCAAAAAGTGTGCCAACTCTGTAGTTACTTTACAAACTTGCCCACTTGTTTGTTATACTTTTTTTTTTTATGGATTTCCTGATCCATATATTGTTCAGAAACACAAACATGGCAAATGTGGGAATCCTCATTCGAAAATCTTTTCAAACATACTTGTGACTCATAATGTTTGGATTGTTCAATAAAATCCACAATTGTTTCTCTGTGCCATTTTCATGTTTGGTGATGCCAGATTGGAAACGGGAGATTTCAACAGTGGAACCTTTGTTTTTGAGCCCCTACAAAAATAACAGCTAAATGCGCTCATGGCAACAATTTGTGATCAACAGCAACAACCAGGCATACAAATTCTATTCCAATATTTTATTTTAAAAGATAACTTTTCTATATGCATCTATCTTTTAAATATTGGGCCAGTTAATAAAGCCTATGGCAAACATTCAGAAAGTTTGCTTGTACAAATTCAGAAACAGCTCTGAATGATGCATAACATATATTTGAGTCTCTAACTCTAAAGGCTTTAGTAAATCTGACTTTTGCAATAGTAATACAAGTCACTATAAAGAAGGTCTTGTTGAGATCAATCACTGCAATGCAAAAACTGCTTGTTTGTAGATATTTTACAGTTAATATGCCATATTCTTCAGATCAATATATATTTTGAAATGCAAAATATTGTGATTACAGTTATATATAAGTCATAGAAATGAAGGGTATAGATTAAAATAGGCATGTCAAGGTCATGCATATAAATAAATCTACAGCATTCAAAAATAAGGATATTCGGCATGCGATCATACATCAGGAGTACTTCTGGAGCATGAATTCATCTAGACAATCACCTGAGATTGTACAAAGTTCTAGAAAAGGGGAGGTTTGGCCTCAGGCGTGAGAGAATCTACAGTATCTACTGTAACATTCAGCTACAAAGCACAAGCCTCTTCTAACTGTATCGATGAGCATATACAGGACTTTCCAAATAGGTTTGGATACAGAATAATAAAATAAATTCATAGAGCAGTAATTAAATAAATATAGTAACAATTAATAACACTTTATAATGGGTGCTTGAATGGCTTTGCATGCTTTTTCATTGATATAGTTTTTTAAATAAATCAATTCTTGCACTAGGTGGGAATAATAAAAATATGACGCTACAAATAAAAGCTCAGCTGGATTAGAACCATTGCTTAGGCTACGTCTAAATTAATCCTGATACATTTGAAAATGGTTTTTTGTTACACTGGCATTTTCCAGTAGTTTCACTTCCTCAGTAAAACGTTGAAAAAAAAAACTAACTTGAAAAAGTGATAGTTCACCCAAAAATAAAAATTCTGATTCAAAAGAAGAAATTCTGAGGAATGTAACCAAATGGTTGACGGTAGCCATTGGCTTAGTATGGGGAAAAAATACTGTGGAAGTCAATGGCTACCGGCAGCTGTTTGGTTACAAACATTCTTTAAAATATCTTCTTTTGTGTTCAACAGAAGAAAGAAGTTCAAATAGGTTTGGAACAACATGAGGGTGAGTAAATGTTAACAGAATTTTTTATTTTGGGGAGAACTGTCCCTTTAAATCATCTCAATATGCATGCATAACTGAGCTGATGTGTTTCAGCTCACTGAGATGAATCCGAGAGACCACATATAAAGTTCTCACACTATTCTTCGTGCACAATCATTTTCTTAGCAAAATATTTCACCACTTAATGGTGTGTCCAGGTCGCACTCAATTGCTATTTCATGTATGGCGTCACAACTGTCCTCATGATTTGCTGCAGGACAGCAATTGCGAGTAAATTTTTATTTTTGCAGTAATGTAATATAGAGATAGTAAAGAATTTAATATCTTTAATGTGCAGGTGAATAGCACATAGCTGGCACATGTTGGTATGTATAGCTACAACGTGTCACATGACTAAACGTGTCAAATATCATATTCGAATGTGTCCATTTTCACATTTCACATTGCCATGCGAAAACGTTTTATTCCACAAATTTGTGGCATTTTCAAATGTATCGACTATCGTCAGAATCTTCTAAAAGCTGTTTTCACAGAACAAAAACAGCACCTCAGTGGGGACGAAATGCCAAAATGTTGAGAAAAAGACATTTTCAGATGTATCTGGATTAATGTAGATGTAGTCTTAAAATACACTAAACCATCTACAGGGGACTACCAGATCTTATACCTTCTACCTACCAGTTTACACCTTAAAACACAAAATGTGACAAAGCAAGTACAGCTTTCTGGTGCTTTAGGCTTTTCTTCTGCTTCCGGCTGCATGAAAAAAAAAACTATAGGTTTTGCATAGCATTTTTAAATGTAGGACTTTTCTTGAAGCGTATATGCAACATTAAGCACTTGCATGTTCACACTGATGAGCAAAATAAAACATCATGCAAGCTGAAGATGAACCATAACAAGTAATATGAGGAACACAACAATATTAGGGTATAAAACTGTGAAGCTCACAAATAGTTTGGCTCATATTTTGGGCAGTTTCTTGTTTTCCTGTCAATCCCAGGCTGATAACTGTGGCAAAAGGGGCAGTGCATTGAATTTTGTGAAATAATCAGCATAACATTTCAAAGATGTGGTATGTTTCACAAAAAGACCTTGATGGAAAATAGACTTCTACATCAAGAGGTCAAAGTATGGCAAGGAATGGCTTTTATCTGGTATCATACCGATAACATCTCAATTATTTATTTTAAATGCAAGACAAGTAAGGCTTTTTAATCTGGTCTGCAAGCTCCAGGAAATAAAGGGGATGATGCAGCAGAGATCAGGTGAGGAGTGTCCAGGTTTGAACTAAGTGCCACCAAAATGGATAATAACCCCACCATCTCAAATAAAGAGTGCAATCGAACCAATACATGAAGTCTACGCAGTACAGTACGTCTAATCAAATCATTAATGTGAAGCCAATGTTGTTCTTGCACATTTATAGTCTGCGTTCCTCTCATCAATTGTGGTTTCCTCCGATTCCCACTGTTACTTTGCAGGTCTAGCTGATATTTTCTCTAAGGCATACTTGTACAATCTTCACCCGGCTTTGTGCTCTTTAGGGTAACCTTAAACTGATGTGCAAATCTAGTAAAATAGTATTATTATTTAGCACTCAGTTCTCAGGAATGTAAAGGTGCTCTGCGAAACAAAGGTTGCTTTTCTGACAAAGTTCTTCTCATAAAGGAGTTTGGATATTTGACATGGTTAAAGGGTATCCTCGCTCACATATCCAGGTTAAAAGCTCTCATGAGTAAGTCCAGGTCTCCTATGTTAGCAGCTTGAAAGAGCTCCGGCTGGTCCAGCATGGACAGCGCTATCCGCAGGGCCGCCCAGATGCTTCCAGACATGACCTGGTGCGAAAGCTGCCGACTCCTGCTCTTCCTCTGCAGGCTAAGAGCCGTCAGGAAATTACTGGCTGCCTCCCTGCAATAAATAAGCAATGAAATAAATAAAAAGGGTCTCTTTACATATATGGGCACATTTGACCCTGTGGTCATTCAGAAAATATTTTCCCCACACATTTTGAATGGTTTATTTATTTGTCCTTCTACAACAGTGAACATATTATGCACATAAGAATTCAGTTATTTTTGTAAAAAAAATAAATAAATTTGATGTAGTTAATGAGGTGAATATTTCCACTATTTTTTTTTTTAATTATACATTATGTTTAATAGCATTTATTATGAACATTGTACACATTTTTTGCAGTAAAAGGGCAGATTCGTTTGGCTTGCTAAGGCTAATTGTATAGCTTAAATTGTATGCATTTTAAATACCCAAAATTAAATAATATTTTCACATATTTTGACAAATTTGACTGGAAATCATGAACACTAAAATTTGTTTACAAGTGATATTTACCCATTTCTTTAATATATTTTACCTGCTGTTTACCTATATTTTCTTCTATGAAACAATAAAGTCAGGTCAGATTTTTTGATTAAAGAGCTCTAATTTGTGTAGAACTATCTAATATCTTTGTGTAGAACATATTACTGTATGTTTAGTCAAATAAAGGCAACTTTGGTGAGCAAGAGACTTTTTATCCTTAGAATCCTAATTTTGACCGGATATCTATCTATCTATCTATCTGATTATATGGCTTGTACAAAAGCATAACTTTCAAACTTCAGGCTCATCGAGTATTTTCGTAACTAAATCATAATTAATAATACTTTTATAATGGAGTTTCTTATTTTAAAGATTAAAAAGCTAAGTGTGGGCCAAGAGTAAAATAATAAAATATGCATAAATGCATTTGAAAAGCAGCTCAAATCAATTCTGAAGGCATTTAATGTGACCCTCATAACAAACAAAAAACTGGGACACAAAAGCTCCAGCAGTTGAAGAAACACCCATAAATCAAGGAATAAATGCTTCCTTATTATGCTGCATTTATTCCAACAGAACCTCAGGATCAAAGTATTTAAACAAAAAGTTGGGGGATATATTTTCCATAATTTTCAGGTCAAGCCCAACTCTCTGTCACAAACCTGTGAGAGCCCATGTTAATGCAGCTGATACCGAGGTTGTAACGTGAGCGGATGAAGCCGGGCTGCAGCTCCAGGGCTCTGGTATAGGCCTCCACAGCCTCCTCGCTGCGATCTCCATTAGCCAGCGTCGCCCCCAGCCGATTCCACAACAGGTAGTCCTGTACACACCACCGGCAAAAAGAATCCCCTCCGGCTCAGTGTCACGGATCAAAATAATTATCGCTCTGCGCTTCAAAGATTACGCAGTTACATGCGACTGATTGTTAATACCATTAAGATATAATCTGCTCTCTTTCTTTTAGGGATAAAATATGACCTTTAAGTACAGTGACACTGCATAAAACAGAGGTACAAAGAAGTTGCCTAGTTCCTAATGTCACAAGGAGCCTGGTATCAGAGTTTCACTTCCACATTGCCATTATCTTTCATCGTATTCACGCTCTGAGCCCCCCAGCAGGCAAGCAGACATTACCAAGTCAAGCAGATGGGGAGGATTTTCGATTGAGTGTAAATGCAGTCTACACAGGGGGACAGAATTTGGCTTAGCAAGCATCAATCGTCGACAAGGTGACCCACAGGGTTCTGGAGTCAGCGCTCATGAATGGTAAAGCTCCCCTCAAGTTTCAAATGAACTGTTTCAAAGATTTCGGAGACTCTTTTTAAGCCCCCGTGACTTTTTCTCCCTCTCTCCTTTGCCTTCTGCCTTTAGGGAGCATTTCTGTGTGATTTAGCCCCAGTTTGTCAGTCGAGTACACTGAGAAGGGATTTACCTCCGGCCGCACTGACAGCGCTGCGTTGAAGGCTTCCACTGCTTTGTTGAACTCGGAGCTGAGGTTATACAGCACTCCCAACCCTGTCTGCAGGTCTGGGTCGATCGTGTCCGAGTTGTGCTGGGCAGCTTCCAGGTACAGCTCCTTCACCTCGGGCAGCAGGGTGCTGGAGATAAAAGGGAGAGAGCGCAGAGACTCAGAAGCATTGTCCTTCAGGGACGTCCCAACCAGAAACATCATCAAAATGTGTCATTTAATAGCTAAGAAAAAGGGAAAGGGGCTCTCTAGAGAGAGATTTAAGTTGTTGGTACCAAAAATATTCCATTTAGGAGGGATTGAAGTGCTACATGCAGGAGAAAGTAGGGATTTTTGCAACACTGAGTGCAGTTGTAAACCTGTCACTTTAGCAAGGTGACCAGACGTGCCACTTCCCAGGGACACGTTTTGCACAGGATTTCTAAATTGCCTAAAATAACCAGGTTTTGAAACCGCCAGAGCGATTCGAAAGCATGGAGACGCTCTATAGCTCTCACGGTGCTTTGATGTCATACAACGATCGATTGTCGCAGCGCAAACAACCAACACCTGATTATTTTAGGTAATTTAGAAATAATCAGCAGAATGTGTCCCCGGGAAGTGGCACGTCACAAAAAAATTAAGTTGAGAAAATCGTTAAAATAAATGACCATCATCCTCCTGACGCGACAGTAAAAGTTAGAAGTCTCTGTGTACAATTATAAAGGTTTGCAGGACATTATTATTATTATTTTTTTTTTCGAAGTTTGATGTAGAACAATTGTTTTATTGTTTGATGTTTTAGAATAAAAAGTTAACTTTTTAACTTTTTTAATTTAAATGGAGTGGAGTTTGGAGAAGGGATTAATGGGGGTTGGTTGGTATAAAAAAATAAAGGTTATTAATATAAAATAATTATCATATTAATAATTGAGCATTAATAGTAATTAAGCAAAATAAATTACAATTTTAGAATGTTTTCTGAAGCATTGTGTAACACAAAAGAATGAAGTAATGGCTGTTGAAAATTCAACTTTGCAGTCACAGGAATAAATTAAATGTTAAAATATATGAAAATAGAAATGGGTAAAATCTATCTATCTATCTATCTATCTATCTATCTATCTATCTATCTATCTATCTATCTATCTATCCATCCATCCATCCATCCATCCATCTATCTATCTACGCAAATATATACAAATGATATATTCTGCTACGCAGGGGTGTGGACTCGAGTCACTTGACTCGAGACTTGACTCGGACTCGAGTCCCAAATTTGATGACTTGCGACTCGACTCGACATAATTAAAGAAGACTTGAGACTCGACTTAGACTTTGACAGCAATGACTCGAGACTTGACTTGGACTTGAGCCCTGTGACTCGGAAAGACTTTATGATCAGATCAAAGTCATTATAGACGCGTCCCTGCAGCGTGCTTGCGCTTGACTGGCAATAAGCCAGAGACTGCGTTCAGGGAGCGCTGGATAGGCTAGTATAAATTAATGGAGTAATAGCATAACTTACGACAAAAGAACAGAGATAATAAAAATAAAAATAACAAATTACATGATTCGTCTAGTAGCGATCTCCGCTCGTGAAAAGCGCTGCCCTGTCCGTTTTGAACGGCGGTAAAGTTAGTTTGACGTTTGACATTCATTAGACATTCGGGCTTTTTGCCAATTAAACTATTTGCGGCTTTTATGTCTTGAGCCCAAACTAACTCAGATAGACATAAATATATGCCCTTTATGTTGCACAAGGCTTAATTTCTAGGAATTCACTGCTTATCCTATTTTGGCACAATCCCTAAATTGAACTTGAGTAGTTTTACTAAGGGCACCCATCTCACATGAAATTGAACTATGTCAAACATATTCTACCTGCCTTCCTGATATAAATTACTATGAATTTGATATGGTAATTAATACTGAGACACTAATGTGGGCAAAAAGCACTAATGACTTGTTTAAGACTTGAATCTTAAAGCTGAGGACTTGCAACTCGACTTGGACTTGCCTGTCTTGACTCGGGACTTGACTTGGGACTTGTCTGTCTTGACTCGGGACTTGACTCGAGACTTGAATGCAAAGAGACTTACTTGTGACTTACAAAACAATGACTTGGTCCCACCTCTGCTGCTATGACACGTGTTTTAACATGAGGGGGACTGACATCATACATCCACTAAAAATAACTTTAAAAAAAAAAATCCTTTTTTTGATCGAAAATAACTGCAAAAATGGCCAAAACTTGAAGCCAGTTCTAAATTGGTTAGCATAATTTGTTTTCAAACTACAGTACTTGTTTGTTAATATTTTGTTTCTACAGTAATGAAATGTACACATTTTTACTTAAATATGACATTTTGGGGCTGCTGTATATTTCTTATATGGCACTGGATTTATTTGTAACCATACCAGCCCATTGCGGAAGGGTAGGAGGGTCTCCGTGAACCAGGTGAGGCCTGCAGGTGTGTGCGGCTCTTCAGAAGTTGCTTGTATTTGGGGTTGTGCCTTATCCAGCTCAGCAGCGCCTCACACGCTTCCTGCCTCATGCCCGTGTTGGTCAGGCTCACTGCCAGGGCCATGAGGGCCTGGAGGTTGTTGGGGTGGAGCTCCAGACACCTGCACACACATACAACAGGGAAGCATCTAAAGAACCGCTGCTTTTGATGGACACTAATTAGCTGTCTGCCATCATAATGAGAGGCAGATGCTTCCTGATTAGTGCTGGTTTTAATTTATGGGTGAATACTTGTGTCATCTTGTGTGTCTACATGGAGACCATCTTAACATATTTCATAAAACCAAAATAAATCATTTGCTCAGTTTATGATGGAAGCCGCGTTCCCTGTTTTATAAGCGTAAGAAAAAACACGGCGTGGCTGACATCTGGATATTGTTTATTACCTCACACTGGCTACACGGGTGCATCAAAGAATAAAAATGGAAATGTAACAATGCCAAATAAAAGCCTTTTACTAGGTTGTCTTTATGACAGTCAGTAAAAACA
The DNA here is from genome assembly GCF_001515605.1 of Sinocyclocheilus anshuiensis. NCBI lineage: Eukaryota > Metazoa > Chordata > Actinopteri > Cypriniformes > Cyprinidae > Sinocyclocheilus > Sinocyclocheilus anshuiensis. The sequence goes on from NW_015549606.1 coordinate 495,970, forward strand.
TTTCTCTTGTTGTCCATTAAAACAAAAGCAGTGCACATTGCTAATGATTTATCTGCTACATCCATCAGAAATTTCAGTTCTAATCTGATCTGATCTAATCAGATTTAGGTAAAAGTATACTCACCCCCTCCCAACCCTCCTGCCAAAAGAAGATGCCGGCTTTGTCCCAATTCACATGCTGACACTATTAAAAATGTACTAAAAAAAGTACTTCGATATTACTCATGGGTAAGTTTTGTGGAAGCACTAAATTGGACAAAAATGCCCCTGCACAAATAAATTAAATCTATTACGTCTGTTGCTAACAAAGTGAATATGAATAGACAGTGTCGATTGCGGCATTAAATTAAAATCTGCTCATGTTGCACCATATTTCATTTTAGGCGTTTTTACAGTGTTGCGCATTTTAACCAATCACACACAATGCAATGGCCAATCAGAAGCGTCCAGAGAGTCATCGTTCAAACTCATCAGTTTTGTTGAGTGCGCGTGCGTTCGCTGACTGAATTCCGGACTCTTGCGAATTCTTTCATCATAAACAACAAAGCGCAGATGTACGTACAATGTAAGTAAGAGATTCATTTAACAGTGTATACAGCTTCAGTGATTATAACGATAGTTTTGTTTTTTTTTGAGAGTGCTTAAACTCGCGATAGATCAATGTTAGTGATAATGTCACTTTCTATATATCATTTATTCGCTGTTTGAATAACCGTGGAAAGGAAACGTTATATAATTAGCATCAATTTCTAATGTTTTTATAATTATATATAATTTTCACGTTAAATACAAATTCAGTCCCATTAAACATTTTTTTAGCCATGTCTAGTTCTTGCCTAAAAAGACTGGTTTATGATGTTTAATACATTTGGCTGCTTTTAGCCTTACCCTGGAGTTGGTTCACCCGCCGCCTATGTCTAAAGGTCAAAAGGAAGTAATTTGACCATTTATGATCACATGAACCTGAGGTTAATTAATTTAAACGCATTTCAGTTTGGGATTTAAACTAATTTAAATCTAACAGCAAGGATGCATTAAATTGTTCAAAAGTAACAGTCAAGACATTTACATTATTACAAAAAAAATCAATTTCAAACAAATGCTTTTCTTTTAAACTTTCTATTCATCAAAGAATCCTGAAAAAAAAATTGATCATGGTATAAAAATATTAAGCAGCATAAACATTTTCAACTCTGAGGATATTATTAGAATAATATATTCAATTATTAAGAGTAATATTGGATAATGTTAGAAATGCATCTTGGGCATCACAGGAATAAATTACATTTTACTTTGTGACTTTGCATGTAAACTGTATCAGCATTTGGCTAAATTCATTCACCTCTGGGTAATACAGTATATTTAAGAAACTTGTGTGGCAGCTTTGACGTTACATTCCTTGTCACAGCTAAAGCTGTCAAATGACAGTCAAAAAATACATTTAAAGTTTTGCATCCTAACTTAACTGATGTGGAAGAGTTTTATTGTAGTTCTACTCTATTTCTGCTCTACTAGTTCTAATCTTGCATTCTATTTAGGACGAACAGGATGTGAACTGCAGCAACTGTGTGGTCCAACCACAGATGATACACCATTTTAAAATGACATCTTAAATTACGTTAGATAATATAAGAGAGGCAGACATTATAAAAGCACTCTATTCAAAAGTGATATGAATACATGGTACCAAAACACAGCTTTGAGTGTCATTGCTGATTAACACACATAGATTGGAGTTTTCACCCCGGTTGCTCAGAGGAACATGGTATGAGATTATGGCTGGCTGTTCTATCCAAAATGAATGTAATCTCCCAAAGGCCTCTGTGCTTATGAAATGCAATTTTAATTGGATCACCGGGTTATTACAGTAGCACTTTATCTCAAGCAGGAGAGGGCACAGCACAGAGCTTTGTCTCATTTGGTGTCACAGATAGCCACATGGAGGTGTCCGACTCAAGGCCTTCTTCAATTTGAAGGGTCTTGTTTATATTGCTTATACCATTTCTGTTCTGAATGGGGATTAAAGGAATATTTGGATTTGCAATAAACAAATCCATCAAGACGTTTTTAACTTCAAACCGTTGCTTACTTTATCCATAATATTGTTTTCTCCAGTAAAAAAGTCATCTAATCTGAATCAGGAGAGAAAAATGCACAGAAAAACCATTGTTTATAAGCAAAAACAGTCCAAAAGAGTTCTAAACAAACATGTTAGTGGGTTTTGATGTGAGAGGACAACAGGCGATGGACTTTTTCACTGGAGGAAGCACTATAGACCAATTCAGAGTAGATGTCACAGTTACGTCACTATGCACTTGCATAGTGGTTGCAGAAAAACACTGGGAACAAGTGGAGGTAAATGGGTAAAATCCATGGAATAAAAGAAAAAAATATTTTTGTGCCTTTTGATGTCAAGATCGGAATGCAAATAATTTTAATAGAATACTGTCGTCAAAGATGCCATTTGAAGCTAAACTCAGACGTTTAAATGGACATACTATGGATGAAAACTGCTATGATTACTCTACTTTTAAAGCATAAATTCGATTTAAACAATAGGTCTACATAATATTCACATATGCTGTTTATAGGTGATGTATTGTATTAGCCCTACAGTAACCGCATGAAATATTATTTAAACCTTAC
>NW_015549606.1:498735-515142 GCF_001515605.1 Sinocyclocheilus anshuiensis
TTTATAACTCGACTTAACTCAAAAATAGTGAGTTTGTCAAATCTGAGGGAAAAAAGCCAGAAGAGCCGAGGGGAAATGAGAGAATGACGAGTTGTTTTTCCTTATTAGAATTGTGAGATATAATCTCGGAATTGCGAGAATAAAGTCATAATTTTGAAATATAAAATCAAATTTACCTTTTTTTTATTCTTTTATTCCATGGCTCCATAGACTGCCGCTTGAAAACATTCATCATTTTCTGCCTACAGATAGGCTCCGCCTACAAAAAACATCATCCCTGTTTCGGATCTGTAAGACTATCCTACTCTCTAACGTCAATTTCGTTGAATAACAGTGCTTACAGTGCTTAGACAAGCTCTTGTAATATGCGGAGAACATTTTGAAAATGACATCTAATCAATATAATTTATATAATTTATAAACCTAACTATTTTGTACCCTATCTGTGAAATTCTCTAGCTGTAAAGGCTATCTCTCCCGGGTTTTCTGGAACCATGATGCGCGCGCATCCTGAATGTTTACAAACCGGTAATTGGTCTATAGTATTTTGTTGCGCCGCTCGCGTCCGGTGTAGACACGGTGTGACAGTGTGTTCACACCAAACGCGAATTGAATTATTCGCACGAGTAGATTACATACAAAGTCAATGCAAAGACGCGAATAGAGGCGAATTCGCGCCAGGCGACGCGAAATGCGTGACGCGTTTGCCGCGAACGCACAATATTCGCCTCAATCGCGTCTTCCGCGCAAGTTCAAAAATTTCAACTCGAGCGGAAAATTCGCATGACGCGTTCTCGCGCAAGCCAATCAGCAAAGAGTTTCTTGACACGTCCAGTTGAATCAGACAATAGAAGAGAGCATTATTGCAGCCATCTGTTATTATATAGGTCTGGAGCATAGAAAACAATTAAAATCAGTTGTGGTGGTAGTTGTATTTTATTAGCATGGCTACAGAGATGCTGCTATCAATAATACAAATAATAGTAATATCAGTGTATATATACAGTAGTAAAATGTAACACACACATTAATACAGGATCCTAACGTTATTCATCCTCCTCTGGATGGTGCTGTAAATGCAAGTTTATATCTCCTAATTCGGACTTTATAACTCGACTCAACTCATAAATGGTGAGTTTGTCAAATCTGAGGGAATAAAGCCAGAAGAGCCGAGGGGAAAAGAGAGAATGACGAGTTGTTTTTCCTTATTAGAATTGTGAGATATAATCTCGGAATTGCAAGAATAAAGTCAGAATTGTGAAATATAAAATCAAATTGACCTTTTTTTATTCTTTTATTCCATGGCTCCATAGACTGCCACTTGAAAACCGTAATTTTCTGCCTCCAGATAGGCTCCGCCCACAACAAACGTCATTCCTGTTTCGGATCTGTAAGACTAACGCACTCGCCAATGTCAATTTCGTTGAATAACAGTGCTTATCGCTGGGTGACAAGCTCTTGTAATATGCGGAGAACATTTTGATGTTACAATTAGAAGTGACAATTTAAAGTCAATACACCTTAATGTGTAGTTTATTGCAAATTTCACTTCACAAGACATTAATTGATAGAGTTGTGCGGATTACAGGTGCATCTCAATAAATTAGAATGTCATGGAAAAGTTCATTTATTTCAGTAATTCAACTCAAATTGTGAAAGATGCACCTGTACTTGTGGATTATTGTGATGGTTTAATCAGATGTTTGGACTCTGATTCTGACGGCACCCATTCACTGCAGAGGATCCATTGGTGAGCAAGTGATATAATGTTAAATTTCTCCAAATCAGTTCTGATCAAGAAACAAACTCATCTACATCTCGGATGGCCTGAGGGTGAGTACATTTTCATTAAATTAAAATTTTTGGGTGAAATATTCCTTTAACCTTAATCTTGACTTGACATTGATGGTACAATCATCAACGATACATTCAGTACTAGTACAAAGCTATCCTGTCTAACTCTGCTTTGGCTTTATTTTTGCTATAAACACTCAGTCACATCTTAAGTGTGATGACTCAAACTTCATGAGCCAATCGGTTCTGTGTAAACCATCATTTGCATATGATTCACGCAGGGATACTTCCTTACCTCTGGAGGGAGACAATTGCTGCCTGCTCATTCTCATTCTCTGCTTGCGTGGTTCCCATCACCAGCCAAGCCTGAAAAGAAAATAGGTATTAAACAATGAGCATTGGGGTTATCACCTTGACTCTGGCGATGAGCTTCTATTGTGCGCGAGCTACAGTGTTAACCTGGGGGAAATTATTCATTTTCAAAGGCCTGTGGCTCAGACATAGAACACAATGTTAGAGAGGAACTGAATGGATTTGTGTTGCCATTTCTTGAAGATGATGAATCATTGGATGTACTATATCGCTAGACAAATATTTAAAGTTTAGGATGTTGATTTAAGTATCATTAATTATGTGACTGAATATTTATGCTACGATTTCACAATGAATCATTTGTAGGGTTATGAACACCGAGTAAGACTAATTATTAGAAGATAAGCTTGTTAACTTTGTGTAGGAGGAAACTGCATTTCAAAACCCTCGTGACAAGGCCACAGTTTGTGAATACAATGGAAAGTGTATTAATGAGCCTTATTAATAGAATATTTTAACATGGCTGGCTGAGTCTGCGCTCTTAACTTATGTACAGTGAATATAGCGTACTTATGACAGAAGCAAAATCTCCCCGAAATGCCACTTGCTTTGTAATATTATCTGTTAACATTCAGCTTTTTTTGGAGACACAATCATTTAGAGGTGGGGTAATTCCAGGAGAAGAGGGATAATCCTCTCTGGGATGTAACTGAACTATTACATCATTAAATCGTCTGAAAAAAAAGGGAACCCTACTCAGTTACAGGAGTGTTAATGGTTTGCCATCAGTCACTGTCAAGTACAATGTCTAATACAGAGCTCTCACTGAAAATTAGTGAGAATATGGAACCCCCTGCCTTGGCTAATCATGCCATGATCTGTAAAATGTTCATTGTGGGCAAGAACGTACCCACTACTTATCACTGTACGTAGGAAAGGTATGACGGTAGTCTGATTGGCAGAGCATGTTTTCAAGCTGTGCAGACGTTGATTTGATGAAAGTACCTGGCTGACTGTTGTTGTTTTATAAGCCCACTCGCTCACCTCCGAATCCTGAGGGTCGTGCAGCACAGCTGCTTCCAGAAGAAGTACAGCGTTAGGCAGGTCTCCCTCTCTGGACTTGCGTAATCCCTCCTCAAATGCATTTGGCCAGTCTTTGAAAGGGTTATCTGTGTGGAAGTAGTACCCCTGAGGAACAAATAATGGAAATAATTAAGTAGTGCAAAATGTATGAAGATTTTGCTCACTAGTTAAATAAAAACATACAAAAAATAATAAAATAAAATGAATAAATAAACAAATTAATTAATTAATTGTGAAGGTGTTACATATTGAATAATAATAATGATAATAAAGAACTAGTAATTATAAAAATAATTAATAATAATACTACTACTACTACTAATAATTTATTATTATTAATATTGTTGTTGTTATCATTATTATCACAATTCTAAATTAATATTTGTTTAAATTATTTGCTTGAGTTGTTTCTCCTTTACCTTTTCATAAGGAGACACATTAGAGGGAATCTGTGGTTGATCATTCTCTGTTAGCCAGTTCCTGCGAGCGAGCTCTTCCCACTCTGCCTGCATCTTATCGAAAAAAATAGCTATGCTGTAAAAAAATAGCTTATAAAAATAAGAAATAAATGTTGGCACTATGTTATGTATGAAAACAGTTCTAAAATATAAAAATGTTTGACATGTTTTTTATACATAAGGTTTTATAAATAATTGTGTTGTTTTTTTATTTAACTAATCGTATAATATTCATCTCAGTAGAGTTGACCCCTTAAATAACTGAGTAAACCTTTTAAATTTATTACAAAAATCAATATTAGCTGAGTAACAGTGGATATAATCAATCTAATGAGCAGGAACAACACAAAACTATGGCTAATTGTATAGATATAGATAAAAATGTCTGTTAAATGAACAGATGTAAACAATTATACTGGTGTTCCAACTCCAAACACTTTAAAGATACTAAAATACCCATTTGTACTCCAAATTCATTCATTTACAGAACTTTTATTTAGTCAACTAGAAAGCTTATATGCAACCAGCCACCAAACTGTTACAGTTTTAGTTTGCTATAGTTTCAGTTTTGTTGTTTTTGTTCTTTTTTTTCCACAGTGTCCAGAAGAGCACTTCATGGCGAAAATGTGTTTTCTGCCACCGCAACATCAAGCTCTGGTTAAATCTTAGTCTTTAGTCGAGTCTCTGCAGGTGTGCCACTCTTATGAATGCCTCAAATCTGTATCAACATGCCTCTGAACTCTCTGTGCTCTGCAATCTGAATAATGAATCACTGTGCATGAATATTGATGGAAAGAGGAGACTTACACAGCCACGCAAGCAATCATTCAGCTCTCAGCCATCTAGGACATTTGGAAATCTCATTTAAGGGTTTGATTAATCAAAAAAAATTACTTGCTCATAGCATTAGTAAGCGAACTGAATGCACCGAAACACTTTGATTTGATGCAGAAGGACAAAATGCTTGAAAATGATTTTGAAATGTTAAAAAACACTAATTTGTCTTTACTTGAAAGCCTGTTACTCAAAACCTCACACATCACTGTCATGTGTTATGAAATCAGAAATGGCAGGAGCATTTGTTGAAGTCACCTACCAATCGATACAGGTCACAAGTCCCAGTATCCCTTCATTACGACTCATATTCACTTGAAAAGCACTGCTGTAAGAGAGCTATCTGCTTTTCAAAAGCCTTTGTGGCACGATTCCCTCAGAGATTGTATTTATGATGAGGGTTTTCAAAGAATGTTGTGCGACTGAAAGATGATGAGATGTTATTTTGTTCAATGACACATCTTTTGTTGAGGAGATAAATGGCCCTCCGTGTTTTATGACGGGCAACAGCTTCACTAAGTGGCCAATTACGGTAATTGGATGACCCACCCCCTCTTTTCCCCCAACAGCTCAGCACAGAGAGAGTCCAACTAGTCAAAGGTCAAAGTTGAAGACTCATTATCTCTCATCCAGAGAAAGACTGCTTGACTGAACTTTTTAATAGCCAGAACATTTGCGTTAAGGACATACTTCACAGCACACATCTTCACTGAACACCTCAAAGATATTTTCTTGAAACCAGATTGTTTTTTTGCAGTTGTTCTGTGTTTCTAAATTACAGATCCCTCTTTTCGTTAACTTTAGCAGTATAACATTTGTTAAAAAAAGAAATTCGCTCACCCTCAAGTAATTTCAACTTACTCTGAGCACAAAAGTTGAATTTTTGAAGAATATCCAGGCCATTTTTTTTTCAATATATTGAAAATAAATGAGGACTGGGGCTGTCAAACTCCAAAATGACAACAAAGCACCATAAAAGCAAAAAGCTGAAATAAATTGTAAATATTACATGAAGAACTTAGAAAACTGAAACTAAAATAAATACATTTAAAGGGGTCATATGACGATGCTAAAAAACATTATTTTGTGTATTTGGTGTAAAGCAATGTGTTTACGCGGTTTAAGGTTAAAAAAACACACAAGACACAGAAACGTGTTGATTTGTACAAAGCTCTTCGTTCTGAAAATCAAGGAGTGCTCTGATTGGCCAGCTATCCAGTGCATTGTGATTGGTTGAATACCTCAAGCGTGTGACGGAAATGTTACGCCCCTTAACATATTTGGAAACACACAGCGTCTCCACGACATGGCAACAATACTACAGCGAGTAAATATTTATATTATTTAAATATAAATATTATTTAAAATATTAAGAAATACTATATTGAGCACAATATTTTCCAAGTCTTCTGAGCTTGATAACTTTGTCTAAGGAACATTCTCAAAATTGAAGTTGTTTTTCATCGAAAATCATTAATAGTTATTCATATAAGTAATAGTGAGGTCTGATTCATGAACTGTTCTTTTGAATCAGATTTTTTCAATTAAATGGTTCTTATCTGGTTCACAAGACCAGGGGCCGGTTGCATAAACTAATCAGACTTGTCTTAAAAAGTTATTAATCAAATTTTTTTTCTTCATGGTCAAGAAAAAATAAAACGGATTAACTCTTGGCTAACTGCTCTTTAAAGTCAAACTGGTTCTTAAGACACAATCTTAAAGGGGTGATGAACTGAGAAATCAAAATTCCCTTGATCTTTTGACATATAAGAGGTCAATGTGCTATAAAAACATTCTGTAAGTTTCAGAACTCAAAACTTTCTGATTAGTCTAAAAACAGCTTATACTGAAGCCAATCTGCCAAAATGACAGGTTGTGGAATGTGCCATTTTATGACGTAATAGTGTGGTTAAACACCGCCTCAGCAGAAGAGGATCAATGCCTGCTTCTACATCACTGCCTGTTTAGCCCCGCCCACCGATTCTACATCACTGCCTGTTTAGCCCCGCCCACCAATTCTACATCACTGCCTATTTAGCCCCACCCACCGATTCACGCAAGTAGGTAAATAACAAGAGCAGCAAATGCAGGTCTACGCAGAAACCAAACAATAAACTTTATTTGATGAACTTTATTTTTAATGAAGTGCTAGATCGCGTAAGTAAGAACTTGGTCCTTTGTCCACTTCATTTTAGGCACAATTCAATGCAGGATTATTGGATCCGATGTCACACCACACAAGTGTGAGTAACTGTTTTCATTATGTGATTTGTCTGTTAGTGATCGTTTGATATGTACTGAGTATTTATGCGTTTTTAACCCAAATCACAGCAGAGTCCATCTATGAAGGATGTAGGCTGTCAAACATACACAACTGTTAGCCAATCATAGCAGTGGGTATTTACTTCCAAGTCTACAATCCGCCACGGCTATTCAAACAGAGTGTTCTGGTGAGGGGAGTCAAAACAGTAATGAAAATAGCCTTTTACTTATAAATTATGATGTTTTTGATGTAAAAATCTTGATAACATTATAAATGGACCTCAGAGAACAGTACAATATAATAAAAAAGGCAGTTCATGACCCCTTTAATATAGTAGCTGTGTTTATGCAACTGGCCCCAGTTCTTCACCAATCTTGAAAGCATTTTGAAAGCTCCAGTCACAATTCAATGTAACTGCATGGAAAAGAGTGAATTCTCTTTTTGCGTTCCACAGAGAAAAAAAATGGAGTTTTGGAGTGAACGATTCCTTTAGCAACTTTGGTCACCTATTTTGTGCAAAGCACCTGGTCTTTTTCTAAAAATACCTGCTTCGTTGAAATATATGTCACAATTCACAAACACTGAAAAAGATCCATGAAAAATAACAAGTGTCGTGTTATGACAATCCCTGAAGCTGTTACTGTCTAAGGGGCTCAGAAAAAGCACTCCTGAACACCCCTGACATTATGTGTCATTCAAGACTGGCATCTTTCCTTTAGCGTTTCCTTTTACCTCAACTGCATTGTTCGTCCCTTGAGAGATTGTGAGATACAGCTTTATAAGCGTAATAAAGGATGAATGTTGTCAGGAGCTCAGTAGGCCATGTCAGAGGCCTTAACGGGTACACTGAGGGCTCCAAAGGGGGTCAGTGCTCGGTCTTCCTCATTTTCAAAAAGAGACACATGATCAAGGCCATGCTGTTCCACTGGGGTGAGAAAGTCTTTTCTAATTGGTCTTTGTTTCTGAAATAGAATGCCCTTTGGTTCACAAGTCTAAGACCTTCATTTCTATTTGGATGGTACACAAAAGCCTACTAGCTAAACTCTGTTGGGAAATGCTTTATCCGGGAAAAATACATTTAGAAGCAAAACTGCATAAGATACAAATTTTTTTTTTGGAACATAATATATTTTGAATTAGGTTTATTATTTTAAAAACATTGGCACAGATTCCTTTTTCTCATTTTAGGCATACATCTAACAGGTAAAGAGTGAATGCTTATCAAATACATTTGTTAGATTGGAAAATAATAACTTTACACATTCATACAGAACAGTATATAAGAGATATGGACCACTGTTGGAAAAAAGAAGAAAGTTGGGTTGCAAATAATTATTTGAACTCTCTCAAAGACTAACTCTTTAATAGAGGAGCAAGTGAATATATTCATCTCATAATTACTAACTAAAAGAGACCAAGGGTCAGCTCATAATTAGAATAATAAAAACCCCTAAGACATACGTGACAAACAATTAATAAGCTTGAGCATGACAGTCATACATACAAGTCTACAAATTCCAGTGAGGCTTCTATTCAATTTTTGAACAAAAACTTCTGACAGTTTAGAATATATGAGTCAAATAATCACATGTAAATCAATGCAATTCATATTTACGAATTAATATGCATCATATTTACTTAACTAAATAATGCTTAAAGACAGAAATTATCAAGTAACTGCATTACTGTACTGCTCCTTCAGTAACTGTAAAAAAAATTTTCCCAAAAGCATGAACTTTCTGTCCGGGAGTTTGGTTTGTTGAGCATATTTAAAAAAGAATTGACAAGCTGTCAAGTCCTGCTGTTAAAACCGATCCCTGTCATTTTGCATCATCTGAAACATCTCCTACATGTTAGGAGATGGAAAGGAACAGAAGATGGATTTTGAATAACCATACATGTGCTCCTGTAAATCTAAAGCCTATGGTTAATCATACTGTTCTTATATTGTAAAACAAATGCTATTATTGGTTTGAAGTGAAAAGTCTTAAATGCCCAAAAGGTTCCTGGTATTATACAGCGTCTCATCATGAAAGATGCTGTTATTTACAGCATAAATCCCTACATTTAACACACCTTTGTGTTATATTTGGCCCTGACCAGCACAGAGTCACCTTAAAGCCTGCGTTCACCTCTCGCTGTCTGCCTGTTTCTAAATAGAGCAGCATAATTTCAGATGTATTCTGTTTCCTGCATCCCAACATCCTCCCCTAAGACTGCGGGGCGTAAAATGTATTTTCCATCTATCTTGCATCTTTATTCACTGCTCAGTAAGCAGCCCAGCCCGACTATTCCCCATTTCAATTCATTTTAGGCTCCAAGGTATTTCTTCATTCAGGACATCAACAAATGAAAATGATTGGAAACTGGCCTCACTGTCCCAGAAAGTAGCTTTCTGGATAATTCAAGACTGTGCAGCTTATAATCATATTAAATATATGCAGTTACTTATAGGGGGGCTGGAGGCAGAAGGGCAGCTCTCAGTGTGCAGGCCAATGTTCCCGTAATGATTGAAACTCAAGGATGGTGCAATCGATCAACCCTCCATTTGTTCCCATTGCAGCCTTAAGAATCACTACTTACTGTACACAAAGTCCCGCCCCTCTCAACCCTCTTTCAAATCGAATACTGGCTCAGTCTTATAGTTGTAATGGGCGCTGTTTTGCGAGCTACAAATAGGCAGTATAACCAGTGATTCTGTGCACAGTACAAATTCTGCATTGAGTGGTTCTTCGTACTGTAAGTACTGCTCTCACTTTTAGATGTACCCTTCCTCTTTCTCCTCCATTATTCATCTGTTCTTACAGATCCCCCATGTTTTTGCCCTTAGCACTCTACCTCTGTAACACATGTAATACAATAGCTAGCTTCTTACAAGTGCAACAGCAGACACTCATCAGAACAACATAAACTATTAAGCAGTGAGAACTCTTAAAACAGTACTAAGTAACGAAAGTACATTGTAATGAAACATGACATTTTTATTTGTAGGTGTTGGTTACTATGTTGTGCATTTAAGACTGAAAATTAATAATAATAATAAATAAAATAAATGCATTTTCAAAGACTCTTATCCAAGCAAAATGCAAAAAAAATATTATATAAATGTAGGTGTTAGGTATTTGGTTGAATGAGAGATATTATGTCTAGATGTTTTTTTCCCCCTGAGTGACAGGCCTTAGAGTAATTTCTTCCAATGCATCAGCGGTTGTGATCACTGAAGCACAGGAACTGATGTTAGATAGCAGGGTCTCCAGCGGAATTAGCCCATATCTAGTTTCTGTACGTACAATACCTTCTCCTCTGCCACCTGATGCTGCACGACTGGCCTATTTTCTTCTCTCATTAAGCAATGGAAAGTTATTATATGGTTCAAATTATTCCATGAGCAACGGTGATGACATTATAATCAATCAATTATTGAGGGAGGCTAATTAGCATCACATTGTACTCGTGACAGCAAGCGGTTTCCATCCTATTCGTCCAATGCCACAAAAGTGAGGCCTTATTAAAATATGAACTTTAACAAAGGGCACACCTAAATAAGTTTCTTCAAGTAAAAGCAAAATGATAAAATATTTTTTCCATCTCAGTTTATGGGGCTAGTTCATCCAAAATGAAAATTCTGTCATCATTTACTCACCCTCCAAAAAACTATATGAGATTCTTTCTTCTGTGGAACATAGAAGATATTTTGAATAATGTTGGTAACCAAACCGTTTTGGTAACCATTGACTTTCTTTGTACGGATTTATGATGCACAGAAGAAAGAAAGTCATACAAGTGAAGGTGAGTAAATGATTACAACATGTATATTTTGTAATATATATACACAAAATGTATATATATATATATATTTAAATACATTTCTCAGAATTCCACAGATTTTTCCCAAACTGAAGCAGAAAAAGTGTAAAATATCTGTAGATTCCATTTAGGTCTGTCAATAAGTTGATAAGAAAAGGCAAATGCTATTTGCATCAAATGAAAATAGTGGTAGATACTGTTTGAATCAAGTATAAATATCAACAAATAGTGGCAGCTGCTATTTAAGTGTAAATTAAACTAATATGCTATTTATTCTAAAGTAAAAATGTCTGAGTAATGATGGGTGGAGTTAGTCAGAAGAAAAAGCCTGTCAACAAAGTTGGCTTTTTGTACTCTGTGTAAACACACTGCCTATTAATGCCCATTAAGTTTTTGATGCTTACATATATTTTTATAGGAGACTTTTGGCTTACCTCCACTGCTGCCTTAGCTCTCTCAAACTCTTCCTCCAGAGACTGGTTTCTGGACAGGAGTGTGCTACCCCACCTTTGGTCTTTGCTCAAACGGCCCTGTCAGACACACGCACACAGAGCAGGAGTCAGAGAGAACATGCTCAGCCATCTCTCAGTCACTCTGACAGGAGAAAAGGCCCTGATGCCAGAGGCAAGGAGAAATGCCAGCATTAGCAGCACAGGGTCTTCTTGTTTTCTTTCCTTCCCTCTCTTTCTTTCTCACTTTCACTCCCTTTTGAGGTCCTGCTGTCCACACCTAATGTTCTCACACTCAAAATGGCTCAGGACTGGCTTGTCATGCACAGCGCGCTGCCCTCACACATTTTTTCTCAGTATGCAAATCTGAAAATAGCATGGCAGGAGACCTTTGCTCAGCATGAATCGTCAAATATGCACCAGTTTCTACACTGTACACCTGAAGACATGCTTCACATGCGGCAAAGCCAATCATTTTGACTACACTGCTGTGTGTGTAAACCACACAGCAACAGAAAACAAGCTTACTGCAAAATAAAACACAACAGTAAGATCTCAAGGGTTTTATTTTCTCAGAGTCATAAAGGCTTCATCTGGATGGGTTTCAAATTTAGAGGGTGACATATGGGCATTACAAACAATATGAGCCCTTTGTTTACATTTGCTGATGGCTTAAGACACTATAAACTACCACACTATTTTTGTTAAAGGAATAGATCATCCAAAAATAAAAATTTGCTGAAAATGTACTCACCATCCAGCCATCCAAGATGTAGATGAGTTTGTTTCCTGGTCGAAACAGATTTGGAGAAAGTTAGCATTACTCTCTTGCTCGCCAATGGATCCTCTGCAGTGAATGGGGGCCGTCAGAATGAGAGGTCGCATTACTCTCTTGCTCGCCAATGGATCCTCTGCAGTGAATGGGTGCCGTCAGAATGAGAGTTCAAACTGCTAATCAAAGCATCACTATAATCCACAAGTAATCCACACGACTCAAGTTCATCAATTAACGTCTTTTAAAGTGAAACGCTTTATCATTAGGACGTTTTTAGCTTCAAACCGCTGTGTCCAGCTAAAATACCTCTATCCACGTTCTTGCTTTATTCAGTAAAAAAGTTGTCTTGTCTGAATTAGGAGAGAAATATGCACACAGGCGAAAAGCAGTCCAAAACAGTAAACAAATAGGTTGGTCATGTGAATTACTTGTGGATTGCTGTGATGTTTTGAACTCTCATTCTGACAGCACCCATTTGCTGCAGAGGATCCATTGGTGAGCAAGTGATGTAATGCTAAATTTCTCCAAATCTGTTTTGGTGAAGAAACAAAAGTCTATATCCTGGATGGCCTAAGGGTGAGTAAATTCTGAGCAAGTTTTCATTTTTGGATGAACTACTCCTTCAACTAGGTTATTGCTAGGGCTGTCAATCAATTAAAATGGTTAATCAAACTAATGAAATGATATGCCAATTAATTAATTGCATTTAACATTTCAGTATATCTTCCATCTAGCTGTCTTTAAAGTGGTTCAATGGTAGAAAAATTCCTTATTACAAAATTAATGTACTGGCCAGGGGGCATGATTAATTGTGCTACTTTTTAATTGCATTTAAAAAAAAAGATCACACTAAATGCACATATAAAATTGACAGCCCTAGTTGTTGCATTTTCAGTGATAATAATGTTATGTTTTTGGTGCTCCTTAAACTTTAAAGTTGCTTTTCATTTTAATGAATAATAGTTACCCTTTAAAATTCACCCTCTGTATGTAGCTTTGTGTCTTGTTCTTAGGTCATTTTAAATGTCAAGTGCTGAGCTATCAATGGAAAACTTCCATTTCCCCAATTCAATTCTCAGCATAACAAAGCCTTCCAGGCAGACTGAATCAAAGGAATAGGATGAAGTATTTGCTACCTGCCTCATTGGATATTAATCAATTACCAAGGTTACCAAGTTAAACGGATTTCATACAGGAGGCTATAATGGGGGCCTCAAAAAGGACAATTGGTCTTGCTTCATTCTGCTGGTGCAGCTCTGTATAATTACATTTAATGTGCCCTGTCAGACCTCGTGTCAGTGCAACAATTACCTTTAACATTACACATTCCATTTCCACTGCCACTCATGGTTGGAAGACAATTTGAGCTCGATGTTTTTAGAACCATGCAGTTCACATATACTGATTGCTCCATCATGACTAGTCTTAACAAATGTAAGACAAATGAATCTGTACTCCATATGTAAGTTTTAGGTATATAAGGGTCAATGACACATAATAGTGTAAAGAAACATTAATCATAATTCTTTTTAAAATAAAAGTTTTGAAGTTTTAAAATAAAATTTAAATGTGAAAAGTATTTTTTAACAAATATTATAAATTATTCATTAATAACTCTACCATTCAAAAGTTTGGGGTCAGTAAGATTTAAAAAATTTTTTTTTTTAAGATTAATGCTTTAATTCAGCACGGATGGAGACTGAAGTAATGGCTGCTGTGCCATCACAGTAATAATTTCCATTTTTAAATATATTAAAATAGAAAGTAGTTATTTTAAATTGTAATAATATTTAACAATATTACTGTTTTACTGTATTTTTGATCAAATAAATGTAGCCTGGGTGAGCATATGAGACAAAACATTAAAAAAAATATTACTGCCACCAAACGTTTGAACAGTAGTGTATTGATACATTTTTGGGGAGTCACACCACATGACATTTTACAACTTGACTATAAATGTGATGAGCAAATCGGAGGCACCCACTGCTGGACACCATATATCTGGTGTAATTTCATTTATGCTTTTCCAATAGCCGGTGGTATATTGACCAGTGGCTGGTCAATAATTAATTTGATAATTATCTAATCATGATAGATAGCAATACAACAGACCTGCATGCTTCACTGAGGGGAGAAGCGTGTAACATTTGTACCCTGTAGCACCACAAGAAACGTGAAATTCCTTGCAAACTGTGACCTGCTGTGAGGACGTCACTTCCGTTCATTACTTGCCATGAAGTATTGCCAAAATGGTTTGGTCTTTTTTGTATTGAAATTGGTGGTGATGCTGTTGCCATGGTGCAAATGCATAGACCATTCAGCGATTCATACAAAGAGTGCACAGAGAGGCTTACATGTCTTCCACTAACATATTGCCTTTTGAGCTGGAAATAAAGAATTCTAGATGTTAGCACAGAATGTTCCACAATGAGTGGCTAAAAAACAAACAAACCAATCACAGGTTCAAGTGTATGGACTTACAATAATATGATAAAACTACAACGAGTGGGACACGTGGGAAATAATATGTGAAAGTCACTGACACATGTGCACAGATGATCATGACTCATAAACAGAGTGATAAGTGTTGCTCAGTGTTGCACTTACTTGAGTCACTGGCACGGCTTCCGCCTCTACTTTATTATTGACCTCCAGGGAGTTCCTGGGGGCAGTGTCTAGCTGAGTCTTGCAGTCCATAGACCTGGGGTTATATCATAAGAAATTGATGTGAAAAAAGGTATTCATATCTTTTAGATATCCAGAAAGTGTGTGTTTTCATATTAATTTTTAGAGCAGCAACTTACCACACAAATTCACCAGAATTTTTTGATGAACGTCTTCTCTCAAGCTTCCACTTTCTGCTCCCATTTCGCTCCCGGTGTGGGTTGAGTTCTTCCCATTTCTCCAAAGAAGATGGAATTGCTACTGTAAACAAAATGAGGCCATGCTGTTTGACAGAGATATATTATCATACTGCAACCAAAGTAAAACACAAGCAACACCACAGTTTGAAGAATTTGCAGTATGCACATATTCAAGAGGGCAACTATATAACGATATGCAAACCTGTAATGTTCTTTTTACTGAAAAAGTACTTTCCGTTACAGAACTTGTTCAGTTCATGTAATGAAAAACACAGTTTCATTTGTGTAACCATCTGATTTCCCTTGGCTGATTTGCAAGAGTGCTTCTCAGCATAACAGCCTTTCACTTTAGCTGTCTGACACTTAATACCTGAGTCCAATGAAATCTTTTCAGGTGTGCGGGAACAGGGTATACTCTGTTCAACATCCACTTGGATCAGCTCTGTTTCATCAGGCTTCTTCCTGTATGGTGTGCCCTTAGTAGAAAGAGGGCTCTTCCTGTCTTTGCTGTGTCTTCTCTCACCAGGCTCACTCAGATCCAGCAGGTCCAGAGAGGAGGAGAGTACTGGACATAGGAAGCAAAAAGAAAATCAATATCAACTACTTTTATTTGTCTTTATTCTCCAAAAGTGTGGGGTGCATCCCCTGGCCAATGCCAAGTTTTGAGTATAAGTTACTTTAGTAAACTACTAGAGCAAAAGTAAAATAAATAAATAAAAAATAAGTTATGATGGTCTCAAATTGAATGAAGGTTGGCAGCTTATTTCACCACAGAGGAACTGAGAGGGTTAAGGTTCTGGAACTCAACATTATGCCTCATTGTCAAGGAACTTCCATGTGTTATTTGCTCACTGACTGTAAATAGCGGGATAGAATAAATGCTTAAAGGGATCATTTACCCAGAAATAAAAATTCTGTCATTAATTACTCACCCTCGTGTCGTTCCAAATCCTAACCCGTAAGACCTTCGTTCAACTTTGGAACACAAATTAAGATATTTTTGATGAAATCCGAGAGCTCTCTGGCCCTGCATAGACAGCAACACAACTACAACGTTCAAGGCCCAAGGTAGTAAGGACATCGTTAAAATAGTCCATGTAACATCAGTGGTTCAACCTTCAGGGTTAGTTCACCCAAAAATGAAAATTAGCCCATGACTTACTCACCCTCAAGGCATCCTAAGTGTATATGACTTTCTTCTTTCAGACGAATCCAATCAGAGTAATATTAAAAAATGTCCTGGCTCTTCCAAGCTTTATAATGGCAGTGGGTGGGTGTTTTCGTTTAGCAGTCCAAAAGAAGTCCAAAAAAAAGCATAATAAAACATGTCTCACATCGCTCCGGGGGGTGAATAAAGGTCTCCTGTAGCGAATCGATGCATTTTTTTGTAAGAAAAATATCCATATTTAAAACGTTATAAACCATTTTCACTATCTTGCGTTAACTGTCGTATGCAGAAGCTGTTCTGGGCGTATGACGTAGGACGTATGTGTAGCGCATGCACCAGTGAGAATATGCTAGTCTCGCAAGAACCAACGTTTGTTTACAGGAGCAAAGGAAGCAAATTTTCCTTACTTTTGCAAAGGAAAACCAGTCTCCTCTTGGCTTATATATCGAAATTGTCGATTGTTTTTCTTTACAAATCCTCATTTTGTACTTCTAATTCGAGACCGATGTTTTGTTTTGCTCTCTGTATATATATACAGTGGGTACGGAAAGTATTCAGACCCCCTTCAATTTTTCACTCTTTGTTATATTGCAGCCA
>NW_015549606.1:515894-553762 GCF_001515605.1 Sinocyclocheilus anshuiensis
CCAATGTAGTAAGGACATCGTTAAAATAGTCCATGTAACATCAGTGGTTCAACCTTCAGGGTTAGTTCACCCAAAAATGAAAATTAGCCCATGACTTACTCACCCTCAAGGCATCCTAAGTGTATATGACTTTCTTCTTTCAGACGAATCCAATCAGAGTAATATTAAAAAATGTCCTGGCTCTTCCAAGCTTTATAATGGCAGTGGGTGGGTGTTTTCGTTTAGCAGTCCAAAAGAAGTCCAAAAAAAAGCATAATAAAACATGTCTCACATCGCTCCGGGGGGTGAATAAAGGTCTCCTGTAGCGAATCGATGCATTTTTTTGTAAGAAAAATATCCATATTTAAAACGTTATAAACCATTTTCACTATCTTGCGTTAACTGTCGTATGCAGAAGCTGTTCTGGGCGTATGACGTAGGACGTATGTGTAGCGCATGCACCAGTGAGAATATGCTAGTCTCGCAAGAACCAACGTTTGTTTACAGGAGCAAAGGAAGCAAATTTTCCTTACTTTTGCAAAGGAAAACCAGTCTCCTCTTGGCTTATATATCGAAATTGTCGATTGTTTTTCTTTACAAATCCTCATTTTGTACTTCTAATTCGAGACCGATGTTTTGTTTTGCTCTCTGTATATATATACAGTGGGTACGGAAAGTATTCAGACCCCCTTCAATTTTTCACTCTTTGTTATCGCTTCCACATACGTCCTACGTCATCCGCCAGAAAGGCACTCTCTCGTGAATGCGTGTACGACAGTTAGCGGAAGTTACAGATTATTGTTTAATTGTTTTAAATATGGATATTTTTCTTATGCATTGTGGTACTCTCGTGAATGCACGTTGAAGACTGACACGGAAGAGAAGAAATGATTGCATAAAGTCATTATTTATATCATACGGTAAAGTCATTATTAATACAAAAAGTATTATCATAGCTTCATAACATTAAGGTTGAACCACTGATGTCACATGGACTTTTTTAACGAAGTCCTTACTACCTTTCTGGGCCTTGAACGTTGTAGTTGTGTTGCTGTCTATGCTTTCAGCACATCAGTCATGGTTGTCAGGAAAGTGAAAAAACAAATACACAGTTTGACCAATTCATACAGTACGTCATCAATAGCTGTTCACGTTCGTGATTTAGTAATACTGCATTTACACCAGAAAATGTACCAGAGTTTGCATGAATCATACCCCAGACCACTCTTTTTAGACTTGTGTACGGTTCACAGGTGCGCACCCGAGTTCAGAAAACAATGTTCACATTATCCAAACGAACTGAACTCTCACATTAAACAAACCCGGGTGTGCACCAACAGTGCTAGTGTGAAAGCATCAACATCCTCTCATCCCTTATCCATCTCTTGTGTCTCCAATGGATTAAAAAACATTAACATTTGGGAGCTACTGTCATGAACTGATGTGAGCTAGCAAGTTTTTGCTCAGTTTCGAATTAGCACATCAGCCAAAAGACCAGAGTTTAAAGGAAAGAAAAAACACAGAATAACACATCCTAGCTTAGTTATTGCTATAGGCACTTATCTACCTGCGTGGTCACAGCAATAAAAGACAGCAGGCAGTTCTGACAGCTCAGGGGCCGGTGTCAAATAATCTTTGATGTTGCATGTTCCTCTCCAAGAGAACAAAGAGCGTTTGATATAGTGTGTATATATATATATATATATATATATATATATATATATATATACACACACATGTATGCTCAGCTTGATAATATTTCATTGGCTTGACATTGCTTTCTAATTATATATACACTTAATCAAGAACACTCTCTACAGAACACTGTGTTCTGCTGCAGAGGATGAAGGTTTGAGAAGAATGTGTTCATTCAATATTCAGAGGGAAAGTAGTCAGCTTTCTGATTAGGTGAGATTAAAGCATAAAACTTTTAGATGGTTGAACACCCCCCCCCCACACGTGAATTTTAAGAATAGACGCTCCGGACATATTCTACAGCTTCTACCCCCTTCCTGTTACCCTTCTGGCTTGCAGAACAGAGGTCTTCATAACCAGGTGGTAGACAAAATATCCATGCAGGTCAGTACTGCAGATGCCAACATTGAGGATGCTTGATCCAAGCCTTGAGGGCTTGACAGCACACCTTCTGAAATCTGGCACAAACATCAGAGCTGAAACCTGGTTACCACCACATGCTTTTGTCTCTGCCGACCACACAAGGACCAGCCTGGACACCAAAACCTCTCAAGACTTTTATTGATGTACAATAAAAACACTGATAACTGGGTCAATGACAAGTACGTCTACGATAAAGAAAAGGAAGAAAAAAAGGTTGTAGGAAGTTCTCAGAAATGCATTCTTTGCATTCATGTTGGTTTTGAAAAACATTTATATATTTAATAATAAATAATAAAATATTTTTTCTTTCACCTTGAAGATGTGTTTATTTTTTAATAAAATTGAATGTAATGTTGTTGACTCAACTATGAAAAATCTCATTATAAAAATATAAAATAAAAAAAAATAAAAAATCAAAAGCTCATTATAAAAAACCTGACAAACAGACAAAAACTATGTTAACATGACATTTTGAAATCATCCACTTTTTCTCTGGTATTGATGTCAAAATGATACAGCAGATAATCATTTGTGCATAGAATAAGCTGTCAAACCACTGGTAAATGTGATAGGAATTGTTATAATGAGTAAAAATATATCTAGATTTAGGTGTTTAGGTGTCAATCTTACACATTGTTGGCTTATTATTATTATTATTATTATTATTTAATTAAATGACTTCACAGTTTGTACTTTGTAGATGTAACATAGAAATTAAAGTTTTGTGGTTTAACATACGTTTTGCTTGGAATCTCATAAGCTGTCTTAAAGAAAGAAATATAGGAGTCCTGATGCCTTGATAATATGATAGTCTGAAGATTCTGAAACCAAAGCAAGTTGTGATTTTTTTATTACTAAAATGAAAAATGATCAAAAGCTCACTCGGGAGAATCTGCCAGAGAATAATAATTGAATTCTGAGGCGTTCCTTCTAAAGATTACAGCAGTTCCCATTAAAGACCTGAATATAAATTTCTATAATCAGCTCCATTCCTTTTACAGACAGACACTGTTCCTCTAATCATTCAAATTCTTCTTACATTTTTAGTTTAAGAATTTAGTTTAATTTAGCATAAAAAGTATACAATCATATTAATAAACATTATGCAAAAAATATTTAGTGATACCAACAAGAAACTAGGATTTCAATGCAGTGTTTACTTGGCAGTTGACTCTGGCTTCACATTTCATTTCAGGCATACTCCACTACACATATATCAATAACTGACACTTTCACTATTTGTCTGACAGACTGAAAATCTTTCATACTGTGAAGTAAATATTTTGTGACATTTTGATTGCAGAAAGTTCTGCCTGGGATTCTGAAACTCAATTCACATTACGTTCAAAGGCACAGTAATTAACAGACTGCTGCTTTATTACAAGCAATCGAAAGATCCTCCAAACATAATCTGTTGGTAAATAGAATATGCTGTTTTCCACAATTGGAAAGTAAACAAGAAACTCTATAGGGAGTAGGAATGGTTGTCTTAATTGCTTTCTGGTGTAGGCAAGTGAGGGTGCGAGTGAAATAAATACAGATTTAGTTGTTCAGCCTCTCAGTGTGAATTTCACGTAACGCAGCTGTCATGCAGTAAGAGGCCACTTACTTCCTCATTTAGTAATGTGTCTGTCTGCTCTGCTAATCAGTGTTGAAGACGTATATAATGCAGATGACATTTGTGAGGAATTAAAGGTGGGGTATGTATTTTAAAAAAAATGCTTAAACATTTTTTGTACCAAAACAAACTTGTAGCCAATCAGCAGTAAGGGTCGTGTCTACTTATGATGCAGAGGAGAGAGCGCTCAGTGCACAGGACGGACATTAGCCGAGCCGAGCAACGACAGAAAGAAAGAGATGGCGGATAAAAAACAAAAGAGGGAAACGTCTGCGTAACAAAAGAAGGCTTACGATAAGGCAAGAAGTAGGACCCGTGTAAATATCGGATCAGCTTTCCAGCGCTGGAGAGAAATCAAGCAGCGGAAGGGTTGCGATCGGACGCGAGGTTGCTTTGTTTCTTCTCGATAGGTGAGTAAAACACCGTGTCTACACTGGACACGCCGCGCCGCAACAGCTAAAGTCTGTCTACACTGGATGCGACAAAGTGACTGTTGAAAATCATTTGAAATTTGTGTCAATACGTCATAAATAGAACGCAGCAGCAGTTTTCTGTCGGGGATTTGTCGTGTTGCGCCGAGCCGCGCCGCATCCAGTGTAGACAGCATCACTGATTATAATGAAATATCAACATTGGCTACCAGAAATCACTTACCCCACCTTTAAGTAGGTAGAAACTTAAGAATGAGCAATATTTGGTGTTAGCAGCCAACATTGATATTTGCCATATTACTGTAATATCGACTCTAAAATGTTACAGATTTCTCTTTGCTGTTGAATTTTGATTGGTTTGTTAAGGCAACAGTTTGCATACCTTTTGTTTCATTAATTTACTTAATTACACTATCATTCAAAGGTTTGGGTTGGTAAGATTTCTTAAATGTTTTTGAAAGTCTCTAATGCTAACCCAAACATTTATTTGATCAAAAATACAGTAAATGTAATATTGTAAAATATTATTACAAATGAAAACAACTGTTTTTATTTTAAGATATTTTAAAATGTATATTGTGTGTGTGATGTCAAAGCTGAATTTGAGCAGCTGTTACTCCAGTCTTCAGTGTCACACGATCCTTCACAAATCATTGTAAAATTGTAGTTCAGTGCTCAGGAAAAATATATTATTACTAACACAGTTAAAAATGGTGGAGCAGTTTAATATTTTTCTGTGGAAACCATGGCACATTTATTTCAGCATTCTTTAATGAACAGAAAGAACAGAACAGCACTTATTAAAAAATACAGCATTTATTGAGTGTTTTTTTTTGTTGCCATGTAAAAGTCTTTACTATAACTTTTGATAAATTCAATTAATACTTGCTGAATAAAAGCACTTATTTAAATAAACAAAATCTTACTGACCCCAAACTTTTGAATGGTAGTATAAAAGCACAAATTCAATTAATCTACTATACTTGTTTTTGGTTCTTAAAATCAAATTATATTGTAAATGAAAAGATGTTGAAACTGTATATAATAGTACAGTGTAGTGGAGCATAGTACAGTGCAGAAGCAGAATTGTTGAGGAAGTATGGGAAGGTCAGTATCTGCGGTACCTGCTGTGTTGGAGGTTACTGGGCGGGCAGCTCCATCACACTTGGTCTCGCAGAGGAAATCATCGATGGAAGGGCTCAGCAAGGGACGGCTCTCTTGTTGCTCACTCACCAGCTGAAAAAATCAAGCGGAAGAGTGTGATGAGATCTACATTAATGCACTTGGCCTCCTGTTCTCCTATTGTTTTAGTTGCAGCCAGCCTCCATTGCACCATGACATCTCTGCATGTGACTGGTAACATGGTAGTCACCACCCTTTCAGCTGCTGCCTATTTACAGATGAGACAACAATTCTCACCTTGCCCCCCTCTTGCAAACGTCCCTAGCCTGAGGATGTTTCTCCCTCCCTTTCTCACTTAAACAGAGGGAAAGCAGCCCAGTAAAATCACAAATACTATGTGTCATGCTTGTTTTTCCATTTCAGAGAACATAATTATGTCTGAAAGTAATTATGACAAGGTGTGAGTCTGTCTTTATAAAGCCCCTCATTGGTGTACTATGTGTACTATGTGACAGAATGTGTGTATGTTCTCTTGAGAGACTGGCTTAGAGGTGGCCCTGTGTCTAACAGAATGGAAAAAAACACATCAATCATCATCTGGTTGTTCTCATAGTGTTCGTTCAGCCATGCCACAGTCTCATCGGAGGAGAGCACTTTTGTGGGCAGTGCATGGCTACAGCAAATCTGCATTTCCAGCCATATACGTCTCTTGAAAATGTAATCCTTTAGTGAAAAAATTAAAGGGATGCTTGATGCTTAATCTGTCTTCTCAATGTGGATAAATTCATTAATTTCTTACTACATATCACACATACTAAAATAAAGGCTAGTCCATACAAGAGTGGCATTAGAATCTTTTGGATTGAGTTCTAGTAAAATTTTCATCTACTGTTGTAAAATGTTATTGTCTAAAGAGGGACCATGTAGTGACCTGAGAAACAGGCTAATCAATTAACTGGATTTGATAATCTCCATTGTTTACATCATTTAAGACATGAAAACTGATCACACCAGCTGAGGCAAACATTTTTAACTGTATATATCTTCAACCTCTTGAACTCCTTCTCCCTTCTCTCTCTTTTTTCAGATTCGCTTATGTGACTGGAAGCTACCAAGCTAATGTGTGAATAAGTATGTACTTAGAATTGATGTATGTGAATATATGTGAATATATTATTTTGCTCAGTACTAATTTGATACCTTGGTTTCTGTCTGTAAGGTTGTTTTTAAAAGTCGTATGGTTATGGTCATATCCACCAGTAACAACATGCTAGGGGTAAATGTGATGTTTGTATTGAGTGCTTTGAAGGTCAAAAGTCACTAAACATGCTGTGAACTAATGTAGCGGGATAGATACAGAGTTAATGAGTAGGCACTATTTGACGTTTGCTAATAAGCTTGCAAAGGTATACTACCATTCGAAAGCTTGGGGCCAGTAAAATTGTCAAAAATACAGTAAAAACAGTATTACTGTGACGTATTATTAGATTTTGAAATAACTGTTTTTATTTTAATATATTTTAAAATGTCATTTATTTCTTTCATGTCAAAGCTGAATTTTCAGTTATTACACTAGTTGTCAGTATTACATTATCCTTCAGAAATCAGAATTGCTAATTTGCAATAGCATTTTAGCTATTTTTTAATTACTTATTATTGTTGAAAACGTTTTTTCTGCTTATAATTTTTGTGGAAACAGTGATGCATTTTTTCAGGATTTTTCGATGAATAGAAATGTCAAAATAACAGCATTCATTTTAACATTATAAATGTTTATGCCATCACTGTTCTTTAAATGCATCCTTGCTGAATAAAATAATTCATTTTACTGACCCAAACTTTTGAACAGTATTGTATATGTAGCTTGCAGTTAAGAATTAGGTTGTAGATATGAAATTGAACTGATGAAAGTGTCTGTAACACAAATGTACTCAAGAAAATATAAATATACTGCTCTGAAAGTCACCTGAATTTAATACTTTGAAGCTGATTTTGCAAACAAATTCCCCTGGGTGAGAATCCCCTCTGTGACCCAGTAAGGATGAAAGGCTAGAACACCCCTGGTTTGCATGTTGCTGACATTTGTTTCCTCCAAATAGTACAAAGATACTTATTACAGGGCTGTGTCATCAGAACGCTGCTGGTTGTAAAACAGCACACATGTAATTTAATGTCACATTCACATATCCTATATACGGGCTTAACAACAACAGACACTTCAAGCAACGCTGCTTAAATTAATGGACTGTTGCATGTTTATCATTCAAAGTAAATTGATTAAAAAACTCTGACCTTATCAAGACTAGCTTAATTGAGGGCTGCTGCATTTCCCTTCTTTTTAATTTGTCCGGGGCTTAAATAAGACCACAGAGACAAACGTCCAGCAGGAATTAATTTAGAGATGGACATAGAAAAAAAATTAATGAATGATAATGAAAAATTGGATTATACTTCTTTAAGCAAAAACTAGCTGTGCTTGACTATTTTCTGGTGTCTATATTCTACCTTCAAACTGTACGAAGGTTTGTGATCTACTCGTACAGTAGCTTGACAGAAGCTTTGCAATATTGAATATTCATGAATAACACGAGCAGTGTATGTTGGCCAGAGCACTTGGGAGAACATTCCTGTTGTGAGAGTCTGTGCCAGAACGCTGACCCAGCAGTCTTAATTGGGTTGCACAGACATCTCTGGCTCTGCTGGTGTCAGGGAGGAGATTTATTCCTTTGCTGGCTGGAATGTCTGATCTTACCCAAGCTGAACTCCTGTTGTTACAACACCTTGTACATTTTTGATGGAAGTCAAGAAATGATGGTACTCTGTCTTCAAACTGTTGTCTTTGCCTAGCATCTTTCTTTTGCATTTGATAGAATATGCAGAAATATAGTCTTATTTAACAGCAGATTTGCTGATCAGCAATCATTTGAAGTGTCAGGCTGGATGATGTAACA
Source organism: Sinocyclocheilus anshuiensis (assembly GCF_001515605.1). Taxonomy (NCBI): domain Eukaryota; kingdom Metazoa; phylum Chordata; class Actinopteri; order Cypriniformes; family Cyprinidae; genus Sinocyclocheilus; species Sinocyclocheilus anshuiensis. Next base: position 524,114 of record NW_015549606.1, read on the forward strand.
GCATCTTCCGTCCGGATGTTTTATAATATGGGTGAGCTGGATTTGGGGCTCACTTTTAATTTGCCCCTCTAAGTCTTGTTATAAAAGCATAACTTCCTCCCTTGTAAATGCCAGCAGAACAAGGGCCATAATGAGAGGGGGAGACTTATTTTGGAAATATTTTGGGCTCTACGGTTTAATTAGATTCCCCTGTATTCAGTTAAAAAACTGTTTTCCACTTTAGGCACAAATGGGTTGCTGACATTAATAGGAATTATGTAGGGGACAAAACTCATTGTTGTAATTAGAGCAGATAACTGCAGTCATGTTGCAGAACAGTTAGACTTTTTATTAACTCTGATTATTTCAATGGAAGACAGGTTGACAGAGGATTTACCTGGCTGTTCTGTCTGAGGGAAAATTTGGTTTGTTTTCAGTTAATGGTGCATTTAGTAGTTTGGTGCTAATTGAAAAAAGTTTTATACATTAGGAAATAAATTGTTTCTGTGCAAAGTTATCTGAATAGCATACACTCACATGAGATGAAGACTGTACTCATTAAAGTTTTATATAAAAATAGTTTTAATTATGTATGAACGTAATTGCTTGCCATGACGTGACAACTAAGCGTCGGAGAGAATCCATGCGCTCATTGGCTGCCGCCTCTGAAGATACGCTAGTAACATAGTGTAGTTTGTTCATTCGAAAAGCGAAAATTAGACAGTTATCATTTCATATTATTGTGCATAACAAGTTTAACTGTACTGATTGTATGACCTGTAGATGCAACAAAAGTATGAAGCCAGAAGACAGAAAGACCAACAAAAACAAAAATGAGAGCAAACATCGCTATAGCAGAAACAAGATGGAAAGATTTGATGCTGAAGAAAATCCTAAATAGTGATGCCCAAATTGCTTATTTTTGTTGGAAATTAATTATTGTTTAAACTGCCCTCTAAAACTTACTACTATCCGTGTAATTTAATGTAAAACTTACAATAGATGGCTGAGCAGAAGCTAACGCTAGCTAAAGAACTAATTGCACTTTTAAGTATGTTTTCACACACTTATTTTATTTAATCTTATTACAGATTCTTATTACAGATATTCGAAAATACTCTTTATAGGTATCCTAAACTTTGCAATCTGTTAATAAATAATAATTCACTAATTCACTAACTAATTTCTGCACATGCGCACAGCATCGGTCATTGCCAGGGGCGCTGCGATGGTTTGTGGGCCCCCTGAACAGCATATTTACTCGGGCCCCTCCTCGGTAAAAATCGGGTGGGGGTGGTTGGGGTCCCCTCGGTAGAAATCGTGTTCCGGTGGGTTGTGTACAAAAAAACCCGCGGTCCGGGGGTGGGGGATTGTCCCCCTCATTTGAAATCACGTTCACCCCTCGGGGGGCCCCCCCTAACGTCGAGCCCTTGGAATCGTCCTAAACTCCCCCTGCCCCCTTACAGCGGCCCTGGTCATTGCATTCAGAATAAAGCAGAGAAAGCCACTAAAGGCAGTAATTAGCATTTTACCTTGTTGAAATATCTAAAAATGTGCTGTACTTTTTTTCTGAATTATTATAGTAGGTTGCATGTAAACATAAGTGCAGGTAGATTTGCCAACTGACCGTTCGCAAAGAGCTTGACTGACAGGCGATCTGACCAATCAGAATGCGAATGTTATCTGCTGCTGTTGCTATCCGCCATCTTGCCCGACAGCTACAGCCTGTCGCCATAGAAATCCATGTTAAAACGGGGTAAAAAAGATCTACTGGATTGAAACTTTTTCAATATAACTAAATATAAAAATGTGCGGAGGGTTAAGCTATGCTGTTGTTGGCTGCCACAGTAACGGTAATAAGCTAAGGAATACTTGTTTTGCGTACCAGAAAATCTGTCATGTCTGGCGCTATATGCATGGCTTGCAGCGCTTAAGTTAAAATACTGAGTGTGAAATAATAAAATAATATGTTAAAACGTGTGCTCTTATCATTCTGTGGACAAAATCCCGTGACTTTGCCCAGATCGGGAGCTGTATATTCACATGTGCACTCATCTGTTTTCAATGCAGCTAAACTCATGTCATCTTCCCACTCATCAAACTATGACAGGTCCTTAACTGCAAAAATACAGTCACTGTGACACTCTAAAGTGATGAAACTATGGTGCCATGTGCTTTTTTAAACCATTTTCATAGGTTTCACGTTATATTGTTGGCTTGGAAAATATGTAAATGCGCATGCTCAGTAGCCGCAGCTGTATCCCTTCTAGCCTTAAAGGGATAGTTCACCCAAAAATGTAAATTAGCCCATTATTTACTCACCCTCAAACCATCCTAGGCATATATGACGTCCTTCTTTCAGATGAATCCAATCAGAGTTTTATTAAAAATTGACTTTGATCTTCCAAGCTGTTTAATTGCAGCTCATCAGTCCAAAAGAAGTGAAATAAAGCGCATCCATCCATAATAAAAAGTGCCTCACATGGGCCCCGGGGGGGGAATAAAGGCCTCCTGTAGCGAATCAATGCGTTTTTGTAAGAAAAATATCCATATTCAAAACGTAATAATCACTTTAATCTAGCTTGCGCTAACAGTTGTACACGGAAGCAGCTCCGGGAGGATGACGTAAGATGTCGGCGTTGCGTATGCGCCGGTGAGGCTTGTGAAAACCAGCGTTTGTTTACAGGAGCAAAGGAAGCAAAGTTTCCTTACTTTTACAAAGGAAAACCTCTCCTTTAGGCTTATATCGAAATCTTCCGACATTCTTCTTTACAAATCCTCGTTTTGCACTTCTAATTTGTGACCGTTGTTTTGTTTTGATCTCTCCCCTGTGCTTCCGCGTTCGTCACTTCTGAGCAGCGCATGCGCAAAGCCGACCTCATACGTCATCTGCCCGGAACTGCTTCCGTTTCCAACAGTGAGCGCAAGCTAGATTAAAGTGATTATTAAGTTTTAAATATGGTTATTTTTCTTACAAAAATGCATCGATTTGCTACAGGAGGCCTTTGTTCACTCCCTGGAGCCATGTGAGCCACTTTTTATTATGGATGGATGCGCTTTATTTCACTTCTTTTGGACTGATGCACTGCAACACCCACTGACTGCTATTAAACAGCTGGGAAGATCAAAGACCATTTTTAATATAACTCCGACTGGATTCGTCTGAAAGAAGAAAGTCATATACACCTAGGATGCCTTGAGGGTGAGTAATTCATAGCTAATTTTCATTTTTGGGTGAACTAACCCCTTAACCACAAATCAGACAGGAGAGTTGATTAACTTTGGTGAACTTGCACTTGAAAAATGGTGTGTTCCGCAGTTGAAATAAAATACTTTCTGATGTTTATTCATGTACATTTCGTGCTTTAAGTAAATATGAAAAGATGATCGGTTCACGTGTTTGAACTGAGGCAATACAGTGATCTGTCAGAACACATTAAAGAGCCACAAAACGATATTTATTGTTTGAATTTCTTTAAAAATGACACAATTTAAAAGCTGAGCGTCCTGAGATCTTGTTTCATACCAGAAGTAACCTGCTCTGTCTTGTCTGTCAGTGTGTTGTCAGTTTCCTCTTTGCTCTGCGATGTATTTTTCACTGCGTGAGAACATGATGTGTAGTGTGAGAGCGGCAATGTTTGTCGGTCATGGCAACACTAACTAAGGAGGGCGGGTCTCTGCGAACAGTCAATTAAGCAATGATATGGAGTGCTGTAGTTCTTAAGTTAATACTTACATTTTACACACAGTAACGTTAGCTTATTTCAAGTTGCTTGGTCTGTTTTTGCTCCGCCACTAAAAGCAATTCCAAACAAAGTCCAAACAAAAGATAATTGCAGAATCAACAGCTACATCTCTGAGCAACATCAATACTGGTGTTTTGTTCCTGAATGAATCAGTGTTTTGAACAAATCGGTTGAATGGATGATTCAGTGGCTCTTAAAGATTGTCGCCACCTACAGGCGTAACGATAATCCGCAGAAATAGTCATTGAATAATAATAGCCAATAGAAGCATAGTAGTAGTATCCTACACTAAGTGTCAGATTGGTGATTTATGACCTGATTTATGACCTGATTTATGACCTGATTTATGCGTTGATTGACAGGTTGTCATATGTCAAATGTGTACATAGAATGTTGTCACCGTTTCCTAGAATCTGGACTGACTGTTTTAATCCACGACGGTCCAGGCCTTGTGCAATTTCAGTTTCAATTTCCGGTTTATGGTTCAGATCCGTCGAAGCCTTATTAATTGAAAAATTGCAGAGTGCGTCAGGCTCAGACAAATTGGATTGTTGAAGCTGATTCTGTCGGTCCACGTAGATAATGTTTTGATCAACAAGATGTTGCCGTAGCTCTGTCGACCATTCTGTCAAACCCTGTATTGTTCACAGATCTAGGAAAGCCTGCGATAACTGCAGAGTTTATGAGGTCAGCCGCTCTTTGCTCACAGGGGATGTAGCATAGCCGTCGTCACGAGGAAGTAGTGGCGGAACGAAATAAATTGTTTGGGGGAAAGGTTGTTTCTTCGTTTCGGATGTTGGTTGGTTGGTTTCGAGATGGGGGTGTTACACTCAATAGTGGAGGAGGGTGAAGGGGGTCTGGTTAGGGATGTGTTTTGACCGGCGAAGCCTCGCATATGTCACCAAAGAAAATTCTGTTGTTTTCACTGGAAGATATTTTGATTAAAGATTACGAGGTAACTCGGTCATTTATTAGGATTTTTGTTAAGACGCTGGCAATTTGTTTCAAGTAACGGTAATGTATTGTGGCTTGGGTAAACTTAATCCAATAGCCATTTATTAAACATACAGCAAGGAACACATAGATGGGTGAGTAAACGCTGAAAAAGAAACATTACAATATCATTGTTCAGGTTTGTTATACCAAATACACGATTATCAGACAGATCATTCGGTTTTAAAATAAATTTAACTTGACTGAAACAGCTCGTCTATCGTTGAAATAAAATGTTGAATCACTTTTTAATCTTTTGTGGTTGATGAAACGATGTGTCTGAGCTCATGAAAAATGTGTTAATTGTATTATTATTTTAAAAGAAGCAGTCTTGATTCCGAGTGCTACATGGATATTTCAAGATAAAATATGTTCAAAGATCCTTGTGCTGCATTCTATATTCACACACATTACCCAAAATTGTGTTAAATACTTCATTTAATCGAGCAAATTCAAGGAATACTGACGTCATGATGCCTTTACCTCCTTGGGTTGGTTTTCATTTAATTTAAACCTTCCTACAGTATTGAAAACATTTTAATGTCTGCTTACATTTTGAACTCGTATTCCCATTAAAAATGAGTGTGCATAGTTTCTCTGCAATCTGTTCCTCATAATTTGAAGGAATCCATGCATTGACAATTGTCCCTCAGAAGATACAACATAAAAGCATTAAGTAAAAGAATACAATGACAGTGTGAAATACAGTCATGAGGCTCACTAAAAATTATATTACATTATATTCAGCCAAGACTTGAAGATCAAGGTCACATACATAGTTTGGTTTTAATTAGGATTTGATTATTCATGTAGTGCATAATGTACTATTCTGAGATTCATTGTGCTTCTGATGTCCCATCTTCCCATGATACTCAGAGGCATTTATAGTAACTACATTTAGCCCTGTGAATGCTGATTACCCTTTCAAGACACGGCAAATTTTACAGTAATTGTATAGCAGAATAAACTTACTGATTGAACTTACTCAGGGATTCCTTTATCTATATGAAAAGGAATTTTCTTCAGTTGTTCTCAGCTACGCTTTATCACAACACAAGCATTTTGTACTTCCTCACTTTTGTCTTTGTGTTTGAGCCCGAGGGCAAATCCTGAATTATGTCATGGAAAACTTCAACTAATTGTGTCATGTGGGTTTATCTCCTGGTGACAACTCCAAGATATTGTTGTCAAGGGAACCTGGAACCAGTTTAGCTAGTGGGAGTCTTAAGGGGGAGAGTTAGGGAGGGAGGTTGAGGGAGGTATAAGCTCATGTGAGGCAATTATTAGTGTTATAAATAACAGCACGAACATACACAACTGCATTAAGTATGAAGAAATGAGTTTCAGAGGTAGTTTGCGGTAAAAGTCATCTACCATGTTGAAGACCACTATTTTATCTTGAGTGCTAAATTGTGTGTGAGGTCAGTACAATCAACTGCATAATTGATATGATATTTGAACCAGTGTTTACGCAACACAAGCAAGTTAAATATTGAAAAACAATCAGAAGTGCAAATAAGAACACCTGGTTCTCGCAATGACTAAGTGTTTTCAATCAAGTTAAAAAAGCTGCTTCTTATATGTCATTAACACAGTGTTCCTGGCTAATTATAAAATATTTTTCTTCACATAAAGAGTTTATCCGTTAAGTCATGCGGTTCACTTGAAGTGACAGCAGGTGTTTAAATATACAGTTTTAAATTTTTCAATGACACATAGACTAAGAAGCAGTAATTTCTCAACAGAACGTTATTCAGGCTTTCTATAAATATCCTATCTATCTATCTATCTATCTATCTATCTATCTATCTCCTAACTGAATGTCAACTAAACTTTATCAGTGAAATCAACTTATCATTTGGACCGTTAGTTGTTTTACAAGACTGAAGTTACTACAGGTTCCACATTGTGGTAAATTGGACAGTATTGATCTGATAACACCTTAGCATCAGTATTGACAAGACTTTACACAGAGGAATGATGCTGTGCTTCACATACCATGTTCAATCTCACCTGATTTGAAAATTAACTAACCTTCACGCTATTATGGACAAAGCAAAGGAGTCCAGTTGGCTTCAAGTCACTGGTCTATTGATTGTCGACTGATTACAAAACTAACCACAAAATGCTTTTCAAAGGCATATTTGAATCATCTGTCATTTAGTGACTGGTGGAGGAAAAGTGGAAACCAGTTGAGCACTACAAAAGCTTAGTGTAATGCAATTATTATTGAATAGTTCAGAATCTGTCTGGCATCAATGCAACACACAGACTTGAACTACGCAGACAATAGTATTAAACACAGAATGAGCCATAGACCACACAGGCAACAACAAGATGAGCTATAAAGCTGTGACAGCAGCTTTATAAAAGCAAGGAAATGTGTTTTTGCAAGAAAAGTTCCAGCATCAAATACATTTGTTATGCTATCATATCATGTAGTTTGATGCATGTAAAATTAGAGATGGAACACCATTAAAATACTGTTTTAAATTACTTTAATTGGCAATTCTATAATAATTTGTCTAGTAAATTACAAATGAAAGTACACATACAAATTTTGATTATTGTGATGATTGTGATATGAGGTGAATTTATACGTGATAACATTATAAAATACAATATGAAAAATGAATATTAATTTTTGAGATTTGCTAAAGATTACATTTATGTTAATAATTTACTAAGTGTTGAGAAAAGCAGTAGTAATCTAAATATCAAATATCAACTGATACCCAGGGTTATTATAGTTAACTAAAACTAAAACCGTTAAACAATTTTGTCACTTGTTACATTATCTGAAATTTTTTATATAAATAAAACTTTTATTTCAGCTAGTTTCCAAGGAAACATTTCTAATTTTCATGTATCTTGAATTATTTGAATTAATAAAATATCTAAAGCTAAAACTAAAATATACTGAATGAAAACTATAAGCATATTAAAACTAAGAAAAATGACCAAAACACAACAAAATTACTAAACCTTAAAATAAAAATCAAAACATAAATAATAATTCAAAATATTAATAAAAATTAATATCTTAATTGTACTAAAATAACCTTGCTGATAACCTTAACTGATTGCTATATAAAATATATGTAAACCAATGTTAAATATATCAAATGTTGGAGGTATATTACAATTTAGAAGCATGTGGTGAAGTGTTTCCACAGTTTGAATATGTAATCTATATTGTGGCTGTGGCACAAAAAACCCCCCTGCACCCTCACCAAACATTAAAGCTAAGATTTAAATCCATGTGTGTCCCATGTGTCCATCTGAAATGCTCATTTCTATTGTCCCCATTCTATTTCCTGGGACAAGCCTTGCCTGGTGTGAAAAGCTCAATTTTACACCCCACAGAGCTGCTCTGAATGAAATAAAAAAAGCCTGTGTTAGCTGTTGTGCTGTCAGGTAGAAATCTGTGATGGCAGAGACACACTGTGATTTTAATTTTTGTTGGGCTAAAAGGTGGAGGTTAGACATGTGATGGTCAAAGCCTTGCCATTGGTTATCATTCCCATGCAGCGAGAACGGATGTGCTGTTTGATTCTGGCGGTAACTGCAGTAGTTCTGCCCACCTTGTTTGTCATCGTGAGGAGGGGCTTGCCTTCTGAGGACGCCTTATTGGGTATCTCCTTCAGGACCATGGCAACGGTCTTATCTGCAGCCCTAGAGTCTTTCCCCTACAACAGTGAAATCAACAATGACTTGTGTCAGGACAGAATATTTAGATATTCCAAGTATTATTCGTCCTACGGTGCTTAAAGGCTCAATGATTTATATGCTTTAAGATTAATATGATCACACTGAGCGTCAACAACACACAGCAAAATGAAACACTGCCTGAAGCCACACATGAAAACAGCTGTATGGAGCGTCAATATATTCTTTCTCACATCACCCTCAGTTTTACTTTGCGTGATGAAGTGCGATATCACAAAGAGGCCACCGCAGTCATGCGAGTGATAGGGCGGCTGTCGTCAACTGCTTTTATCTGCACTACAGAGACAGAGGCGTATGGCTAGTCTGAACAGTCAGTCATTTGAGGATTCAACCCCTGGGGAAGACAGCATCCTATTGCTCCAAGGCCAAGTTATATAATGGGTTAAATTCAATTGGCAAGCTCTAGCTTGGCTTAACTCGCAGGGAATGCAGAGTTCAGAGAAATTACACTTACATTAAACTCTCAAATATACTAAAAAGAAAACTAAAAATTATGCATAAAGTATCTATCCATCTATTGTTCTGTCTATCAATCTATATACTGTTCTTTCTGTCCCTAAGGCCTATAAACTTTCAAACGTCAATGCTTTTTAAACTTGTTTTGTCAAGCCAACATTCAAAGTTTTTATTGACAAATGTAGCTTTTTTACTTAAAAATGACAAATACTAATTCAATTCTAATAAAAAATACAGTATCAATTACAAAATGTAATTTAATTTTTTAAAATAATTTTTTGTACTTATTTACATTGTGTGCCCTCATAAAAACATAATCAATGGCAAACATCCATTGCTAAATTCAGATTCATTCAAAGTTTTGACAAATTTAGCTTTTTTTTTTTTTTTTTTACTTAAAAATGACAAATACTAATTCAATTCTAATTGAAAATATCTACCTGGTCTAGATGTACCTGGGTGCACTTTTTAGCGAGACGCGAAATACGTACCAATAAGTAGGCTACATATCACTGCAGTTTCCAAAATAAATGAACACTAGAGGCAGTAAAACTCCGACACCTTTTATTCCTTTTCACACAAATTTACAGTTTCGATTGATAAAGCGTAATTTTCACACAATTACTTGAAGTTATGACTTCAAAACAATATTAATATGCTGGGAGATTTGAAAACTGACGCTATTGAACGTTAGCATCGCACATATCCAGCTTCATATCTATGGGTTTTCAATGGCAGTAGGTTTGCTCGGTAGCTCACGGAGTACGGAGACGTACTTGAGAGGTGAGGAGCTCTGGTTTGAATCCTGTGTAACCACAGTTTGACAAAACAGTTGAAATCTGCATATAAGGAAGTTGAAATGGCATGGTTGCATCAACAAATATGTTTTCTATCAGTTTTGCATTTGTTAACACTATCGGGTAGGTTTAGGGTTGGGTTTGGTGTAGGGCATATTTCCAACACGATAGAGCATTAACTTTTAGCGACAGTCCCCAGATATTTGAATTCTGAACCGCCGCAATACGTACCAGAAGCAACATAAAAACACAGCAATACGTACCTATTTCAACGTAATAAAAGCGTGCCAGGGTTCACAAATTGAACCAGTGTTTTAGCGCCACTCAGTGGACATTTCTCTTTGAAACTGCGGCGAAACGTGCAGTAAGGTACGTAAAAACGGTGTTGCACAAAAAGTGCACAGAGGTATGTATTTTTATGAGACCAGGTTGGAAAATACAGTAAAAATTACAAATTTTAAAATACAACTAATTTTAATTATTCTTATTTACATTCCAATTTAAATTCGCAGATATAGTTTACCATAATAAAAACATAATCAATGACGAAACAGTCATTGCCTTTTTTTTTTTTTTTTTAAGATTTATCTTTGGCGTTTTTTGCCTTTAATCTGATAGGACAGTAGTAATGACAGGAAGCAATGTGGGAGAAAGAGGGGGGTAGGATCTGCAAAGTTCGACAAGCATGGGATTTGAACTTGGGACGCCCGTAGTACGACGGCACAAAGGTTATCGCTGCCAACGATGAAACATCTATTGCTAAAATCTCTCCATCCATCCATCGATTGTTCTTCCTGTAAAGCCTGTAAAGTTTTAAAATTAAAAAATGACAGAATCTATTTGTTCTACTTATTTGCATTCAAATTAAAATTTTAGATAATAAATAAATAATATAAAAATAAATAAATAAAAGTTGAGATTCTTTCTGTCTGTAAGGCATTGAAGGTCCCCCCCTCACCCCACCCCAAAAAAAACATTTAAAGTTGTTTTTGACAAATTAATTAAAAGTCTAATAAAACATTGCAAATTACTAATTAATTCTAATTAAATTGTAATTGAAATTCAATTAATTTACATTCAAATTTAAACTGCAGATATGGACTGCCTTCATAAAAACTTGATCAATGACGAAACATCTATTGCTAATGTCTCATGCATGGCTGTGCAATAAAAATCTGATCTGGCCACATATATCTAGCAGTTTGAACAATCAGTCTTGAATAAAACACCATGCACTTCAACATTTCAAATTCTAGTCTGGTGTGGTGACTCCGGCATTAGATTTCATAAAGATGAAATACTGCATCTTTGCAAAAGCTTGTTCTATTAAAAAACCTCACACAATTTACACCTTAAAACTTTCCAGCCATCTCTTTTCGATAAAATGTATTGCCTGACGGTCTAATCTAGCATGGCTCTGCCATTAGAGATAAGAAAAGTAATCTCTCTCTCTGAATCACACTGTCGTCATCCTTAAAACGAGAAGTGCTCAATTCATTCACTCTACCCTGTGATTGTGTCTTAGTGGTCTAGTGCCATTGTGTGTACGTGACCTGAGAGACATCTCTCCAGAGAACTTAATGTTATTAATGGTGACCAAAAACACTTGTGTCTGCAGATCAACTTCTACATCTTACACTCTTAAAAATAAAGGTGCTTCACGATGCCATAGAAGAACCTTTTTGTCTAAATGGTTCCATAAAGAACCTTTAACATCTGAAGAACCTTTCTGTTTCCCAAAAGGTTCTTTGTGGCGAAATAAGGTTATTCAGATTACAAAAACGCAAGAAAGAGATGGTTCTTTAAAGAACCTTTGACTGAATGGTTCTTTGTGGAACCAAAAATGGTTCTTTTATGGCATCGCTTGAAGAACCTTTTGAAGCACCTTTATTTTTAAGAGTGTAGTAGACTGATATAAAGTGTAAGTGTTTTTTAATTAAAAATGTAAGCAGTCCTTACATGGGCAAGAGTCTTCTCTGCATCATGATTTCTCTTCGTCATCTGGCTTTGTCTGTCTTGTTGCCCACGATTAATGTTTTGTTTGTGGTCTAAGAGACCCCAAAGCTCAAATATGTTTAATAGCTCAAAATGTTTAACATTGCATCAGACCAATACCAAAATACCTTTCTTATTCTGAGAAGTGATTATATACAAAAATAATTATTTAATAACACACTTCAGCTGTCCTCCATAAAAAATTCTGGGGTCTTAGGCCTCATTATTTGTGAAACAAGCACACAAATAAGTTGTGGAAATAAACTGGTAGGGAGTGAAATGCTTCTATTACCTCATTTTATGATGGAAATAATCGGCCTGGTATCAGCTGGTATCAGTGGTGCTGAACTAATATATTCTGTGATGAGTAAAAATACATCTTATACTGCTACATTGTAACACTTTCTCAAAAAAGGGGATATCTCAAGTAATTAATTACACTCAGTTGAATTAACAGTAGTAATCTCACCTTTTTAGGCCAATATGTAAATGAATATATTTTACACATTTCACATTTCCAAATTGTTTCACAAATTTCTCACTCATTTGTAAACCATCGTATATACAGATTATCTTGGAGGCACAATGCTTGGGTTTAATTAATATATTTCACTTAATTAGTTTAAAAGGAGTATTTAGGAAGATAGCAGTAATCTGTTTGTGATGTGTGACAAGAATTTCAGTGGTTTAAATTCATAAGTTGGAATTTAAAAGTTGAAACCAAATGAGAGGAACGGGATTCTGTGGAACTGCAATTCAAAGAAATGCAATACAGTTGCACAGCAGGAGGAATTTCATTAGTCCAAAACAGGTTTTGCGACAAAAAAAAAATGTTTGATAAGGTTTCCATGTTGTAAGCTGCTTAATGTTGTTTGGCTCCATTTTGAAGATTTAGGAATATTAGAGCATTCAGAGAAATGAAGTGTTCTTCCGAGATGGTCAATAAAATAAGTATAAATAATATAAATATAAATTCTGCATCAATTAAAAAACTGGAACTAAATTTAAAAGGAATTCTCATGTAAAATCTAAATCATAGACAACCCGGTGAACTGCTGGAGAACTGGTGCTTGCACCCTGCATAGTCTTTTGATTATGCAACAGTATCGTGGATAATGCATGGCTGTTTGATGCATCTTTAGTTGGGCTCCTGGCAGGGCTCTGTCCATTTGCTGGATATGCCCCAGATTCAAAGAGAACAGTCATGTCGAATAGCTTTACCTGCACACAAATTGAGAATCATCTGGTCCAATATCCATTATGTGTGAACAAAACAGCGCTACCTCTAATATGACATGTCTGTATGAGCAGGGACAGTTAAAAAAGGCCTGCAACAAAAATAAACTGCGGCCATGAAATGAAGAGACACTAGTGGGAGACGTCCTCATGAGGGACTCTATTAAAAAACCCACTAAAGTCAAGTGGAAGATTAAACTTTTTGAATACCATTGAACTAGCTGTTAGGGTCACTGCGTATATATATATATATATATATATATATATGTACATAGTGAGATGTTCTCAGGCTAATATTCTGTCAAGAGTTCTGTCAAAGTTATGAACAAAGATTCTTCCAGTAATGTTAATAGAATGTTTATAAGCTATCTGTTCTTTATATATATATATATATATATATATATACTGTATATATATTTACTGTTCTAAACTATTTAACCTTAACGAAAGTTCATCCACCTGTATGCTATCTGAGCGCAAAGGCATCAAGAGTGTGTTTTTCTCCTGTGCAAATTAGCTGGACACACAGATTGTGTCAGACTCCGTGCAACATCCTCCCTCTCTTTCTCTTTCTCACACTCACTCACTCACTCACAGCTGCAGAGAGAAGCAGCGCAACACACCAGAGTGGAGCCGCCGTACAGCAGCAGCACACAGCGTGATGGTGCGCCTCAGGACCGCGTCGCGCAACTTAACTGCGTTTCAACACGCAATCAAACTTACGGACTTGTGAGGCAAATCAGTTCAGTTGTTCAGACCTGAACTAAGCAAAATGGACAGCAAACTATTTCAGTACCCTAAACCAACACCGCAACGAATGAGCTCATGGTGATCTCCACAGAACGGACCAAAGACGCGTTAAGCACGGTCACCTTCGCTGCTGAGGAGACTTGCGAGAGGATCCCAAGAACAGCACCGACACGTCCCTGGCCAGCAGTAACGAGCGAACCGGATCCCGCAGATCAATGAAGAATGCGCTATATACAGTATATATATATATATTCTTATATACTGTATATATATATGTGTGCTAGAGGTATAATTTAAGAATATGCATATGAAATTACATAAACTAACAATCTATAAATTAACATTAATATTAGTAAATGGTGAAACATTTCTTACTCATTATCATGATACCTAATGGATTAACACATTTTAATGTAACAAAATAAAAAAGTTTTCTCATTTCAGAGTGTGATATTTAGTTATCGTATTTGATGGCTTCAACTTAATTTAATTGTAATATTTTTGACATGTTACATGATTCAATTTTGAAATGGTACATGATGGAACACTTTAGAAACAAAGCAAATACTAGCTACTACAAAATTCCACATAATTTATCAAATCAAATTGTAATACATGGTAAAAAGAAATTCAAAGCTGTAAATGAAACAAAGATTACTGGAGTAAGTTTTATAATAATAAAAAAAATAATAATTACCATTAAAAACATACAAATGACTTTTGCTCATGGATCGCGGAAGCGGGGGGGCCCGCCTGGTCTGGTAGAAATTATGACATAGGCTACAAAAATACATAGGCTATAGGCTCATATGGATTAATCATTAAAAGATCACGATCTCGATTCAAACACACGCAATCTTATTGCTATGACGATGATTCCACTACGTCTATTAAACATTTGAAATCACAATCACATCGGAATATTTAAACCTGCTTTTTCTGGTATTCGGAATATTTAGATCTGCTGATCCAGAGAGAGCGGCGCTCATTATGTAGGCTTTATGTCTGAAACAGCTTCACAAACAGTCTACACAGTAGGCTACATGTCTGTGTTGCAAACATTAAATAATAACGAAAGTATTAGGATAAAAGTTTATAGTCCGGATATAGACTCTGATGTTGCGGCAGCCGCGTTCAAAATGAGAAACTGACCTTTGGAACTCATGTTACGCGTCAAATATAGATTGCAAATGTTACATTATGCCAGTAGGTAGTGACCAGTGACTGTTAAAATGCATTTGATCTCTAATTCATTCAATCATTCGTTCAAAAACGAATCAAGTTAATTAATTTCAAATAATTTTTTACATATTTTTATTTTTAATAGGCTCATTTATCATTAATAGGCCCCCCCATCTTTTGGTACGTTTCGCGATTCATGCTTTTGCTTATTCATATAAGTCTACAACAGGATGGGATAAAAAATCAAAAAATTATGAAAACTCAAAACAATATTTTCCAAAAACATGTTTGTTTGAAACTTTTCAATTACATAAAGGGAAAAAATAAGAACATTTCTTAATAATTGGAATATAGTGTACAATAAATGCAAACATCTTTCGAATAGTGCATTTACATTTTTTTAATAATAAAACATAATATATTAAACATTTATGTTCACTTAATTGTGATATTGTGATAAAAGAAAACAAATATGATTTTCTTAATTAAACATTCTGAGTTATGTCTAGGGACATCAAAAAGTATTTCATAGTATGAAAAATTTCAAGATCTCTATTAGATAAGGTATACAGAGGTGCACCTTGCATGACCACACCACCACTGTGGAAAACCATTCTAAAGGCGCTTCTCCTCAGGGCAGCTCAAAGTTCCTGGATCTGATTCATAGCCAGACGTCACGCCTGCCTGCCACCTTTAAATGTTTATGACTGATGTATCAGCAGAGGTTCCAATCTCACAGAGCTAGAACTGCCTTGACAGTATCAGAGGTGCTTCTCGTGTATTTATATTACCCACTACTTCCTAATACAAACCGCTGTCCTCAACATGCCAATCCACAGTGCTCTACAGTCACAGCTGGCTCTAACAAAAGGTATTAAAGTGAAGTGCTGTGAGAGATTGCATGTCATGTTTTATAAATATAAACAATTCTTCAATGTGGTCATTTATGCCAATTTGCAGCTGCAGCAGTACATCATGCTGCACATAGAATTATGCCATAAATATGCGGTGGACTCCCGCTCATTTAATGATTTTAATTTTCTCCCTGTGCTGGGAGCACTTTGGGCTGCTGATCTAATTAGAGCGTTTCAGGGACTAAACAGAGATGGAATACATTCTTCTGCTAATCTGGGATAATTTCTGACCAATTTACTCAGAGATATAGATTAGTACACCTGTAAAGTTTCAGATATGGGGGTTGAAAAGTATCACTGATTACATTTATTTTGATACTAATCAATCTAAGCAAAGGCTTATTTCATTTAGTTGAAATCATTATTCAACCATTCTGTTCTTTTTTTTCATCATATATAACAGTGATTCTCGGCAACAAGCTGTGGTTGAAAATCATTGTTCTGTAGCCTATGATGGTCACAAAAAACGAATGGTTTGACAATGATTTCAACATAATGTTCTATTTTAATCAACCATTCAGTAAACAAGAAGTTAATACTGAGTAGCTTACATGTTCGACACAAACTCGCCAACTGCTGCAGAAAAATTAACCATGTGCGTTTCAGAGAAACACACAATAGTGGTGTTTCGTTCCTGAATGAATCATTGTTTTTTAACAAATTGGTTAAGTGAATGATTCAGTGACTTTCTTATACAACATTAGCTGCTTCCAAAATGAATGTGAGTAGTATAATGAAATCCAGTCACATCAACTGCATCACTTTACTGCCATTCACTACTCCTCTCCTGTGGCCTCATGGGATATTAAAGTGTCCATCTGATGTGCACATTTCAGAGTCTTGCAGAAGACATTTGTGTACTATTTGTATACTATATAGTAGGGAAGATGGCATATTTGGACAAAGGGAGTCACTTTATATATCTTATGTATCATTCCTAAATCAAATGAGCCTTTTAGAACAAATCGGCTGAATGAATGAATCAATGATTCACTCACTCACCCTCTCATAATGGAAAATTTTATATAGAAATGCCTTTCAGATTTGAACAGATCTATTTAATTTAGGTAAATGATGCATTATCATTCTAAACAAATTGGGTGGCAGTTTTTGACGTCATTGTAGAGGAGGTTCTGTATTACTTTTAGCGACATCACTGATGCCCTTGAGATTCGTTATGGCTGTAGGATTTTAGAGTAATTGCGGAGTGATGTGAATATGAAGTAATTTAGGAGTTTCATCTCTGTGCTTTGTTTTTTGTATGGAGATATATCAGACTGCTTTTTTTAATTACCCATGTTGATAGCTGTAGAGCGAATTCATGTGCCATCTTATCAAAAAAATTAAATGAGAGCATTGAAAATATTACATGGAGGAATAATTATGGTGACACAAACAAATTTACCAACACAGAATGATAAACAACGTGCAGAAGGGAACCAATCTATTTATGTGAAATAATTGGTTCATGCCTTAGCATGCAAAAACGGCAGCAAGGCGAGAAAGAGAGAAAGGTAAAGGGAGATTGCATTGCATTGCATTACAGCTTTCCTGAGGTGGGTATGCATGTTTGTATATGTTAAACGAAACCACAAGGACATTCAATTCAGTAAGAGTGCAAATATTCAGATAAAATGCATTACAGCTGATGGTAACTGAGAATATGCATTACAGAAAATCTGTAACTGACCCCTTAAAGAAATACTATATATAGCTATGAAAGCCGCACACTTCCTGTCTAAATGTATCAGTGTAAATCAAAGGGACCACTTATTTCAGGGTGACCTGATCATCTTCTTATGATTTGTTGTTGGCTGTTAAATGAGAATATAATGACTGGGCGAAAAGCTGGTAATGAGCCGGCACCCTATATATGCATGACCAGTTTTTGGTGATCAGAACCCTTCAGAATGAATTTTGGGACTTTGTGAATGTCCTGCACAGTCTGTTGTTTCCAAATCCCTTGTTCTGTAGCGGCAAAGCCTATTATCACCATTATTTAGCCAGCCCAAGTCTTAAGGTCTCCAATTAATGGGTGTCCTAACTTTCTCCTCTGGCTTTTGGGAGGCTGCTCCCTTGTGGTGCGTCACTGGGTTTGTCTTAGGACGAATCTGCTTTGGTCTCCAAGGAAAAGAGCACTTCTGGATAGGACAGCTTTCCGCGTTTGTGCGACCCGAGGTCAGAATGTTTCACGTTAACTATGTCCCACGAGACCAATTTTTTGCTGGATCGCAAAGGTGTGAAGCTATAGGATTAGGGAGTGGCCAGAATGATCGCGCTGTTCATGCGGATGAGACTGAGGATTATGGTATTGAGCTCCCATAGGCTTTTGGATGCTCTTTCTTGCTCTTGACGGTGTAATTTACATACAATTTCTTGAACAGACCTGACAATTCTCACCTTACATCAGGGATATGAACAAAAATGGCATATCCGAAAGATTGTTTCTATTTGAATTTATACTTTCAGTGTTTAGGGCAGATGAGGTGCTAACAATTTTTGCAATCATTTAGAATTGATATTACATTTTTGTCCACACTTAATGGCAAAATGTTAAAATCTGCATGTAGGTCAAAAGTGGGATACAATAAGACGCATATTCTTTTAAACACTATACTTGTTTTGTCAAGTAACATAAATTTTAAGTGGATATTTGTGTGTATGTGTGTGTTTATAGGTCAGTTTTTTTTATGGGGACCAAGTGTCCCCACAAGGACAGTAAAGCATGAAATCACCTTTGGTAATTCCAGCCAATGGTTCCCATGAGGAAAACAGCTTAATTAAACGTAATAAACATCTTAATGAAGTCTAAAAGTGCAGAAAGGTTAGAATTAGGGGCATGTCCTATAAATTTAAGTTAGGATACAAAACATATCATTAGTCAATGGAAAGTCCCCAACATGACAGAAAATCAATATGTATGTGTGCACCTTAGGTTGGCCAGGAGGACTGCCACTACCATGAATAGCTAAGAATAGCATGTGCTAAATGAAAACTTACTATTTATGTTCTTTCTAAATTCAATCTGACTATCATATTTAAAAAGCCTTTGCTTTTACATACTGTATAGAGATGTAAACTAGCAAAATTGCAATTCCCCTTCTCTGTAAAAGAGTTAACCTGCAATTGTTGCCATAAAGGAACTATTTTTATTTGAAAAAAAAAATATTAAGAATTAACCTAATGTATGTTCATTTCATTAACATAAAATATTAAGTTTGACTTACAGTTTTTTTTTTCAACTGCTTACACACAAAATCTTTACTTGTCACACAATTTCTGAAACCTGACACTAAAACACCAGAACCACACACCAAATCTGCAAAACCATACACACAACACACAAAAATCTAACAGGAATTAATATTATGGCAAAGGTGTTAGCAAATGTTTGCTTTTGAGATGTGTTTGTGATATTTTGAATGCAGTGCTTCATTCTGCAAAAGATGTGAGGCATTTTGCATTTTGTGTTTGCAATTCTTGGATTTGTGTGTAAAGTTTTGAAAATGTGTGTAAGGCAAAGTTTTGAAAATGTGTGTAAGTAGGTTTAGGGTTGGGGAATAGAAAATATCGTTTGGTCAGTATAAAAGACATACAGTAGAAGTCTATGGAAAGTCCTCACAATTCACAGAAATGTGTGTGTGTGTGTGTGTGTACTGTTTGGAGGTACAGAGAGCCAAATGCTTCTGAGCTACTAGTAATCTAGTCTCTGGATTTGACAACTGATGTTGGCTGGCACTGCCATGTGTCTGTTCTGAGCAGGAACAGCTTACACGGATGTTTTCTTGCTGCTGACAACACTTAAATAACTGGGATGGGATTCCGTTATTAGAAATGGGATTTTGCAGTGTAATCATTTCTTGCAGTTAGGGAAACCTCTATCAATTACATTCAGCATTATATTTTTACATTTTATGTGTAAAATGTGAGTGGTGCATTACTGTGCAAAATCATAACCTACAGCACAGGGCAAATGGTTGCTAGGGTATTGTGGATGGTTGCGTCCTGGTCCAATTCAAAAAGTCTCTATTATATTTTGCAGAGGGTTAGTGCTTTCTCCAGTGATTTTTGTAAGCTGTTAATACCAGAATTTTTATCTCTTTTTTGTAACAATAAATCCCAAGCAACTGATTTCAGAAAGCATTAAATGTGCTTTTTATTCACAGAACCACATTTTCAATGCAATTACAACAAAATGAACTAGTCAAAGGGTCGTGAGGGACGTTTAAATCGCAAATCAAGCTTTAGTGAAAAGAAAATTGTATATACTGTATATGAACCACAGGTCTAACAATGTAAGAATATGTATAAAGAATGTGTCCCTGAGTGACATGATTCATGCTTCCTCATCCCCCATTTCCATTCAAGGATCTTCATGTATAGCTTGTCATTCTGTGTCAGTCTATATCCTTTCCCATCTGTTCAGGCCTCCATCCTGTCTCCTCTTTTTTTATCTCTGTGCTCTTCAGAAAAAGTAAGTTAGGCCATTCTAGGGTGTGAAGGCACCAAATTACCTTACGAGTGTTATGTTTCCTTTCCGGCAACGTAGAGATCAATGAATCATTCCAGTTTTGATCTTGCTTCTCATGTATCACTGCAAGACAACAAAACAGGTCTTCCAGGTCCTTCTGATGATGTTCATGAATCATCTTTTTCATGAGAAAACTACAGCTGCTTGAAAGCTGAAGTGTTTAATTTTTTGATGTTAAAATACTCCTCATATTCCTGCTTAATATGTAGAGAACTATAAATAATCCTTTTGTAAGATGATTTTCCTCAAAAATATCTCTGTGCTGTGCTGCCGTCAAAATGCATTGATTTTCACGTGATCTCAACTGAATTTTCTCACAAGAAAAAAAGTATGCCGTAAACCATTTAATCAGGAACCATTTAACCATCCCTTTTTAGTTAGCTGGCAATGAAATTGACCACATGCTCAGAATCTCAATAGACAAAAAGTCACAGCCTCCTTCTCAAATGTCGCACACTGATTTGGAAGTGGTCTACTGACAGGCACAGTGTAGGTTGGGTGAGACACATCAAAGTAAAAAATACAGTATGAAATATTATTACACTTTAAAGACTGTTTTCTGTTTTAATGTATTTTTAAATTGAATTTATTCCTTTGATGGCAAAGCTGAATTTCAGCAGCCATTATTCCAGTTTTCAGTATCAAATGATCCTTCAGAAAGAATTTTAATATGCCAATTTGGTGCTCAACAAACATTTCTTTATCAATGTTGAAATCAGTCTCTCCTGTCATCTTTGATCAATTTAATGCAAAACTGCTGAGTTAAAGTATTAATTTCATTTAAAAAAAAATTTTTACTGGCTCTTTTGATCGGCATGCTTAAAAAAACAACAAATGCCAAGTACTGTCATGAAACTCTAGGTGGCGCACACTGGGTCATTAATACAAACTGACGATATTCACAGCATTAAACTACTTGGCATAAGCTGATTGGTTCATGTTGTATACGCAGCCAATAAACTTGCTGCTTTACATTTAAATGGCTGGTCAGCATTCACTAGAGCATTTCGCATTGCACTTTCAGAGTTCCTCTGAAACCCTCCACCTTCCCCAGCTGCACCTGTATAGATCTGCTACGGGTTATTATATATGCTATTTGTGCAGCAGCAGTATGCCTTAAATACTCACAGCACCGTATCGGTATATGTATTGGCAGTAGCAAGTTCCTGTGCTTGCTTTGCAGCAGCAGCAGCAATAATCTACAACAACACCAATAAAAAAATAGCAGCAGCAAAGCAGAACTCTTCTGCCAAGACCAAATACATTAACATTGTCATATCCATTACCATGCTAAAATCTTCCAAGAGTTGTCATGATAGAACTTCTGTTATGTCAAAATCCTAAAACAAGACAAAGAAGTAAGGCCCCTTATGGCTTTTGTACATTCCAACAAGACTAACATAATCATAGGCAACACTTTGGGTGTCTGTATCTGTTTGTCCAATCAATAGAAGATGGGGGAGTATTCAGGAAACCTGTTTGAAAACAATCCTTGCTATTTTGTTTGGTGATGCTAGTTGTGCAGAAATTACACACTTCAGCTCATATTCATAGTTTAACCTACATTTCTCTGCTTTGCTCAGCTCATTAGAGAATGCTGGACTCCCAATGTCATGACAGAAGCGTCCTCCAATTTACAACAAAGAGAAACTGGGCCTCACCGTCCCATGGTTAGCAGTGTTAACGTCAGCACTGTGCCAGCCACTGCTTTGCTCTCATTGGGTGCGGGACAGAAGAAACATTGTGCCATCAAACCACAATCTCGTCTCTGGGGGGCGTCATCCAGGCAGGTGCACTGTTGAAAATAAAATTCACCAAAGGGGCATGGCATTATTCTTTCTAACTCTGGTGCGGGAGGGGTTGAGGTCGTTGCATCCACTTGCACATTAGCAAGACAAATGAGCAAAGCCTTTCTGCAAGCTTACAGTCTTTGACTTTCACAGATGGCCAGTGTATTTATGGGGTCTCCCTGAATTTAACAAAGGCAGAGTAGTGAAGGAGTGCACATTCACCAAAAAAGTTGCAGAGCTGCACATTATCAAACTTTTCTGGGCTTGACAGCCCTTATTGAGAGTCTTATTATCACAATGATCTCATGCTGAGAAACTCTGACATTCTTCTGAACAGAAACCGAGCTTTGTAGAATTACGTCATGCATATCTCTCTACCTGAATTTGGCTACAAAGCTAACAGTGAACAATATGGCCACACATTTAGATGAAACCAAGGGGTCAAGGTTTGGTCCTCATTAGCCTCATTGGTAGATGTTCTACACCATCTGGTTCTAAACATTACATGCACTAAATGTCATGTGATAAATTTGGCATTATTCTTTCTAACTCTGGTGTGGGAAGGGTTGAAGTCATTTTATGGTACTTCAGACATTTCGTACCATACCAAAAATCTGTTACTTTTTGTAAGGTGTGAACAAATATGGGCTATTAATTGCTTTTAACTGTTAAAATGCATGTCTTAGAAAGCAGATGATTTAACAAGACAGAATGTTTTGAATCTAATGCATCCAAAGGGTCAGTCTAAATAGGTAACATTCCTTTATGTCTATTTTAAATGCCAACTGTCCTATTCTATTAAAAACTGTAAAAGCATTCAGTGGAACAGGGGACAGCTAATTTATATAATTACCGCAGAGTAAAAGACATTTTATAAGATCTCCACAGTGTTTTTTTTTTCAGGGCATTTAGCACACTTTCAGGTAGACAGATTAGTCATAGCCTAAGAAAATGTACTGTGCAGCACACACACTTTTAGACACACAATTTGTTCTGTTCCAAAATATAGCGAGACACCTATGGAGACAGGATTTCAAGGATATTCCAAAAGTTTGACAGCTTAATTATGCTGCCTAATAAGATTTTAGACAAATTCAGTGAAATTCAAGATGCCAGAGGAAGTGTGAAAATTGCTCATTATAAATACTTAAAGGTAATTTAATACAGTGAAGTATAAAAAGATAATATTTGTATAACCTTAGTATAGCCTACTTATATTTATAGATTTAAACAGGAATGGTTGGCACAGAAATTCAGAAATCCGTGTGCGATTTTGTCTTTTCAGACCAATGCATAAAAAACAGCAGACAGGTTGAATGAAAGTGCAAATACACTCATTGACAGTTAGGTGGCACTTACACAGTCCAAAATCAGTCACTTATGAGCTGCCTTAAAAGACAGCAGCCAAGGCAGTAGTCAGTGAGGCAGCTAAATAGGTTTTGGAACAGAGCTAATGTCTCAATTTAGCACATCCCTACCTCAGAGTCAGATCTGATTAAGATGATTCTGTTATGAACTGTTGTCCTGTTATTGGGCTTGAGTGGACAATAATTTAGCCTACTGTAGTTCTACTGTAGTGTGTGTCTCTTTCTGAATCTCTCAGGCTCTTGGCTACACTAGACCTAGCCTGATTATCTTGACTTAGAAAAGGCAGGAAAGCCAATTCATCCTCACAAGAGACCTCCTCCGGCTGATGTCCTAGATCTATAATGCTATACCAAGCGTCTCTAATGTCATGACCATACCTGCTCTGAGGTTTTGTCACACAGAAAAGCTCCTTCATCCATGCATCACATTCATTTCCAACCTAAGCTCATTGAAAAATGTGCATCTACCTTCATTTATGTAGATACATAAAATTCTCTGCTGTTTCCATTTTAAATGAACACTAGTGGTAGTAAAATACTTGCACAATACCATGTTATGACATGAAAACACTTTTATCATAGTGCATGTTTTGTACACTTACTGTATATATTTTGATATTTGCTCTACATAGCCAGCTCCATATTTTTGGCTTTTCTAACATAGTAAACTTGCTCGGTACCTCACCTGGTACACTTGCAATGTGGATTGCTCAGGTATCAATCCTGTGTCACAATAAAAGAGTTCAAAACTTGTAGAACCAAGCAAAAAAGGCACAGTTGCTTCAGCAAATGCATTTCTATGTAATGGTTGCTTTGTTAACACTATCAGTTAGGTTTAGGTTAGGGTTTATAGGTGGTATGTTATTTTAAAATGCGTCAAAGCATTAACCTTTTAACGGCACTCAATGGACATTTAATTTCCTACGACAAACTACATACATTGACCAACATAATAAAACGTTGCCAGATTCATGTTTATCTGTTTCAGAACATTTTCTTTCCTTGGTGGTGTAGATGCTTTTATTTGCCGTACAACATCCTTTGATTGGTGGATGAGGTGGAAGGTGTTTCATATTTCAAGGTAGCAGGTGTTATGCTCATGACCCCTCCTGTACATTTCTATGTGTGTAAGAGAAGACATGTTTGGGCATGTTCACATGTGTGTCTGTGTATGAGTGATTGTGGAGGTGCACAAGTAAGTATCATGAGAGCTGTCGTGTCCTTGGATATCATGTGATTAATTTCAAAGTTAAAACAGTTAAAACATCAGCGGGGAATTGCGGGAGAAAATGTAAATGTGTAGGACAAATCATTGACAGACAGGCAGTATGAGGCAGCATAGATAAGACTATGGATGCATGACAGAGGAACTTTAATGAAGAAAAAAACACAGTGTGGCACAGTTGGCAGAAACGCAAGAGAATGTAGCACAGGGCAGCACGGTGGTGCTGCGGTCATCACTGCAACCCAACACACTATGATAGATGACTGCTAAAGATCTCTTGTGTAAACAAAACAGTTCAGCACTGCTCTGTATCGTCTGGGTTGCCTATGTGATTGGGAAAAAGATCTTCATTTGTAGAGCAATACATCTATGTTTATAGCTACACAGGTTAGCTAAAGAGGGTACGTTGACGGAAAATCTCTGCAGTGCAGGATGAGTCACCAATATTTTGGTCTGTTTTCTTGGATCATAATTCCTTAATACTTTAAAATAAAAAAAAAGAGTATATCTGCTAAAAGTTTCTCAAATCTACACACATGGATGTGTTTTTCTGCTGCTTATCCTTACGTTTGGATTCTTTGACTGCAATAAATTATTTGATTTGTTACCAGGTAAAAGTATAGCACTGCAATGTATCTAAACAAACCCTGTTAGCTCACTTTCAAATACATATGATTCAGTGAACACTTTAAAATCCCATCAAGATCAGCCTAAGCAGAGAACGACATATGTTTCATTAATTGTTTTTAACAAAAAAACATTTGACTTTCCTGTAATTGCCAACTGGTACTGTATACAAATATATCTCAAAACATTTCCTTTGACTTAAAAATGATGAATTATATGACAAAACCGTATGACATTATGTAGCATATATCATGTTTGAATAGAGCTGTAATTGTCTGTGAAATACTGTGTGAATAATGCCATATCTGCTGTAGACATTAACGGATGTGACAAAGCAGGCCGTATACTGGCATTAAATAATACTGATTACCCTTTTAGCTGCAGCTTATCTTTATTAGCCAATATGCTTGCAGATTGATTTTCAGAAGTTCAGTGCTATACTATAGTTAGCAGCACATATTATATAGCATAAAGCACATAATACAATGGCACAGGAAGCAGTGGTTTAAATGTTGACAAAATAATTGGCAAAATTATATATGTGTGTATGTGTGTGTGTGTGTGTGTGTGTGTGTGTATAGTATTTTACACACAAATAGATAGTAATTTATGTCTCATGTCTCTTCTGCCTCTCTTCAGCTTGGTGCAGCTTTCTCATTGCGGTCCTAAAGCATGGAGTTAGTCTAAGAGGGTGTAATACAGTCAAAATCGTGTGAAAGGAGTCACTGCCTTCAGGACACTATGATTGGTTGATTACCCTGTAATCATAATCAGCTATCAGGCAAATCAGCTTAAATGGGTTAAACCTGGAGGTTTTGGTTGGTTACCTCTCTGCATTTTGCCCCTAGATTACACTGTTATGCAGGCAAAATGTTTCTCCATTGAGAGCCATTTAAAAGTAGCTGTGAAATTTTATTGAATCAAAATTCTCCATAAGTAACATATAAATCACAAAAATGTCATTATAGCATGGTTGTTATTTCAAAAGTGTTCAATATAAGGATGATTCTTAGCGTGAAATGGATTATTCACTGCAGCATATTTTTCCTGCTGCAGTGAAGTCTAATATAGAGTAATCACTCACATGGTATTTACAGTGATTGGCTTAAGGAAATCACCCTTTTAAACATTAGCACTTAAAAAAACAACAGAAAATAGTAAAAAAAAGATAGACATGTTTTATTTATATAATATATAATATGGAATAATACACTGTTGTAGTTTTTTTTTAAAGAAAATGTAAAAATAAATAAATAAACAAACAAATAAATATTCCACCTCCCCCAGCTCCACCTGTCTAGATCTGTTATCTATTGCCAGTAGCAAGTCCAACAAGATATTGAGAGAGTTCTGGTAGAAAAATAAACCCATAAGATAACAACTACAAATTTCTACTTTACAATGTGTGAATAATAATAAGTCCTGCAAAATTTTAAATCAACATGGAGCATGGCAGCAGTGCATAGATAACCACCTACAAGACAATGTTTTGGGATCTAGAAATTAATTCCTTGCTGCTGGCATTATGAGGAAAAGCTGAGAACATTGATCTGTTCACATTTAACATTTGACAAAGGATGTTTTGTGTGTTTCTCTCTCTCTCTATGTGTGTGTAGATCAGGTTTTACTTTACTGTATTTACTGGTTTTACATAAGGACATTAAAACCTGAAATCACCATTGTGGGAGACTATTGTGCATTGTGCCAATGGTAAATACAGCTAAATAAACTACATCTAAACCTAAATGCAGAAAGCTTTCTATTAAGTTATAGAAAAAAATATAATTAGCTCAATATAAAAACAACAGGTTCAAGTTAATGGAAGGTCGCCATCATGACATAAAAACCAACATATGTATCCATGTTCACCCATCTTCCAGGTCCTACAGTAGCTTCCAAGTTTCATGAGCACATATTGCCAGTTAAATGTGAAATATGATCAGGATTAGAATCCATATACCAAAGTTACTATATGCTATCACAAACATGTTGGCCTCAATCCCATCATAATCCCCTCTGACATCTGTAACAAAGTGGCCAGAGCCCTTCCACATTTCTAATGGGAGGACAGCTTTGATTGGGTGTTATGCCTTGCCTGAGACACAGGCATTAACCAGCTGGGTGCTTGTCACAAACCCTGCTGAATCGCTTGGCCTCGGCTGGCAGCAGGGCAGCTTTGTCAGAAAGCTTGATGTCCTGATATGGCAGCTCTAAGCCACACATCTGGAAACCAGATTAGGAGAACAGAAACCATTCACACGTAATGCTGAGAGGGGCCAGATACCGGTGCTGGCTTTATCGCCTCTGTTTTTATGGGCACCACGTCAGATTGCTTTGAAATCACTTGGTTTTATTCACAGCTGCACATGACGCCGTCAGAGCCGCTCTCTGCCAGCAGAGTGCCACCACACAGACTCATTAAACCCATTTCACATGCTCGACAATGCACCAGGAGCACGGTGCAATCAGGAATCTTGACCTGGATGGAGACTGAATGGTCATTTATTGCCATGATTTCCTAATTGTAATTCACTTTTATCAGGTATGACGCAGACCAGAGGAATGCAAAGTTGGGAGGCATGTACAGACAGGGCTGGGAAGGTTACTTTTAAAATGTATTTCACTACAGATTACAAAATACAAGCTCTAAAATGTAATCAGTAATGTATTTCGTTAGATTACTCAGGTTTAGTAACTTAATCTAAATACTTTAGAATACTTTGAAATACTTATGATATACACAAAGGAAAATATGAATGTCTTGTTTTTATGTTTTCTCTAAATAAAAGTGACATCTACCAGTCATAAGATTTGCGTTTTCCTTGCATTTTATTTTTAACAACATCAGTTTTCCACAGCATTTCTATGAACAACAAAAAAATGTTGTGTCATTTAAATCTACCAATCAATATAAATTAAATTTGAATACAATGAATGGGATTCCGTGCTGTTTCATGCTGCATTCCAAGCTTCAAAACGAATCCAAACACACTAAACATATCATAAAAGTAGCCAAAACAACTGACACAGTTCTCCAAGTTATACAATAGATTTGTTTAATGAATGGACCAAACTTTAAGCGATTACTTCACTGATAATCCTCTCTATGGAGAAGCGATCGGCACAAAATAATTGCCTCGTTTCCCAAAGCAAATACGGTCGCAAGTAACTTAATGTCGTTATAGTTCAGTGTAATTTAACAAACACATTCGCTAACTATGCTTTTTGGAAACACACCCCAGATCTATCCAGTTTAATGTGAACCATTCACACGGGTTTCGTTAAACAAAATAAATGATTAATTTAAAAGATTGAATCAAAAGAATAATCTGTTCACGAATCGGATCATGAACTCGCATTACCGCGCCACTGATAATCTATTCTTGAACATTTCGAATAAATATAAAGACTTCAAGCTCATCTGTAAAGCACAAAAAGCTATCGTTTGACTTTTAAACTTTTATTTCATGCATGATTCGTATGGATCTGTTAACTGAATGCAAAGTGTGAATTCTAGGTGAATTCGTTGTCATTTTTCAATTAAATTCTTAGAAATATTAAACGTAATGATAACAATTCAACATTCAAAATATGAGAAAATAGAAAAACGAGTTATTGGATACAATTTTTCAAAGATCAAGAACAACTTCCCTCAAGATGCTTTTTCGGATTAGACGTTGAATCCTTCGATGCTGATAGAAATTGTGTTGCAGGAAGGTATTGCATTGCGCTGAGTGAGATGTTACGTCCTTTTTCAGATTTACAAGTAAAATAGTCTTTGTATTTCCAAGAGAGAAATGCATTACGCAAATGGCTTTCTGTCGTGTCATTCATTTTTATGTCGTGATGATGAGGGTATGCATTCTCACTACGAGTTGCTAAATGTACAGGCTGCTGCACGCAGTTTTTGTTTCTTTTTCAATGGAGAATCAGTTGCCTTATTGGTTAAAATCCCCAAACTGTTTACTTAAATATTAAATTAAGAAATGACATTACAATTCAAAGTAATCACTTTGGTAATATAAAATACTTTTCGGATGTAACTGTAATTTGATTACCACCTATTTAAAATGTAATTATAACGAAATACAGTTACTCATATTTTGTATTTTAAATACGTAACGCCGTTACATGTATTTCGTTACTCCCCAGCCCTGACTGTACAGATTATGTTAAAGGGATATGTAATCCCAAAATAGAAAATAAAAAAAATCCGGCATAATTTACTCACCTTCATGTTTTTCCAAACCTGTATGACTGTATATGATACAGGTATGAATTATATGAAAATATATTGCAGAACATTGGGGTGCAAACAACTTTTAACCACAT
>NW_015549606.1:556753-575010 GCF_001515605.1 Sinocyclocheilus anshuiensis
TATATATATATATATATATATATATATACATATATATACATATATTATATTTTGTCTTAATAGAATAGAATAGAATAAATTATAATTCCAACATTTCCAAAATGATTTTATTAGGCTATTAGAATGTTTCATTAGAATGTCTAATGACGGCTATGCTTCCTATAACACCTCTATCTATCTTTTGTTTGTTCTATTGTACTAGCTATTGTAATATACTATAATATAAATCAATATAAATCCTTTCAATAATACTTCCTTGTATTCAAATTTTAACTGCAGTTTTACAATAACCTAAATTCAAATTGTGAAACTGAATGGAACTGGTGTTCTTAATTCATTTCTGTATTGAATGGTGGATTGTGTAGAAGTTGGAACAGTTCAGTCCCATTCTACCTCTCCTTTGCATCACAAACCCATCTATGAAATGGCAAAAGTGCAAAGAAAAAGCAGGCCACTTTAAAAACCACCATGATCATGGTTTTAGTTTATCTGTGGGGGTCATCCTCTCGGGGGAATGCAACTTATTAATGAAATGCACTGACGCAGAGCATGTGTAAATGTACTGATATTCCAGCCCTTGCACATTTTACTGTAAACAATTTAACAATGTTAAATTACATCCATTACAAACCCATGCAGGATTATCGTTGACGGAGGCACGCATGGGCCAAATGAGGCCTGCTATAGGGACCACGCCATTACTAAATATAGCACAGTGATTGGAAACAAGAGCTCTTGTGTGCCAGAAAACCGTGAAAGTGTTTAGTTTAGTGCGTAAGCCCAACAGCTCGGATCAATATGTGGTACTCAGGAATTGTGTTGCAGGGGCATCTCTTTAATTTGATATTTGTACTTACTGAAGGCACGGGAAGCCCACGGCGTCCCCCCTCAACAGCTGGGACAGATTTAGACCAGCCGTTGGCCTCATTCCACCTATTGATCTCAGGGTATGGAGTTACAAACCTGCTTTCAGGTGTGCATAACACACTCAAAGATGAAAAAGAACTTCATCATCATCTTCTTTTCTTTCTTGTTCCTTCTCCATCACTCCAAATTAAAGATGTGCACTGCATGATTTGAGCTGTTCATCAGCAATATTCTTCCAAGTGAGAGAAAAAACATGAAGTGCTGGTGGCAATCAGTCTCAGGAGGTTGGGAAGAGGGGCATATATTTTGGGGCTGACAAATGATAGAGGCTAGAGCTACGAGGCTGTGTTTTCACTCGAATGCTTTTTTGATAGAGAGCGTAAGAAGCGAGCTCTCCCACGGCCATGTAAATGTCAATCTGCATAAGCTAATCACTGGAACTCTGCTGAGGACTTCATTGCGGAGGGCCATTTTGTTAGACTTGTCTTCGTGGCTGCAATGGAGTGCAAGGGCTCCATGTGAGATTAGACAAGTACCATGGTCTTGATTGCACCAGCCATAGAGAGATCCGGGTAATCATGCTATCCATTCTCATTTCCTAAAACAACGCGACAGGTCACAAATGTGATGCAAGGTAATTCAGAACTACAGTGAATGAAGTTGGGAAATGATTGAGCATAAACTTATTTCCCCTCAAGTAGCAATTACCAAGTGAGTTCATCAACAGCTGTTTTATTTATTATCAATACAATACATGGTGGAGAGCGTCAGATTGCAATTTAAAGGTGCAGTATGTTTTTATGCAACTAGAAGGTTGTCTAAGTCACTGTGAACAATGTTCTCATTTCTAAACTGACATTTGCTTATTGTTTTTAATCCTTTTTTTCAGTCGAACAGCTTTGTGGTTAAGCTCCTGGAATGTCTCTGGGTTGGCAGTTGGCACTATTTTACCAGCCTCAAATTAGTCGACTATTACAGTGTACTGGGGAAAATAGCACAGATGTTACAGACAATAGCAAAACAGTTTAGATAATTAAGATAAATTAAAGGGTTAGTTCACCCAAAAATAAAAATTCTGTCATTAATTACTCATCCTCATGTCCAAACCCGAAAGACCTTTGTTCATCTTCGGAACACAAATTTCAAAAATATTTTGCTAAAAATAAATATACAAAAAATGAACAAAAATATTTTGATTTGAACACTACGTAGGAACTTAATATGAACCCTCCATAGACAGCAACGTAACTACCATGTTCAAGGCCCAGAAAAGTAGTAAGGACATTGATAAAATAGTCCATGTGACATCAGTGGTTCAACCTTAATTTTATGAAGCTACGAGAATACTTTTTGTGCGCTAAAAACAAAACAAAAAAACAACAAAATAATGACTTTATTCAACAATTTCTTCTCTTCCGTGTCAGTCTTCTACATGCATTCACGAGAGTACCACGACACGTGCCTTGACAGTGGTAGTTCCGTTGCTGTCTATGCAGGGTCAGAAAGCTCTCGGATTTCATCAAAAATATCTTAATTTGTGTTTTGAAAATGAATGAACGTCTTACCGGTTTGAAACGACATGAGGGAGAGTAATCAATGACAGAATTTTCATTTTTGGGTGAACTAAGACTTTACGAAATACAAGAAGATGCAAAGTATTATCAATGTGAAGACTAAATCGAATAAATGACTTTGGACACAGCTGTTTTTCTATGCTTTCAGCATTTTCGTGCCAGGGCCCGGGCCACGACTGACCTTTGCCTTGGCAGAGCACACTGGATAGGATCTGTGCCTGAGGATGGGATATAATTGACATGGTCCACTGCTTGAGGGTTTGCTAGTTGGACTGGTATACCATGACAGGCAGAGATCATTTGGGTTAAAAATATAAACAGTCTGTTCAGCCTGCAAGGGACGTGTCTGACATTAAAATGTATGTGACATCAAAATTCATGAGGTCAGTTTATGAATGTAGATCATTGTCATCATACAAAATCTTTAATGGAATTCACATTTTGTCATTGATGGTGAGTGATTTTGTGTTCGCTGTAGCACTGGCCACACAGCGTGACGGTGAACTATGATTGAATGTAGTCTGGATGCTGGAGATTCTGGAGGGTACAGGAAATGTATTGCTTTTTTTGCATAGTACACCGTTCATAAATTACACAAATAATATATATCTGGAACCTATGTAAATACTGAAATTATACATATGCAATAATTGTGAAATATTATTACAAATCTTATAAATGTTTTCTATTTTAATGTATTTCAAAATGTAATTTGTACATGTGATGCAAAGCTGAATTTTCAGCAGCCATTACTTCAGTCTTCAGTGTCACATGATACTTCAGAAATCATTCTAATATGCTGACTTGGTGTTGTGGAAGCTGTGATGCATTTTTCAGGATTCTTTGATGAATACAAAGTTCAAAATAGCAGCATTCATTCTAAATTGTAACATTATGATGTCTTTACTGTCACGTTTGACCAAATGCATCCTTGCTGAATAAAAGTATTAATTTCTTTCCAAAAAAAAAAAAACCTTATAGAACAGTGGTATATTGCAGATTAACAGATACAAATATAATAGATATTACTGTAAAATATTGTAACTAGTAAATGGTAGACTAATGTATAAAAGGTGTTACTAAAAAAATATTGTATTAACACAGGGTGCAAATACCATTTGTCTCACTTTATGACTTTGAGTAAATAGCCTCTGCCTTAATTATTTTAGATAAAGTTTATTCAAACATTTTCCCATTGGATTGTAAGAGATTTTCTTTTTATCTGTTACCACTCAATTTGTTCCACTAATAATGTACTGGTTCCTCACTGGCGGCAAGAATCCACTTTACTCTGTTTGCTGACAAACAGCCCCCTGCCACCAAAGGAATTATCTGCCATGCTCAACTGCTCTCTGTATAAGGAGCTATTTCAATAGATGCACTCACATCATCCAATTTAATAGGATGTCGGCAGAGTAATGCAAACTGGTTGTGACACTAAAACATTACCTTTTAAATTGATTGTAAGATTATAATTGTTTTCAGCTTCTTTTTTGTAGCCCTCTAGCATTGCCTGGAAATGTTTATGACATAAATGCTTGTCATAAATGCTGACATAGCAAAGTATTGGGTAACTAAGCAATTATAATAGTAGATATGTTCAAGTCTAGACCACTGGGTCATGTAATTTTAAATGAAGATGTTAGTTTTAATTAATATTAGTATTAGATAATTTAGGAGGAATGCATACTTAATTTATTTAATAATGCAAATATAGATTGCAAAAAAACTGTCCTATATATGTATTATATTATAATATAAAAAAAATTGTGATTGATAGGGGCCATAAGAGGCTATATATATATATATATATATATATACACACACACACACAGAGGCGGACAGTAACGTCTCAGGTTACGTATGTAACCCTAGTTCCTCGAGGGAACGAGACGCTGCGTCGGAAACGCTAGGGGAACGCCCTTCAGCGTGACAGGCTCTGAACCTCGTGTGTAATCAGACCAATAGATGGGCGAGACGTCACGGCGGGTGACGTAATGACCAGGAAGCTATAAAAGCACCATGTCCAAGGCACATAGGCATCGCCGCGTGACCTTGAACATGTGAAGCAGGTTTCCCCTCGGGGAGAATCCCTTGGTCTTGAGCCACCACTGTAGGGGCCTCATGTACAACAGGCCAATAGGTATCACATTGGACGCAGCTGCCATCAGACCCAGGTGACTGACAGTGGCGCTCGCGGGAGACAGCTGCGCCCTGTAACTCCGGCAGGGTTAGCAGATCGATCCCCTGAGGGCAGTGAGGCGAGACGGACACCGTGTAATGCGGTGTAACCCGCTGCACCCCAGAGGGGACTGCCCTCATAAGTCCTGGCTCCGGCGCGGAGGTGGTGGCTTAATACGCAAAAACCGGTCATCCAATTTGCTTTTCTGCGGTTCAGCCATCTTCTTGGCGGGCCATTCGATATTCAGTTTGGCCACGGCACGAGTTACCACCTCCAAAAGCTCCTCATACTGGGGCGACTGAGGGGGCGATTCCTCATCGACGCCCACCACGCTCCGCCTCGGCGGAAGCGGGACCCGCACTGCGGGGAACGCTTGCGAAGGCACCCCCCATTCCCTCCGCCCCCCTACTCAGATGGTGTTTCTTTTCATGTGCTTTAGACATAATTCTTTCTTTTATTTCTCTTTCTACGGGACAGACAACACCAAATAAGACTCACAACT
Organism: Sinocyclocheilus anshuiensis; assembly: GCF_001515605.1. Classification (NCBI taxonomy): domain Eukaryota; kingdom Metazoa; phylum Chordata; class Actinopteri; order Cypriniformes; family Cyprinidae; genus Sinocyclocheilus; species Sinocyclocheilus anshuiensis. The sequence continues at coordinate 561,879 of NW_015549606.1, forward strand.
GACACACACACAGAGCACTTGCTGAATGACAAAAAGCTGACGCTGGTCTCACCGCACGTGCTTTTATAGCTTCCTGGTCATTACGTCACCCGCCGTGATGTCTCGCCCATCTATTGGTCTGATTACACATGAGGTTCAGAGCTCGTCACGCTGAAGGGCGTTCCCCTAGCGTTTCCAGCGCAGCTCGAGTTCCTGAAGAGGAACTAAGTACATTTACTTGAGTATTGTACTTAAGTACACTTTTTGAGTATCTGTACTTTACTTGAGTATTATTTTTTCTGGGAACTTATGACTTTAACTTCACTACATTTGAAAGATATATATATATATATATATATAGAGAGAGAGAGAGAGAGAGAGAAAGAGAGAGAGAGAAAGAGATAGAGAGAGATTTATGGTGGTGTGTACTTGTAATATAATGCGCTGGAAGTATGTGCTTCAGGAAGAAGTGAGTTTGGCTGGAAAAACAAGCTGTTTCAGCAGAAGGAATTCCATAGAGAAAGTCCTCACACACTACACAGCCACTACCTGAGAGAGCCATCTGTGTCTCGACCAGTCGAGCCCCATGACAGTAGAGCCAGACTGTGTGGTTAGGGGTCAGTCAGCCCTCTCAGACAAACACAATCACCCTCACACGTTGTATCCCTGAACACCTGGTGGAAATGTGCATGTAGGCCAATGTCTCGTGTCGGTGTTTGTAATACAACCAACCGCTCTTGTTCTCTCTCATATAGGTGTGCAGTCAGTCAGTGATCTGTTTGTCGAAGATTACAAGTGATTGTTGCAAACACCGCTAGCTGCCTGTGCTAGGACTTCAAGTATTTGAGGAACATGAGTGATTTAAGAGGATCAGCTCATCAGAGGTGACCAAAAGATGAGCTGTTTTATCAGACCAAAATAGAAACACGTGCTGCTGTTTGCAGAGCTCTAAATCATGTCGGCCATGCTGACAACAGTCCTCATATATTTTTTTGTTTGTTTATGAAGATTTTTTCAGAGGGATTTATGTGGATTGTTCTATTTTTATTGTTAACCCAACTTGTGATTAATTCTCTCAGATTAAGGCATTACAAATGGCCTTTTTGTCCTTGAAAAACAAGCAGAATGAATTTAAAAACAACATTTGGACCAATTATTTTATGAACAGTTTACACAAAAATTCTTTATGGTTGTATTTTATTCTACACACCACACAAATAATAGCATGGAAGACTCGACTTCCAGTTGATTTCTCTAGAGTTTGATGGTAGCTCTAGAGTTCTCTAGAGTTTCAAGGTAATGGCATAAAACTCACAGAATATTGGACAAAAGCATAAAGAAATATAGGATAAAGTTATCTTTTGATTACACTCGAATAATTTATTGATACTTTTGAGTATTTAATTAAATACGAATGTACTTACACTACCAAAAATGTTGAAGTCAGTATGTTTTTTAATAGAAATTCTAATAATATTTTATACATCACTATTTTACTGTATTTTTGACCAAATAAATGTGAATTTAAGAGACTTCCTTCAAAAACCTTAAAATCTTAATGACTTCAGACTCATGAATGATCAAATCATTTCTGAACATGTCATAATGCATCATGGAATTGGCTTTTCTATAAAGGATACATGCATTGCGTCAGAAATTGGCGATCCCGGTGAGTTTTTGAGTTTTTGAATTTTGCGTCAGGAGGGTGCATATGATGCCTAAAATGCTGCATCCGTAGGCAGTTCACTGGGTTTTGGAAGAGCGCTTCGGTTTCAACATTTTAGCCTAATGTGGTGTGCCATGTATCAAATGTTATTTTTCTGTTTTGCAATCTCGTCAATCCACTACATCATACACCTATGCCATAAAGTCTCTCCTATCCCTATCTATGTCCTTCCTGTTTGCATTATCTTCCATTTTGCATGAAGAAGTCTGTAAAGGAAGGATAGGATGTTGCCCTTTGACCTTTTCTACTGCATGCAGCATGATCTCCTCTGTTTCTGAGTGGGGAATTCATCATGCCAGCACCACTTGACCTCAGCACATGTGAGCTTGTGTGGAACAGATGGGACCAGGCAAGGGTTTGGGTCACAGCTGTGCTGGAGGCACTGCCCCCTGCTGATGTATCATTGAGTCTCTTTAAAAAGCCCTCTACTGAGGTAAACCCCAAACTGCCTGCCAGTGTTATTGTTGATTTCTGTACTGTGCCCCCTGTAATGGCAGTGCAACAATGTTTTGGTTGGCATATTAGGGTTAATATGCATATTTATAGAGGTCTGATTCCTTGTTCCCTTCTCTATTTAACGGGAAGTGCCATGAAGTGCCAGCTTACAGCGCATATACTAAAACACTGTGTCCAAAAAGCTGTTTCATGCTCTTCAGGATGCCAAAAGTCTGAATGAGCCTTTCTGACATAATTTTTTTGCACCTCAATTTGACTAATTTGACTTTGACTTGGTGGAACAAAACCGGTTTTGCATTCAGACACACACAAATGTGTTAAATGGAGCTGAAGGTATTATATATATATATATCTTTATACTGTATAACAGAAAGCAGCTTTTCCATACAATGAAATTGAATGGTGACCATGGCAGATTATTTTCAGTGAATAACTTAAATTTTAGTTCAGTTCTTCACACAAAGCTATGGCTTCAGAAGACTTGAAATTTATGGTGTTTTTTTTTTTGTTCCTTTTTGAAGCTTGGCAGCCTTTGGTCCCAATCCAGTTCTACTGTATGGAAGAGAGCAGCTTAACATCTGCTGAGCATCTCCTTTTGTGCCCCAAGAAAGAATGAAAGTCAAACAGGGTTAGAAAGACATGTGGGTGAGTGAGTGTGATGATGTTTCATCATTTCTGGGTGCACTATCCCTTTAATGTCTCCTGTGTTACAAAATGTGCCTTTTAAGCTGCTATGCACTAGCCTTAGCAACAAAGGTTTAAGTATCTGGAATCTAGTCAGGGTTTTGATTCAATTACAGCTGAAGACTGTGTGATGAATAAAATTCACATCTCTACTATAAATCTTCAAACATCAAAAAGAAGAAATCCGACTAAATCCACACCCTCAGTTATGCTGGTCTCACTTCATGCAATTAAGCTCACCTTCTTCTACAGCAATTATCTTGATTTATCAAGATTCTCTCAGATGCTGTTGCTTCCGCCAAATGTTATGTAATGGAGTTTTGAGACAATTTTGTGTCACATAAAGCCTTAAACATTAATTTGAAAAATCAGAGCAGTCTCTGTTTGTTTTTCCCTCTGATCTCTGTGGACTAATTTCCAGAATGGTTTGGTTCAGCTAATTAGCAATAGTAGAGAGAGAGAGAGAAATGGAGGGAGAAAGAGAGGGAGAGAGAGAGGGAGAGAGAGAGAGAGAGAGAGAGAGTGAGCGTGCAAAAAGAGTGGATAGATGAAGATAAGATGTCCATAATTGATAGATATAAGATGTCCATAATTGTTCATTGGAAAGTGCAGTAATTGCATGTTGAAATTACTTTCTCTTTGTTTTTAGGATGGGTTGCTATAGATATATTAGAAACTAAAGAAAGAAGAATTCTAGGGTTTATTATTTTTCTGCACCTCTACTTTTGTCTCTCAGTTGTAAACTGACTGGGCAAAAATTTCCAAGCTAACACCCAGAACAAAAGATAAATGTGTATATTGGTGGCCATTTTATGGAGAGCTCTTGCTAAATGTACATTCCAAAATAAAATAAAACATAGAATAAACAAAATCAAACAAAACATGAAACAAGCAAGCAAAATAAAAAACATGAAACAAAAAAACTAAACAAAACAAAAACACACAAGACAAAACAAAGCAAAACAAAGTGGGGGGTTGGGGGTCATGTTCGCCCAGTTACTATGGCTGCTACACCCCTGCTAGCATTGGTACCACTTCAAAGAGATTAGATGTGGGTCCATATTTGTCTGTCCAAATTTTCCAGTGCCAAAGCACATCCTGCCTTCCCTGATGACTAGCCTCATATAACGCCTATAGCTGATGAGTCCACCATGGACCCTGATGAAGGCAGAGGGATTGTATCTATAGGCTGCACTTAGAGATGGATGAGGCGCCATGCAGGGACGGTGGTAACTACCCTACTTCTCACAATGAGTTTGGATTTGAAGCTCAAAGGAATTGTTCCTAACCGACCTGCTCATTTCACTATAGTTCCTCATCCCAAGCTTCTACTGAGATTCTTTTTAATTATGGGATAGGATGCGCAAATTTCCTATTCCCTCAATGGTGACCTCGTTTGGCTCCAGTTCATTCTGCATACCATCATATTTAAATTCATGATCATTAAAGAATAACACTGTAATCTGATGCTATCTTTGAATCCTCAGAAAAAAAAAAACACATGTACACAACATTGCACTCCGGGTTCATGCTTTTCCAATATTTGCAAAGCTTTCGCTGCACACTGAGTACATCAGAAGCAGCTTCTTAATGATGAAAGTCTTTCACTGGCCTTGCAACTTTCCCTCCACCCATAAAATTTTAACATTTCTAATTTATTATATATTAATTACCCTCTATTTATGCATTACGTAACAGGTTACGCGAACATCTCTCATGTAAGACCCTCATCATTTATTTACTGCCTTTACAGAAGTGACAGAGTCAGACAGACCATCACACACCATAATGAGATAAAGATTTGACAAAATCTGCTCACATATTCTCCGGGGTAAAGTGAATGCTATCACTTATTCCGCCTGCTCCGGTCTGATTTTCCCGACTCTCTTTTGCCTCTAAGTATCTCCCGCTGATTGTTTTCCCTGCCGGCCTTGAGTTTTGTCCTCTCAGATAAGTGTCCATGAGAGACGTGACACATTCAGCCTAATCAGCTCTAACAGGTAAAGGACAAAATAGTCCCTTGCCTGTTTGTTTTTTCAGGAATTTAGGTTTAAGAGTTATGCCGGAGATGCAAAAATCAAATCAAACGGCAGCAGCGAGATCCTCCTCATCGGTGATGTAAAAATACCCCCTGTCAAGAAGCACACCTTGAGTGAGACAGATGGTCTATTGATTTTATTTGAAAGGCTGCCACATGTACCTCTCTATTACACTGTCCTTCTCCCAGACTTTATCAACAGGATTTGAGTATTATTGTGACGGATACTGAGAGACATATGCACTCTCAACAGCTAGACAAACTGATTGTGTAAGCTAAAATACTGCATTAAAGCATTATGGTGGTCATAACACACAAGGTGTCACAACCAAAGTGACTTACACTGCACTCAAGCTATACATTTTTTAGCAGTATGCATGTTCAGTGGGAACTGAACCATGACCTTGGCATTGTATGAACCATGCTGAACCAGCTGAGCTATGTAAACATGTTTCATTAACATTGATGTCTGAGTCTTTGTGTAATAAACCAGCTTGCCTGACACTCTACTTTAGTAAAATGCAGTGTACAAAGCAATGAATGAATGATGTTTTTCATTGCAAATGAATCAAAAGTTGATACTAACAGATCAGCCATAATCTTTCTTTTAAAGGAACAGATTACCCAAACATGCAGATTTGCTCATCCTCATGTCATTCCAAACTCATATACATTCATTTCTTCTGTGCAATACATGAGGATATATTTTGAAAACTGTTTTAGCTGTTTGTCTTTTTAGAGCTTCAGAATTTTGGAGCCCACTGACTTCCACAGTAGACAAAAAGGGAGCGTGAAAATACTCCATACAACTCAACTGCTATATTGCAAGTCTTCTAAAGTCACACAGTCTTTTTTTTATAATAAACAGAGATATTTCAAAATCAAACCAAAACATTGATCAAAGCACACATATACAAATTTAATTAAATATGGTGACACAAACATGATTGTTCCAGAGATAAAGGATGTTTGGAACGACATCAGGGTGAGTAAATGATTACAGACAGGTTTGGTTCCCATTGACTTCTATTGGATTTTTTGTCCATGCAACGAGTTAAAAGGAACCACAACTGTTTGGTTACCAACATTCTTCGTAATACAGTATCTTTGTTTACGCTCCACAAAAGAGAGAAATGCATACAATATTGAAATGACATGGGGGTGAGTAAATGATGACAGAATTTTCATTTTTGAAGATGACAGAAATTTCATCTCTTTCGAAAGTAAACACTTTCAAGATCCATTAGCGACTGAACCTGCCATCTTTTAATTTCGTAAAAGCCTAAACCTCAGAGAAATGTTTGAGTAGAGCTGAAATTTGCATGAATTGATGTTTGGCTACAATATACAAAAAAATCTCTTGATTTTTTTTTTTTTTTACAATTAACTAAGAGCTGTTCTATTTCTTTAAAGTGTGCTGTTTCTAGCAGGGCGCTATTATAATTTGCTTGTAATTTCATCACGTGTTTAGCAGCACTGCTTGTAACACCATTTATCTAACCTTCATTAGCCCACGAAGGATTAATCTATGCTTATTACATTAATATTCACAGGATAGAGACTCTCTAAATCTATCTGTCTTTTTCTTTCTCAGGCGTTTCTATTGGGAAAGGCCCTGAAAGGTCATATTGAGACCCTCTCACATAAATCAACAGCTGTCACAATTGTAGGGTCTCTGTGAGCCCCCCTCGCCTCAGCGTGCTGCAGTCTGGGCCTGCATATTTCACACTCGCAGAGGTGTCACACAAGCATGTCTCAATCTCTTTTTCTGAGCCCGAGATGAACTGCTGTTCACCTCCTTGGCAAAAGCACTATCACTGTCAAAGCCAGGGATGCAACATGAAAAAGCCAACAGACCACATGCCTGTCAGCCTATCAAAGCCACATGGTAGGAAAACATCTGACAGGACTGTATCTGCACACCTGTGGGAAATCAGAGAGACTCTATTCACAAGGCTAAGCTACACCAAGGGATTATACACAACACAGCAGCTCTATGAGATACCCATTAGGCAGGCAATTTAGAAAATGGGAGGATAACATTGCATTTATATATAATTTTATATTTGAAAAAAGGCTGATAGAGCACAGTAAATGCTATACAGAGGCTCTATTGAGGGTAATGGCCAACTGTTAGCCAGCAGTACAAATTACTTTAAGTGAAGTATTGTACCTCACCTTGCCTTTCTTTTATAGTTATAAATGGAAATATAATTTTTTTTTTTAAATACAGCATAACACCTATTTTTCAGAAAACCAGAATAGCCTTGCACTGAGCCATGAATGGAAGTATGGTATTGCTTGTATACAGTTTATACAATCCATCCCTTTTTTAAAAGTTCTATAAACAATCCAAGAATGAGTAACTTACATTTTACACACAGTTTGGCCAATTATAGTCTAATTTTGCTCCACTAGCAAAATATGTACAAATAAAGCCAAAGCAGGACGTGTACTGACAGTCTGGAACATTGCAAACACTGAAGTGTCTCAGTGCCTCCTATAAATAATAATACATATAATTAAACTGATTTATTAGTTAATTTCAGGGTTGTATGGTTGTATACTGCCATTTATGAAAGCATTAAATTGATTTACAGAAATAAGAACTGAGATACGCTAATAGAATATTGAACTGTGACACCAATGATTCTTAATTGGATTCTGTAACAGGGGTTTCATCCTGTAGGGAATCGGACACTAAATAAGCTTTTCTGAAAATGAGATTAAAAAAAAGACATGTCAGGTTTTGGATCAAAAATGGCAAGTAAAGCCTGAACTGAGCAAAGAGGTATAGATACATTCCATTAAATCCTGAATATGCAGAAGATGCTTCTGCTAATTAAAGTAATATAAAAGTAAAAAGGCACGGGAGTTTTTGGCCAGCGTCCCATAAGGTGCTTTGTCTTGGCCAGACAGCGTGGTGCATTTCAGTGATAGCCGGAGTGAGATAGACACATTACACACGCAGATAGCTGCACTTGGACTCTTTGTGATGCCCATGTTTGATAGAGAACGCAACACACTGCGTTGCAAATTAATCTCAAACAGCCGTACGGCTGTAAAGGGCAGGAATCACCCAAGCAACTGGAGTTATTTATAGTAATTATAACACGTGTTGTTACATCTGAGGTGTGAGCTGATATATTTGGTTTAAATGGGTCAAATGACCTTTAAAATAACTACTTTGATATTTATCTGCAGGTACTATCAATGCACAGATTGTCACAGATAATCTGTCATATGTCATATAAGATAGAACAAACCCTCTGCGTTTTTGTGAAGGAAGAGTATTGAGTATTAGACTCCTTTTTGATTCTTAATTTATTGTTTTTTACATATATTATCAAATCGTATTGTGTTGTTGAAGATGAAACGACAGAACTTACACGCTACCCCTAAAAGGAATTTGGTCTATGAAAATGATCAGAGTGAAATATTGATTTCCAATGCCCCCTAGTGTGGTAAAATGCTGATGTTTAATACAGCAAAGCTACTCACAAACTTTGAAATCCAAGTTTTCTTTTTTAACAGCAAAAACCAGCAAAGCATATTCTGTTAATGGAGGTGTGATCATTTTGAACAACTCTGACTTCCTTGTATACTTAAGTATCAATGTATTATTGCTTAGAAATTTGATTTGAACTCTTCGCGGTAATGCAATTATGTATATTTATACATAATGTGCAAATGCGAACTGTTTGCCTGCAATATAAATTGCAGCACTTGTGCAGAAAAGCAATACTCATCTTTTCACCAACGATGGAGCGAAACAGTAAACAGCATATACTCTGTGATGGCTTCAAGGGAGAATGAGCCGTCACTGTCAAGATAAGTGTGTCTGTTTAGGGGGGAGGAGCTGCAAAGAGCCCAGTGAAGGACAGATAAAACATCTGCTTTGCACAGACAGAACATTTCCTCTTAAATTACCTCCCTACCTGACAGAGAAAATGTGATATCTTACTCTCCCTAACTCCCCAAAGCCTGAAATAAAAGCCTCTAACATGATGAGAACAGTTATGAATAGGACCATATGATACTCTTATCAAGTGTCCGATTACCTTTGTGCTGAAAACACATCAATTTTCTGTCTCCTGGAACATTAATAACACAACGGAACAATTATACTCGTACAATGTTGCATATGGTACATCATTTTACATAGATGTGTATGCAGATAGGTGCAAGGATAAGTAGGTGTCTAAGTATGAAACTGTGGTCAGTCTAAAGAATGATGGTAAATATAACGAATATAGTGAAGTCAATCACTATCTAAGTGGTATGAAGGTAACTGAAGCCACATCTGTCGTAGACAAAGGGTATTAAAAAGCTACTCTGGTTTCCTAAGAAGCTGCAAAAGAAGTCATAAAATATTCAGCTGGTAAATTACTTGGAAGTTTTAAGACTTGGTAAACAAAGCTCTGCCTGCTTTAATTTAGCAGTTACGTAATTAAGAGATCTTCATAAAATAGTAACAATCAAATCCTATTGTTGCTGTAGTAAGAATAGAGGTTCAAAAGAGCCCCGTGTGTCTCGTTTTGCACACAATGTGATTTATGGATTGCTTCTACAAGTTCAACTCTGTAGGCCTGTTTTTTATTCCCCATGGTGATACAAAAAAAATGTTGGGTAAATTACTATTGGTGATACTACAACAAAGTGCGCAACTGAGTGATTTTTTAGCAGTAAGTCTGCAGCACGACAAGCAATGTTTATATCCCAGTGTTTTGTAACTGGAAACTTGCTTTTCTTTCTTTTTCGCAGACAGCTTATTTTACCTTTTAATTTGTCCAACTGGCATCTGCATCATTTAAGATAAATGAACAGCACTGGTTTAACATTTCTTTGGTTTGCTTAATGACTCATGCATAAACTGGCATTTTCTTAAATATAGCATATCTCACCATTTCAGAGCCTATCTGCCATTTATATATCTTATATCATGGAATAAAATTAATGAACACAACAAACATCAACAGCAAGCAATAATCTAATCCCAACTTAATCCCAGTTTAACTCATAAAGCTCTGGCATATGCACTGATCACTTAAGAATTGCACCTAACATGCTTCCAGTGCAATCCAGTGATTTCAGTGCAACTAAAACAATTCAAATAACAGCCATCATAAATGTAAAGAAAAGTATTGTACGTTTTATGTGAGCAGAGTCTTACCTGCAAATGCCCCTGGTACATATTTAGTGGAGAAGGTCCCAGACTATGGATTGCAGTTAGATGAAAGCAAGAAATATGATGACTCTTCTAATGTTCATGCGTGCGAGAGTGTTCTAAAAAGTACTGAAAGAACTGCTCTTGAAATTGAGTCCAGTTAGGGAAGCCGACACACCGGGGCTGTCTCGTGAACCAAGTGCTGAATTTACGCGCACGCGATAGCTTTCGTCACCGACGCACTTAATAAGGCGAGGATGCTTGAGCGCAGCTGCTTCCGAGCTTCACGCGCGCCGGCGAGTCTCTTCACTAAATTGCTGAGGAGCGCGATAGATGCGCTGAACGCTCGAGGATCGTGCCTACGTCATAATCTCAGCCCCGGTGTGGCTCTGTGGGTTTTATCGTAGTTGGTCTGTTTCTTCAGCAATTCCTCCCTCCTTTATCAGACACACACTCTCTCTCTCCTTGTCGACTGTTCGTCCCCTCCTCTTCCCAGCCCAACGGATTTAGGCGGAGCCGGTTCCGTCATTCACAGATGCTCAGTCCAGGTGTTCTCATCGTTTTAATGTTGTTCAGCTAGCAACTAACTTATTAAATCAAGTGAATATAATGTCTCGGTCCTCCTCTTCGTGTGTTGTTCTTCTTAGCTTCGGAGCACGGAGGCGCCACTTGAATTTGTTTTGTTACATAATACAGTATTCAGTTGCCAGAGGTGTGATTAGGTGTGAACATAGCAGCAGAATGAACAACATGCAAAATAAAAATATATTGTAACATTTTTTTTTTCTAAAGGTAAGAGGTATTTTTGACTTCACTAAGGAAAAAGCATGTAAATTATAGGCTATGAAATTATATCAAATTATTGATATCACAAAATAAATTGCACATAATAAAATGCACATAATATGGAACAATTGATCATTTCAAATGTTTTAATAATCAAATACATTTTTATTAATCGAATATTTAAAAATAATCAATATGTGTATATACATACACCGTTGTGTTTCTTAGTATTTTTCCAGTATTTATTTTGAAATAAATCGATTTTTTTTGTGAGTATACAATTCTTTACTGTCATTTTTGATCAATTAAATGTATTTTATATAATATTAATCTTGTATAATTATAGAATATTAATCTTCTTTGTAGTTGTATTTTCCCAAAGATTTTAATTGATTTTAATTAAACGTGAAAGTTATGACTGATAGAGGCCATATTCAAACATTTCATGTTATAAAACTTTTCTGTGTCCATCATTTCCATCAAAAAAAAAAAAAATCTAACTCTGGCACCACGCTGACTTTAATTTAAAAAAATGATGTTTCTTAGTAATTAAAATTTTGTAGTAATTTAAAATTTACACTAAAAATTAATGTTGTAAGCAAACTAAAGATATTAACACAAAGATTCATCCTGACTTCTAAAAACACTGGCATTAAAGGAACTACATGGTTTGGAGGGTTCTTATCCTATTAACAGAAGTCAATTCTGTTAAAAAGAGAATCTCTTTGAGAGAATGGAACAGTTCTTAAAATGTAATATTTTATTATCAGAGGCTAAATGAAAAATATACGCCCTCTATTCAGTTCATAAAGAATGGTGATTAGATTAATGAAATATTTATAAGAGAGGGCAAGAATAGATATCTTCATTTATTCAAATAATGTGTCTGCAGTAAGATTTTTACAATACTCGGAGTATGATAAATATGACCGTTATTTAAAAAATGTAAGACTCAGCTCTATTTTTATCCATTCCATTCCATCTGATGTACGATATTACCTTTACATACACTGTCATATTATACTGTTGACAAGTAACTGAATCTATATAGGGAAGCTTCATGGGTTGGGTTAGTATTCTGCCCTTGAATACAGTCTGACAGCTGTCTAAAAGGTATTCATTGTTTTCTGTCAACATAACAGCATAATCATTTATCCCATATGAGAGTCAGAGACCTACCTGTGTTTGCTGTCTGTGTTTGTGTGGCCTGCTGCTTGGTTATAAGGACATGTGATGTCAGTGACAGATCTATGGTGCATGGCTGAGAGGGGTTTAGCTCCAAGTAAGGGTCCCCAGGCCTGGACGGGAATACTGATGTCACTCAATGACACTCCAGGCTTGCAAGCAGACCAGGACCAATGGAAAAAGTGACTGTATTCAGTGTCATCACTAGGTCTGGGTGAGCTGTGGAAAAAAAACAAAAACAGAATACACAGAAGTGACATCTTTTTTGATCACTCTCAGGAAAAAAGGTACAAAGCTATTACTAGGGTGGTAGGCTACCCTAGAGTACAAAAACTAAAAGTTTTTTGTTCCTTATTTACCCTAAAGGGGAAGTCGTGGCCTAATGGTTAGAGAGTTGGACTCGTAACCCAAAAGTTGTGAGTTTGAGTCTCAGGTCCGGCAAGAATTGTAGGTGGGGGGAGTGAATTTACAGCGCTCTTTTCCACCTTCACTACCACGACTGAGGTGCCCTTGAGCAAGGCACCGAACCCCCAACTGCTCCCCAGGCGCCACAGCATAAATGGCTGCCCACTGCTCTGGGTGTGTGTGTGTGTGTGTGTGTGTGTGTGTGTTCACTGCTGTGTGTGTGCACTTAGGATGGGATAAATGCAGAGTACTAATTCCTAGTATGGGTAACCATACTTGGCCATATGTCACGTCACTTTATAAATGGTATGTATTAGTACCTTAAAGGTACATATTAGTACCTTTTATTTAATTTATGCTTTGGTAACAACTTAATAGATCTGCATGCATCTGAGTACAATACGCTGCTCTCAGCTTTCTATTTTGACAGCATAAATTAAAAGTTAGTTTTGTTCAAAATCAGTGATCTAAGGAAAGCACTTTTGCTAAATTCAGCTGACACTTCTCAACCCACTTCTTGTTTTCTGACAAATACTTGAACTTTGTTTTCATCTTTTTTCTCACATTTTCATCCTTTTTTGCTAAAAGGATACAAAGGAGAATTCCTGTTTAATACCATTAATCGTGGTAGGTATTTTGGCTGACTAACATGACTCAGTATTCCGAGGTGATTGTAATCTTTTTCTAAAACATGGTTTGTTGGGGG
>NW_015549606.1:575268-582543 GCF_001515605.1 Sinocyclocheilus anshuiensis
ACCTTGTTTTGTTGGGGGTGGGGGGTTCATATAAAAACTGTTCATATTATTTTGATGAACAGTTGCTCCCTTTATCTGAGTAGTATAATGTAGATTGATGTAATATAAAGCTATTAAACACACTATTCATAGAAAATGTTTCCAAAAAATGCATTCTGTTGCTTCAGGAACAAAAACCCCTCTCAGCCATGCACCAAATCTCTCGTAAATGTCACCAATATGTCACTGAAGATCATTTTAAAACAATAGCTCTCTGGAAATGGATAAACTGATTAGGAGACTGCAGTAATTGTCAGTCGTGTTGTAACTCAGTACACTGGAGGGATTTCTTAGACGTCCTGTACTCATTAAAAAGGAGGGCATGATTTATTATGGTCTATAATTGCAATACTGAATCATAAACGATTGTTGCTTGTGCATGTTACATTTGAGTGATCTTTTGTCCTGTTTCCAGTCATGTAGTACTGTAACATAAGACTGATGATCCTGCTCGATTATTGATCGTAAAAACAAACAGAGAAAGCATCAACCTGATACGAATAGTCCCAGAGTCGAAATTTACGTAACTAAGCGAAAAAGAGGAAGAGAGATGCTTGGACTATCTATCACTGTAATGAATACTGTCTGCCTACCAGACCAAAGTTTGAAAGCTAATTTCATTCACCACTGATGCTTTAAATGAATAGGTATGACAAGTGCAACAGCAGGTCTTGCTTTTACAGCTTGTTATTGCTTTATGTATTGTGTGGGATCTTGTCAAATCCCTCTACCGGCTTTCAACAGTATTTAAACATTATAAGACAGCAGCTGGAGCCATTAATATCACTTTATTACACAGTTTCTTTTTGAATCTTAAGCTGTAGCTACAAATGTTAAAGGGATAATTCACCCAAAAAAGGACGTTTTGTCAATATTTTCTCACGTCGTTCCTCGCCAGTTGTGATTGCCAGAACTTTACCGTAAAATATAGTAATAACATTATAGGTTTTATAGAATTAACCTACATTTACAGTAAAAAAAAATCATATATCATTAACTGATGATATATGATGTATATGTTATGCAAATATCGTTAACTGATATAATGTAAATATTCTAAAGTACTAAAATCTGTTTTGTACCCTTATAATATGCTACCACCATAAAACCATAATGAGAAATCCACATGATAAATCCAAGTTCATCATAAGTATGCACAAGCTGAGGTAAATATGGTGCACACCTGATGCACATTCTGTTTTCATCATGATGTAGTTGTAGAGTTTAAAAAATTCTGCAGAATATACACTGTCATCTTGCTTCCAAGTGATTTGAATAAACACAATGTCATAATTATATGACTTCGCAACTCGTAAATACGAACTTCCCAGGAGGTTTTGAATACACTATAATATACTAAGAGCATACAAATACAAAACATTATGACACTAAAATTATGTGATAAACATAATTTAACAACAATATATATATATATATATATATATATATATATATATATATATATTAAAAAGAAAACCTGCTTTTGTGTAACACAGGGGATTCCGGAAAGTCAGTTTATGTTTTTTTACTGTACATTATAAGATGTCTTCTTTTTCATTTCCCAAAACTATACATTTAGCAGTATTATACTGTAAAATTGCAGGAAATGTCCAGTTTTTCACCCTATATAATAAAGGAACTTACTCTTAACCAATAAACATATTTTTTTTGGACAACAGAGATGGACACAAATTATTGAGATATTCTACAAAAAATATATATTTATGTTTTTGTGGTCTGCTGATGAAAGTGAGTGATACAGGTTTGAAACAACATGACAGATAATACATACTGTTCCTTTAAATAGAGACCAGGAAACTACAACAGGGACTCTATGTATAGTCTATATATCAGACACAATGAGCTTCTTCTACTGTCAATCAGAATTGGCCCTTTGACCTCCCCATCAGCACCCTGACAGAGCCATAATTAGCTGTCTGCTGTCTATAATACCTCACACCTCAGCACACTCAGATGGCATGTACACATAAAAAGAGTTAAGTGTATCACTGCCATCATTTGCTTGAAGCCTCCACATCTGACAAACAAACTGTTAACAATGTCACTGTTTTAAATTAAATTGTTATCATCTCTCTGCTCCATTTAATGCATTTGAAGTATTTTTGTATTTCTCTGGGGGTAAATGACAGCTTTGCTTCATTTGAAAGCAATGATAGTAAGACAAAAATGAAAGTTGGACTGAGAGGGAACTGTGGATCTTGAGGGATTTAGAGCACATGATCTCATTTCCTAGTGTATTTTTAAAGCCCAGATGATCCATCTTGGGTCCATAAATCTCTCTTGCATTGGAGAGAACCACGAAGCACCTTGCGAAAGCTTGATGTGAGGAGTGCAGCGCTGCTAATGAACTTTGAAATGGGACTGAATGGCAAGGGCTATCAATTATAATAACAGCCTCCCCCTCTTCCAGACAGAGCAGCATCCGTCCCCATTATGGTCCAACACCTCCACCATGTTTAGCCTCATTAAGCAACTCTCCTCAATAAAAAACGAGGGCCAAAGGCCTCATCACACGGTTGCACTGCTTGAAGTTGACAGATTCACATTTTGGCAAACTCACATATTTATATACCCTGGCATATTTTAATATCATTATGACAAATGTCCTCAAAACTCCTGTAATGTCAGTAACAACGCACACCAAAATACATGTTCAACTATAGATTTGAAGTCAATACAAGAAGGAAAAAGGATACCACTTAAAAATATTAGTTAAAAAAATGTAACTTTAAAAAGTGTCATGTTGATTTCATAAAAGTAAAGCGCCTAAAAAGGGTAAAAGTGTTTTAAGAGAAGTTTAATTTAATAACTCTACAAATGTCATATGCTGTAACAAACAAGTCAAAAGTAATATCATATTTTCCTTACACCTTAAATTATTATGGTAACATTTATTAATAACATATTGGCTTTTTATTAATACATATAAAGCACATATTCTGCATGACCATGTCCTACATCCCTAATCCTACCCAATAGCTAAATTTAACAACTACCTATTAATAATCAGCAAATTAGTATTGAGGCAAAAGTCGTAGTTAATGGTTTGTTAAAAGCGAGAATTGGACCTTAAAATAAAGTGTGACCATTATTATTTACAAATTAATAAAAAGTACTTTAAGGGAATTTTTGTTACAAATATCATAATAAATCATTCATTTATAAATATTTTAAATAAGGTTTTGAGGAGTCACACCACATTGTATTGTTTTATATTTATCATATTGGTTGGATCACATGACTGAAACACACCACATTACTTTGATTTGGAAAATAAATGTCTTTCTATTAATTAATAAGCAATGAAGCATTTTATTCTAAGGGAAAATATATTTATAAGAATAAAATAAATAAAATATTTTTTTTTTCATTATGCTAACAGGACTGTTGTATCAGTTTTACTTTAAAATAAAATTAATAAAAAAAACAACGCATTTTAATTGAGAAAATCTAAAACACATTCATAATAGAAATTGAAGATGTTGTATGTATGAACTGCTTTTTTAGTGTATTTTTAAATAAATCAAGCGATATGACAAGAGATATGCTTTTACATATTTCAGCAATTGATGTAAAGCAGAAACACACAGGTTTCCCATCTTTGCTCCCTTCTGATAATCGAAGGCTTCTTTGTTGGCCCTTAGGACTGAGACAAGCTTGTACATGTTGCTGTGATAGAGAGACAAAATTGGACAGGCAATTAGTCATGATTAGTCCTTAGCAACCAGCAATTAATTATCGGGTGACACATTCGTAAGGCCTACTTCAAGAGGTAAGAAAACTTTTTAAGACCAGAGCAAGCAACATTTGACATGGCATTGAGAGCATGTATACCCACATACTGCAAAACATAGATACATTAAACATGGCCAGAGGAATACTCTGCATATGGACTCTAATCTACATGATAAATTATCATGTCGAGACGACATTCTTTATTACAGCCGCTGAGGAACAAAAGCACACTGCTGAGGTGAAAGGGATCTGAAAGCAAGATATTACAGTAGACACATTACATAAAATATATCACAAAATAATGTAAGATGATATATGTGGCTAGTTTATAAAATTAAAAGTGAAGTGGGTTGCCAACTATGGGGTTAATTTCGTAGAGTTTGCAGACTGTTCCAGTGACTACAAAGCAATGGCGAGGCCTCAAGGGACAAAGCTTTTCACGTAGCCGATGGTTCAGCAAATTTGTTACCGGTTCGTTTTAAAGTCCTGTCAAAAGTTGCTTCCCTGAAATCGTTTGTGTGGTTTTTGCCTCTGATGAGGTGCTTGTTTCCGAAGACACAGGTTATGTCAACATAAGCAGAGCTGTTTTTAGGAGAGGCAGACGAATGGGCCCATGGGAACCTATCAGAACATGGTGACAAAAAATAGCCACACTTAGACTCTCTGGGGCCACACTTAGACTGAAGTGACAGGACACGATCTCCTGGTTTTCAAAACATGAGATCAGCTGCTTTCTTGAGCCAAATCTTTATCTCCACCATCTGCCAGTGCGATTCTGCTAATCCAAAATAAATGAGTGATGTAAAAGATTCAATTTTCAAGAAGAGGCATCTTTTGTTTTTTGGGCTTGGTTTATTATTTTTCCTGAGCTTACATAAATAAGGATCAAGCTTTACCACAGTATTAGAACGTATTTCTTAACTAACAATGCATGGCTCCATGACAAATATACAGTAAATAACTGAAAAAGTGTGATGCTTTCCTTTTTTCTGGCACAATTTATATGCTCATTCTTGCTTAAAAGAATAGTTCAAGTAAGGTTCATTGGTGAGACTGTGTTTCTTCTCTGGAACTCAAGAAGAGAATTTTGGGAAAAAAGAAAACCCTAGTTGCTCTTTTACATATAATGAATATGACTGAAAACTGGGGTAATCTGTCACGGGCGGTTGTGCTAGAGATCAGGCAGGACGACGAAGATGACGAATACAATAATATTTAATAAATCCACAACAGGTAATCCAGACAGGGTAATCACACGTAGCACAAGGAATAGAGTAGACATCAACAATAACCGACAGACTAGAATACAAGAGACAGGAACTTTTATAGGGCAGATAACGAGTGGCAGACAGGTGAGCACAATGAGGTGATTAACTAATAATGAGAACAGGAACAACCAAATAAGGACAGAGGGAGAAACTACAATCAACAGTCCACAGGGGTGTGACAGATCGCCCCTCTCCCGGACGGCGCTCCACAGAGGGAGGGACGGAGGGGGACTTAGGAGGAGGACAAAGGAGTGGATGTGGGATGGTGACAGGGGAAGGCAAAGGGCTGGCAGGCAGACATGACAGGTGGAGGTTCGGGCGGAGGACAGATATCCGGGAGGAGGCCGGCAGACAGAGACCAGGGGGGCGACGAAGGAGGGAGGAGCCAGGGAGGAGACAGGAGGGACCCGGAGCAGGAGGAGCTCAGCAGGACCCAGGCCACAGTCATAACAGTGGCCCACGGTGGAGCCGACAGTGGGAGGAGCCATGGAGGAGGGATGGCCGCCGACTCCAGGGGGCCGACCAACGGCGGCGGAGCAGGTGGAGGAGGAGCCCGAGGCGGAGACAGAGAGCCAACGAGCCAGGGGGATGCCGAGGATCTGGAGGGCCAGGGTGGAGCCGAGGGCACTGGCGACCGAGGCGGAGGCAGAGATCCGGGGCGGAGCCGAAGCGACTGAGGACCAAGGTGGAGCTGGCGGGAGGAAGGAGCCCAACGGAGCCGGTGTGACGGAGCGACAAGGCGCAGCCAGAGGAGAGGAGTCCAGAGGCGATGGCGGGTCAACGCCCGACCAAGGCGGAGCCGGAGGGACGAGGGAGCCTGGTGGAGCTGATGGATCGACGGTTGACGGTGGAGGCGAGGGAGCTAGGAGCCGAGGTGGAGCCACTGGGTCTACGGGCCGAGGCGGAGTCCGGGCCTCGGAGGCTGGAGGTGGAGGTGAGGGATACTCCGACCCCGGCGACGCTGGAGGATGGCAGTCCCGCGGGGCTCGCACCGCAATGATGGTGGGCTGAGGGTGAGCAGAGGGGCTGCCAGCTGACAGCGGTGGAGGAGGCTGGAGCGGGTGGGAGGGCGAGCATTTTCGAGGAGCGGCCACTGGAGGGCGCTTTCTAGGAGCAGGCACTGGAGGGTGCTTTCTAGGAGCAGGCACTAGAGAGCGCTTTCTAGGAGCGGGCACTGGAGGGCGCTCTGAGCTGGATTCGGGGACTGGATCACTCCCCTCTTTGTTTTGGCCCTTTTGCCACGCCATATTCAGCTCACCCTCAGCCGCGATGCAGGGGGCGGAGCTCCACTCCGCGCTCACACCGTCCACGGCTTGCTCCCTTGTGGTGGGCACTGTCGCCGGCTCTCGCACCTGGTCTGACGAGTTGGGCTCATCTTCCGGGGCGATCCTCTGCTCAGTCGCTTGGCTTTGCTCTGGCTCGCGGATCGCAGCAGGAAATGGCTCTCCGTCATCAGTGTGCTCAGGCTGATGCTCCGTACCACGGGGAGATGGTGGGCTGGGCTCTGGGTCTGAAGTGGATCCGGCGAGATCATCCACGGGGCCGATGGTGAGTGGCGACCCGTTTCTCGCCAGAGTCCACTCCACGAAGGCGGCAAATTCCTCCCGAGGACCATCTTCGGATGACCGCGCTCTGCACTCTGCGTTCAGACTTGCCTCATAGAAAGCGCAGCGCGGGTCATCCGGATAGCTGGTGACGTTAGCGACCATCAGGAACAGTCTGGTATGGTCCTCGAGAGTCCTGCCCTCCTGCTCCAGCAGGAGAAGGAGGAATTCGGGGCGCGTGAAGGGATCCATGGGCTTGCGTCATAGAAAGAGCAGAGCACGTCTTCCGGGTAGCTGGTGATGTTAGTGACCAACAGGAACAGTTTGGTATGGTCCTCGAGAGCTTTGTCTCCCTGCTCCAGCAGGAGGAGGAGGAATTCGGGGCGAGTGAAAGTATCCATGGGAAAACACTACGGAAACAAAAAACTGAGTAAAAACAGAAACAAAACGGAGGGGAAACACGCAATTTAAACAGTTTTTTAGGTCGGTTATTCTGTCACGGGTGTGCTAGAGATCAGGCAGGACGACGAAGATGACGAATACAATAATATTTAAAGGGGTCATATGATGCGATTTAAATTTTTCCTTTCTCTTTGGAGTGTTACAAGCTCTTGGTGCATAAAGAAGATCTGTAAAGTTGCAAAGACTAAAGTCTCAAATCCAAAGAG
>NW_015549606.1:582585-591348 GCF_001515605.1 Sinocyclocheilus anshuiensis
GCTTCGTTGTGAAAGCGAAACTACTTTGTTTGGCCTTCCAAAAGAGGACGATATCGCTTCGTCATGCCTGTAGCTGATCCGTTCTGGTCGCTGAGGAAATACTTCAACTTCGCGTTGTCGATCACCGGATCGGCTTTCACCGTGGACGAAGCGGAGTCCAGCCCGGGGTCGTCACATGTGGTTGCCGCAGGGTGAGCACAATGAGGTGATTAACTAATAATGAGAACAGGAACAACCAAATAAGAACACAGAGGGAGAAACTACAATCAACAGTCCACAGGGGTGTGACATAATCAAGCTCTAGAATGACAAAAGTGCACCATAAAACTATCATAAAATTGGCCCTTGTGTGTTGTATCCAAAGTCTTCTGAAACCATAAAAAAGAAACAAGCTAAGATCATGTCATAATTCACATAAAATCTTCTTGATATCTGCCTTAGCTTTTTTTGGCACCTTCATGAAAGCAGAAGAAATGTTTTATTATTAACTATTTATTTTTAACAAATCGGCTGATTCCATTCACAAAGCCAGTTTGAATGATTAATTCAGAGATTGGACTCACTGATTTAAAGGGATTGTTCACCCAAAAATGAAATTGTCATCATTTACTTCAAGTTTACCTTCAAGTTGTTCAAAACTGTAAGTTTCTTTTATTTGCTGTGCACAAAAGAAGATTTTTTGAAGAATGTTGGTAACAGTTGCTGGTAGCTATGGAAGTCAATGGCTACCGTCAGGTCTTTGGTTTGAACCACCCCTTTAAGAATCCATTTGAATTCATTGGAATTTGTATTCTGGTCTGTTTTTCACACACACACACACACACACACACACACACACACACACACACACACACACACACACACACACACACAAAACCTTGTTTTTCTTCAAAAGACTTGAAATACAGTGCACATGTCGTGCCACTTTTATGATTTGTGTATGGTGATTTTGCCTCCTTTTTTTAATCTTTGGTCCTCATTCATTGTAACTGCATATTAAAAGATCAACCAGTACATTGTTCAACATTTTTTCTTTTGTGTTCCATGGAAGAAGGTCATAGTCATAAAAAGTTTGGGACAACATAAGTGCGAGTACTCTAAATAACGACAGAATTATTTTTGGGTGAACTGTTCCTTTAAGGAATTTCCAACAAACAAATAAGGAGTAGAAGCAATGTGATTCAATATCACTATGACCTCCTGTCAAGAAATGTAAAATCAGGACATGTTAAATTAACACACACTAAGCTGTCCTGAACAGCTGTATGCTGTCCATGTAAATTAAGACAAGATTTGTTCAAGTGTTACTCCATCAGCTTTAATTTTAGTGCTTGAATGCAGATGTATGTTATACAACCACACCATAGACTTGAGGCAGAAAATAATAAGGGAATGTTCTCATTAGTGAAGAGGTAGAGAAAGCCAGAAGGTGGCTCAATTATAATACCTACAATCGACACAAAAGTGAGAGACAGTATCGTTATGCACTTGAACTGTGCAAAGCTTTTGGGTCTGACTGCCTCTTAATCTTGGACTGTTTCTGTGACAGTGCCTTACCCTTCACTTTCATAGCTTTGGCATTCCCAAATCTTATTGCATCTTTCTCACTGTGATGCAGTATAAAGGCATGTAATACCATTGACGAAGAGACTCTTTTTGTTAGGTGTACAGTAGATCAGGCCCTGAGAACTGTCCAATAATCTAAATAAACATCCAGTAATACTGATAAAATAATCCTAAAAAATACTAATATGGACTAATAGCATAGTTCCCCCCTCACATTTGGCCGATTTGTTTTTTGGATTAAGGCCTCAACAGAAAAGAAAAAAAGTCACATTTGATTAATTTTTGCAGTTTGAGTGTGAATGGTCACTTGAACTCAATTATGTCCTGATTCTAAGATTGATTTGCTCTTGGCCTGAATTATGAAATCGTTTATGGCAAAGTACTGTTATGTTTAAAGAAAGAAAGAAATTAATTAACTACTAATATGGGAGCAAAATGATTAATCGCGATTAATCACATTCAAAATAAAAAGTTTATGTTTACATACTATATGTGTGTGTGTGTACTGTGTATATTTATTATGTATATATAAATACACACACATATATGTATATATTTACATTTATATTTTTGTATGTACAGTAACAGTATATATATTTATACTTGTATATCATTTGTTATATATACATATACATTTTTAGATATAAATCTTATTTTTCCTTAACATATACATGTATGTTTGTATTTATATACATAATAAATATTCACAGCACACACACATATAGTATATGTAAACATAAACTTTTATTTCGAATGCGATTAATTGCGATTAATCGTTTTGCAGCCCTAATAAATAAATTAAATAATTAATTAATTGGTAATTTGGTATTAATTTGGTTATAAGACTTGGTATTTAACAGGATTTGGGTATTAAACAAAACTGTGCTGACAGGTTTTGGGTACCAGACAAAATGACATGATTAGTCATAATATTCCTGGCGTGGAGACTTGATGTCACATTTTTGGTGTTGTTGGCAAGATATCAGCATGATAACAACTTATAAATTGTTCATATTTTCCAAAGTTAGTTCATAAAGACAAGTATATGAATATATGAGTCAGTTGTCCAAATATTTGACCATGTCAACAGGAAATAAATGAGAGAAAGGATGTTTGTTTGTGGTTTGTAATAATGTTCTATTTGAAATGATTCTGCTATAGCTAACATTCTTTGGCTATAGCTTTATACAGCTGTGATGTGTATACATTAATAAAGAAATACTAATAAATATGCAGTGAGATGTTATGCACACTCTTTGGTTAATGAAAAATACATTATTTTCTTCCTACAGTGGGTGGACATGACAGCAATAACAAAAGACACTAGCTAAAGCACTGGATAAATTATTTATATCTACCATGTCAATATACTGAGAATGTGGCACAGTTTTATTGTTTCATAACTAGTCTTTTAATATTTAGAAGACATCTGCAAGTAATGATCTCAGAAATTAACAATAGTAAGCTAATAAAGCTGCAAAAGCTTTCAGGCAATTGCAAAACAATAAAGTTTTGAATGTCATGAGAATGTAAATAATATATGAGTAAATAATGAGAGAATTTTCATTTTGCGATGAACTAGCCCTTTAATGTATGTGGTTTAAGGCTTTTCATACCTTTTCAATCGGAAAGGATATCAGGTCATTTTGCAGTGTTCATGCATTACTGCAGGGTTCTGCACTGCCAACTATAAAAGTTAACCCACTTAACCTCCACAAATTGAATAAGCAGTGAATTACCAACCCGTTCTCATCAGTCTGCGTATAAATAACACGACTTTACACTTTCTAATTGCGTGTAATGAGTACGCCAAATGCCAATTTTGCGTGCATATGATACGCCAATCCTTCACATTAACTTCGGTGGAGAGCAGATGCATACAAATACCACGCGTCATCTTCAGCGGCAATGACGTCACCAGCGAGGCTCAGTGCGTCCAGTTCACCTGATGCGCGTACACCTTCAAGCAGGTAAGGGCAACGATCTTTTTTTGTAATGAGATCATGTGGTTAACGGTATTATTTTAATTATTTCAGTGTTTCTGCATGATGTTACATGGGGTCATGTGTTAAAATGGTAGCGTATGCGTTCAAATTATGGAACAGTGGGCTGCTCAGTTAGCACAGCTGCTAGCCTACCATTGACATTAGCCTAAGCTAACTTCTACTGTATATAGATTACAAAAAAAGATCGTTGCCCTTACCTGCTTGAAGGTGTACGCGCATCAGGTGAACTGGACGCACTGAGCCTCGCTGGTGACGTCACTGCCGCTGAAGATGACGCGTGGTATTTGTATGCATCTGCTCTCCACCGAAGTTAATGTGAAGGATTGGCGTATTATATGCATGCAAAATTGGCATTTGGCGTACGCATTACACGCAATTAGAAAGTGTAAAGTCGTGTTATTTATACGCAGACTGATGAGAACGGGTTGGAATTACTGAAGTCTTCCTTCACACCTTCCCCTGTTATTTGCATTATCCCATGTACCGTCTGCATTACTGTACTCTGTGAGCGGATGGTTTCTAATTCTTCTCCTTCAGTGACTCAGCATCACAAGCGTAATTGGAATTATTGCACAACCAGTTGATCCTTTATTGCACAATCCATAAATTAGAATGTTGCACTGGGGTGAATGAGCATCCGCTTAATGCTAATTATGGTCAAGTTATGCCCCGGCAACTCTCTAGTGCTTATCAGTCACCATTCCAGGTGACCTCACTGAACCCTTCAATGGGACCGCTTGGATCAAGCGGAGGGTTTTACTTGGTGTTGTAGAATAACACGGGGATTAATCTGATTGCATTTTGATTGCCTTTACTTGGTTTCCCAATTAGATTGAGTAGGTTCAGATGGTTTTGGGCAATAGATTTAGAAGCCCTGCAGTAAGTATTGGATTTTGTAATGTAAAGTGTGCATCTTAAAATCTGTAATCTTCAACCAAGGAAAAGCTATAAATAGATCTTTTATGTATATAAATATATATTATAGCTTTCGTTTTAGTAATTTATTTCAAGTTGTTTTTATCTTACTACAGCAAAAGCACAATTCATTCTTGGTTACAAAGGTAAAGTTGTGCATTCTTTCTTCACGAAAACTATTATTATTATAATACATGATCTAGCTTAGCTCTGTTCAAGATGAGAATGTACAGAAGAGAATGTAAAATCTTTGGTAACAATATACAGTGCATTACTGTTCAAAAGTTTGGGGTCACTACTTTTTTTTTTGAAAGAAGTTAAACCTTTTATTTAGCAAAGATAGCTTAAAAAGTGATAGTAAAGACTTATGTTGTTACAAAAGGTTTCTATTTTGAATAAATGCTGTTCTTTTTAACTTTTTATTAATCAAAGAATCATGTTAAAATCCAATAAAGTAATATTAAGCAGTACAACTGTTTCCAATATTGTTAATAAATAAGCATATTAGACTGATATCTGAAGGATCATGTGACACTGAGTACTGGAGTAATGACTGATGAAAATTTGGCTTTGTCATAACTTATATCTTTTTTAAAGTATATTAAATAGAAAACCATTATTTTAAATTGTAATAATATTTTACAATATTACTGTTTTACTGTATTTTTTATTAAATAAATGCAGCCTTGATGAGCATAAGAGACTTCTTTAAAAAACATTAAAAATCTTACTGATCACAATAAAGTTAACATTTTTAAGATATTGCACTCCCCTGACCTCAAAGCAGCTATGAGAGCAGTTCATATGAGATGTCAACTCATGTATCAAACTGACTCCATCGAGCCCAGGTTCAACCAGGTCTGATTTTGCAGTGCCACCATGCAGTTAGAACAGACAAATGCCCACTGACACAGCACTGAAATGGAAAACTGAAATAACTGTGAGCAGATCTATAGTTCTTTTCATGGCTTCCCCTCAACATTAACCAAAAGAAGTGCCTATCTGGCAGAAAGTACCTCTGTTGTCTTAACTATAATATAATAAGAGGAACTTTGTTGATATACGCAGAGAAATGTGCTGTACAGCCTTAAAAAAGAAGGCACAGCAATTCTGCATCCCTCTGCAGAGCTACAAAATCCATTTGAGGCTGTGTTTTCTGGAAGAGTCTCCATTTTAACTGAATGTAGGTTAAATAATTTAATCATTGTCTCTCTAGATTTTCAGCTTAGAGTTTATTCACAAATAATCTTCAGACTGTTGTGTCTGAGATTTCTTCACATTTCTCAAAAGGCAAGAAGTATTAGATACTCTCTGCTGCTGGAGAGCATCGGGTTTGAGGTGCATGTCATATAATGCTCCTTCAAATCTAATTGCATGCATTCAGCTCTCTCTGAAGGAGTCTAAAGTGTCAGGAAGCATTTATGCACGCGGGAACGGTCTATTATGAATATCCAAATATAATTTAAGAGGTTTTTAAATACTAATTCTTAAGGCATCTAATGTAAGCACAGAAAAAGACTCCCTTAGCTCGAGCACACAGTGTCTTTCATTTCTTCCTCTTGTGAAGCTGATGTACTAGTTGTGATACAAATGTGTACAAAACAAAACGATGCTTGGATGAAGCTTGCACGAGTATACATAAAAAGCTTAATGTGCTCTAAATGCCTCATGAATTTTTGATTTAGAAAGAATTATTTAATTTTAGGTTGCATCCAAACGCTTTTGGCGGTTGGTTCTGTTCTCTGAGACTGTACTTTATGTGAACTTTTAGTGTTGTAATTCATCAAAAAGCAATAAGCCATAATATGAAAACAGAAAGAGTTGGTTATAAACCCACTGTCAATAGACCCTTCTCTAAAGACTTACAATTATATTGGGAGAAGCAGGCTCATGATTATTGTGCATAATAAAATTCAATTCAATCGGGAGATCAAATTATGTATACAAAACAATAATCACATCAATATGCGCAGCATTTCATTGCCATAAAATGTCATAATAGAACCCATAAATCTGAACTAATCATATTGGCAACTATGTTGTGTGTTATTTATTTCCACATGTAATGGGATTGAGTAATTGTTTTCCATCTTTACCGGTCTCTAAATTGAAGTATCCCATTTACATTTATATTGCCACTTATAGTAATACTGCTCAGTGGGGTCAACCCTGAGTTTATAATGTGTCGTGGTGACTGCTTCACTGGCTTTTTGTGCCAATACGCCTCTCAGCTCTCATCTGTTCACCTCGGTTAAAGCTCATGGCCTTTGGATTAAGCTCATGGCCTAAGGTAAAATCACTTACCTTGGAACAGATTGAACAACTGTACATTTCTAAACTTATGTGTGTTTAAAGATATAGTTCACCCAAAAATGAAAATTCTGTCATTGATTACTCACCTTCATGTCGTTCCAAACCCGTAAGACCTTCGTTCATCGAACACAAATTAAGATATTTTTGATAAAATCTGAGAGCTTTCTGACTCTGCATAGACAACAACACAACTACAAAGTTCAAGGCCCAGAAAGGTAGTAAGGACATTGTTAAAATAGTCCATGTGACAACAGTGGTTCAACCTTAATTTTATGAAGCTACAAGAATACTTTTTGTGTGCAAAGAAAACAAAAATAACTTTATTTAACAATTTTTGTATGCATTGTGGTACTCTCATGAACGCGTGTCGAAGACTGATAGGGGAAAGAAGAAATTGTTGTATAAAGTCATTATTTTTGCTTTCTTTGCACACAAAACGTATTCTCGTAGCTTCATAAAATTAAGGTTGAACTATGTTATGGATGTCCTTACTACCTTTCTGTGCTTTGAACACGGTAGTTGCGGTGCTGTCTATGCTGGGTCAGAAAGCTCTCAGATTTTATCAAAAATATCTTAATTTGGATTAAGGGTTTGGAACGACATGAGGATGAGTAATTGATAACCGAATTTTTATTTTTGGGTGATCTATCCCTTTAAGGTAGTAGAATAGTCTAAAAAAATGTTTGTTCAGCCATAAAGATTTTTTACATGCTGTATTGGACACAGTTTAAATTAGTTTGGTTAATGTGAGAAAAGGGGAGATGCACTAAACTGAACTTTTACAAATTAGATGAGGTCACAGCTGGGATTATAGATCTATTAAATTGGCATTACACCATGGAGCTCCACAATGTCTAAATTAACAGATCTTTCTGACTGTGACCTATTATTATTCGTGGGATTGTTTCCAAGTTTAACTATATTTGCTGCAGATATGTTCATTGCACACACAACAATGAGCTTTAAAGGCATAGTAAATTATTTAATTTGTAAAATGTCTATACATTTTAACTTTCGAATTGTAATTGGTTTCCTACCAATCATGTCTTTTTCTCTTTATTTATTTATGTATTTATTTATTTAAGAACATGTAAGTGTGACCAGCTCTTTTCAGTTGAGGGTATTTCTCTTCTCTTCTCCTCTAAGTAATGCTGATATTGAATTTATTCAATTCAATTCAAGTTTTATTTCTATAGCGCTTTTCACGATACAAATCGTTGCAAAGCAGCTTTACAGAAAATTAAGTTTCTATTTAGTAGTAGCTTATCAGTGGTGACTATGTCATTAATGTACATATGGCAGAAATGTATGGAAAAATCAATTAAAGACGTAATCAAACAGACGATGAACACTATTAACAGCAATTATTATATGTTGCAATCAAAATTTGGTAGTTCTGTATGTTGTTTCAGGGTTGGCTTTATCTGAGGTCCTCTGAGGGGTTGGCATCATCTCTTCTCAGGTGTTCTAGATCCAGACTGAAGCTTGTGTAAATCCTAGTTACCACGGGATGTCAATCCCGTGGCAGAAACAAAGAAACAAATAAAGACATAATTCGCGTAGCTGCTGTTCCAACCAAGCAAAATTGATTTGTTTAACCCAAGCTAAAGAATAATAATGTGCATTTGATCAGATATAACTGCAGTACAACATTATGAGATGCATTATTTGAATGCTTGGCCAAAGAGATGTGTGTTTAATCTAGATTTAAACAGAGAGAGTGTGTCTGAACCCCGGACGTTATCAGGAAGGCTATTCCAGAGTTTGGGAGCCAAATGCAAAAAAGCTCTACCTACTTTAGTGGACTTTGCTATCCTATGTAAAAAGTCCAGAGTTTTGTGACCTTAGGGAGCGTGATGTATTGTAGCGTGGTAGAAGACTAGTTAGGTACGCAGGAGCTAACCCATTAAGGGCCTTATAGGCAAGTAATAATATTTAGCCAGTGCAGAGACTGTAAAATTGG
>NW_015549606.1:591389-622450 GCF_001515605.1 Sinocyclocheilus anshuiensis
GTTTTGTAATCAATCTATGAGTATGTCATGATCTATGGTGTCGAACGCAGCACTAAGATCAAGTAAAACTAGCAATGAGATACAGCCTTGGTCTGACGCAAGAAGCAAGTCATTTGTAATTTTAACAAGTGCAGTTTCTGTGCTATGGTGGGGCCTGAAACCTGACTGAAATTCTTCATAGAGATCATTATTTTGCAGGAAGGAGCACAATTGAGCAGACACAACTTTTTCAAAAAATTTTGACATAAACGGAAGGAGCCATATAGTTAATATCAGTAAGACGCAGCATGCATGATACAAGGAAATGGTCAGTAACATCATCACTTTGAGGTACGATATCTATATCAGTAAGATCGATTCCATGCGATATAATTAAATCTAGTGTATGATTAAAACGATGAAGGTCTGAGAGGAAATCTGCCAATTCTTTTAGGAAATCTGTATACGGCCCTGGTGGTGTATACACAGTATCCAGAGCAAGAGATATTATAGATTTATTTTGCATATCTGACAGTGTAACATCAAGCAGAAGCATTTCGAATGAGTTAAACCTGTATCCTGTTTTCTAAATAACATTGAGAATATCACTATATATTGTTGCAACACCGCCGCCACGACCAGTCTGACGGGGTTCATGCTTATAACAGTAGCTTGGTGGAGTAGACTCATTTAGACCAATATAATCATTTGCTTTTATCCAGGTTTCAGTCAAGCAGAGTACATCAAAACTATTATCTGTGATAATTTCATTTACAATAACTGCTTTGGGTGATTGTTTTTGTTCATTTATTTAGCAATTTTCTGGTTTAATCATGATCAGATTTTTTCTAGATTCTGCATTAAATTTATACTTTGACCTCACTACTCTGGGAACAGACACAGTCTTTATAGATTGAACAGCGCAAGTACTTCGATCATTTAAGCGGGTAGAACAAAAGCCATCATGGCAGTTATTTGAGAATTGGCTTACTAGTCATATGGAAAGTAGCATCTTGGAGATGTTGTCCGACAGGAGTTCCGCTCTGACTCTGCTGGGGTGCAGGCCATCCGCGAGAAAAAGCCGGGATGGTCCTCACTGCAGAACACAAGTCCAGGGGGTGTGGTTGGATCCAGATCCAACTCCTCCCACCTTACATATACCTAAACCTACCCGTCTCCAGCCCCTAAATCCCTAAACCCACCCATCTCCACCCCTAAACCTACCAATCTCCACCCCTATATGTGGATCCAACCACGTCCCCTGGATCTTGTGTTCCGCAGTGAGGGGCTACTGAAAAAGCTTAGGTCGCTCCCAGAAAAGATTCCAATTATTTACAAAGAGCAGTTTCTGTTCTTTACACCATGACAATAACCATTCATTTAAAGCAAAAAGTCTACTGAACCTTTTGTGTCCTCGTCGATACGTGGGAAGCAGTCCTGACACAATGATCGTCATTGCGGGCGATGTGCTGCGTACCATCTCGATCAGGCTCCTGAAGTCTCTCTTCAGTGTCTTCGTCTGCCGCAGCTTGGTATCGTTAGCCCACGTGTGCAGCACGACTGCGCCGATGCTCTCGTCGCCCTTCAGGATTGCGGGTATCTGCACAGAAACATCGAGAACGCGAGCACCAGGGAAACAGTGAGTGTGCACATTACCTTCATCTAACATAGCACGGACGTGGCAGACGATGGAGTCTCCGAAGATCACAGCGTTGCGTTCCATATCGCGGAGGGGAGCGAAGTGGTTCCGGGTGGAGATCTCGAAGACCGGAGGCGGCGGAGGGGGAGAGGTCGTCGCCCGGGGCCTGGCTCACGTCTTCCGCTGCGGGTGCACCCAAGGTCCGTAGTGTCCCGGCACCGGAGTGAAGGACATCTGGGAAGATCGCGTCCTGGGTGCACGGGGCCTGTGCAGAGAAACACACGGAGTAGAGGTGGTGGGAGAGTTAGCAGCGTGCTGTATACTTACCCCGGACTTGTGAGCGTCAGCCCGGGATGTTTCCAGCACATCTCTCCGCTCTCTCAGCTGGGCCTGCTTCTCCACCAGGTCACGGATCTGCTTCTCCATGGCCTCCAGCTCGAGCTGCACCGACTGCAGCTCGAACATGTCCTCACCTGCATTCAAAGTTAGACACACATCCGCCATTAATGGAAGTAACAGTGAGTAAAACAATGGTAATTTGTGTGAATAGAGTATTAGCAATATAAGCGAGATTAGCGGCAACCACACTGGCGATGCTAACTGGCTATAAGCTAATAGCAGACTCTGGAAATCAAAATAAAACTAATGATAACAAGGCGCTCTGATTGTTTTTGTTGTAGAATACGATATGGGATATATTCACACGTTTTAGAAATGAAAATTATGGTGTATAAAATTGATTTTAAGATAAAAATAGACAATAAAGAATGAACTTGACGGAGCTCAAACTCAAAACACGCGGCAGCAACCAAAAGGAAGTGACCCAATTTATTGGAGGAAGTCCAATTTATGATCCATATTGTTAGAGTTTGAAATTATTAGTTGGGTTTAAGCATAAACATGTCCAATCAACAAATGGAAGTAAAATCATTGTAAAATCTAAACTCATTTGTGTATTTTTACCCAGATTCTGTCACCTCCCACAACCCTGATCATCTGCAGAGAGAAACTGTCACCCAGAATACACATGTAATGCTGAACATAAAGGCATCATAGAGGATTGTGAAGATATTTCACTGGAACTTGACTGTATAGTCTTCATTGCATCTATTTTGTGTTTTATTTCTTTATGTATTTATTCATGTTCAGTGTCAATTATCATTTATTAATGTATTCAGCTAATAACTGTTGTCAGAGCACATATCACATATGAATGAAATCAACTTATGTGCAGTGCAAGAGAAGAAACTAGAAACACTGTACACCAAAATCTTGACATATAACTGGATATCAAGTTACCTTTCCATGTGTGACCTGAATCTGAAATGTTATTGGTTGATTGATGGATTAGTAAAAAAAAATAATGAGAGGAAATGTTGTTTTTTTTTGCTTTATTGGGAACTATTTATGGAAATCAAACCATAAGAATCATTTTAATTTTCATGTCTAGGCGTACTTATATGCTTGGCTTGTCACAAACTGCTTTGAGAACATTCCATTTGAATAGCAAAATTTCAATTTTTGTGGGTGTGTTTGTGCCACTGATTTACATAATTTCAAAATTTAGTTGGCGCTAAAACAATACAGACAGTATACGTGCAAATAAATAAGAGGGCACAGTTAATTCTTAGGGAACTCCGTCTTTGATCTTTCAAGCAAACCTTCTTTAAGTGGTTAAAACTGATTCGTGTGGATGCGTGAAACAGCTATCCAACTTGCCTTCATGCAAGGCTGTAATGATTTGTAACTCTTAAAGCATCAAATAGGACGTACTGTATTGATTATAACCTTACTCCAGAAACCTGTGGTTTTGAGCTTGATCATAATTTCTGAATTTCCACTCAGGCATGCCTTCGGAATCAAGATGTTCTGTGAAAAACAGCCATAACAGTGTGTTGCATGCACATTATCACAACTGTGGGTAGATGTTTTCTTAAAACTCCTGCTGAACCTTTCAAGGTCTCATGAGTTGCATAAATAGTCAAGTCAAGTCAAGTCACCTTTATTTATATAGCGCTTTTAACAATACAGATTGTGTCAAAGCAACTGAACAGCATTAATTAGGAAAATAGTGTGTCAATAATGCAAAATGACAATAGTAAACACTCATTTTTCAGTTAAAGACAGTTCATCATTGAATTCAGTGATGTCAACATCCAGCTCAGTTTAAATAGTATCTTTGCAATCAAGTCAATGGTATCGCTGGAAATGAAGTGTCCCCAACTAAGCAAGCCAGAGGCGACAGCGGCAAGGAACCAAAACTCCATCGGTGACAGAATGGAGAAAAAACCTTGGGAGAAACCAGGCTCAGTCTGGGGGCCAGTTCTCCTCTGACCAGACGAACCAGCAGTACGGAAAAATCAATTTAAGACGTAATAAAACAGACGATGAACACTATTAACAGCAATTATTATATGATGCAATCAAACTTATAGCAAAATGTGGTAGTTCTGTATGTTGTTTCAGGGTTGTGTGCGACTGTAGTGCTTTCCAATTTCAGAAGAGAGCTTTTTTAGTTGAGTTCAGTTTGAATTGGTGAGTAGTTTAGAATGCTTTCAAAATATCTTATATAATTTGAAGGCAAAAAATTACTGTAGTGTACAGTTAAAACAGAACTGGAACCATTTTCAAGTAGGACTAACAAAACAACATTGAAATGTTAAATGTTATATATGAAAGTAAATAAGAGGCTTAATCTACATTTGAAAGTGGCCTCTTTACTTTTTCATCACACTACCTAACAACTCACTATCAGCTGCAAAAAAGCACAAATGCCATAAAACGTGCATGCAAAACCTGGCATGTCAGCGAGAAATGATAGCAGGAGTAAAATAAATACATTTGCACAGGTGGGCTGTCAGAGCACTGTGTGTCACTAGTGGTGTAAAAAGAATGACCTCCTTCACTCAACCCAAAATATTTCATCTCAAAGTGCAGCAAGGATGTACATGTATTATTATATCTGACAACACTGAGCTTAAAATAGCACAGGACACAAACAAACAAATGGGGCCTTCATAGGAAATTGTTTTATAGTTTGATTGAAAATAATGCTATAGTACTTTAGTTATTTTTTAACACAGATTTTTTCGTACATTTTCCCTAGAATATTCTACAAGAATAAACACCAGAGGCATGAGAAGAATTCTGAAGAGTCTAAAAACTGAAGCAAAGAGGAGAGCCCTAAATCTGTTTTGTATGGAAGCCTGTTTCCATAAGTTAAAAAAAAAATGAAATTGTGACGAAACGGTAATTGTGATCTTACAATGTGACTTTATATTTCTCAATTCCAACTTAATTTCTCATAATTACAACTTACTTCTTGCAATTATGACATTATATTTCACAAGTGTGACTTTATATCTCACAATGTGACTTTATGTCTCACAAATGCAATATTATTTCTCACAATGTGATTTTGTATTAACATCGTATCTTATCACAATTAAGTGTTTTATTACTCTGAGAACAAACTTGACATCAGTTGAAGGTGAGCCAAATAAGCACTCCAGGGGTCTTTCTTCCACTGTTAATTCATCACTGTCACTTGAAGTTTTTCATGGCTTTTTTATGAATTATATTCATACAGATGGATCACATGCCATCTTGTCTTCATTTTAGTTTTTGTTAAACTTGACTTGACAGATAGTCGTAATATTTCACCTTTGATTTTAAAAGATATCAATGAATGTACAAAATGTGTGGTTAGTGCCCTTGTAGTAAAACCCTTTTGGCCTCTCATAATACATTTAGGATAACACCTGCCATTACTTTGCTGGCAAAGCTCTGGTATGTTTTATCATGGCAGAAGTAAAGCAATGAACAGTTCAGCTCAGCCAAGAATAGGCTAGTGTGGTCATGCAGAACAGCATATTCAGAGACTGATGGGGATTTTAAAGAATTGCCTGGGGGCCAGACAGGGTCGCACCCCCATTTCCTTTAACTGAGGTGGATTTGTGCGCAAAGATTGCCTGTCTGTAATGTCGCCTCTTCATCTTAAGTGCCATTCGACATAAATGAAAATAGGAAATACAAGTATGAACATGATAAATGTCTCAACCAGCTAAAGATAGTATTATTGCTGAATCACTTGCAGCCTGATTAAAACAGCTACTGTTTTGTAACTTAAATGACCAAGTTCATAATAATAATCAGAAAGTGATGCTGAATCATTTTTATGGCTGGCTTTCTTTTATGCTGACACATTTGCATATGTGAATCAATCATCAATGTACTTTATATTCCTGCCACAGGTGAGAGAATATTTCAATAGCATCACATTCATAATATACATTCATCTTCATATACAAGCCAAGAAACGTTTGTCTGAGGATGTCTTAAACCAGTCAAAAGAGAAGAAATATAATAATAGACCTAGCTATGATTTTAATATAGCTAATGTTTTCAAAGCACACAGTTACATTTTTGTAATATATACAACAATTCTTCATCAGTACATCTGAACTTTGAATGAAACTTCCTGGCCCTTGGTTGACTTTTTCTAATCTTTGACTTTTCAGCAAATTTTAATTTGGTGAACTATTCCTTTAATATGTTTGCCGCCATTGTTGAACATTTTCATTTTTCTCTCAGACACTAAAACAAAGAAACATCCTGGCCCTTGGTTGACTTTTCCTAATCTTATTAGATTCGTGAATTTGATTAGATCTGTAAATTTGGTAATATGTGTTCTCTCTAAAATAAAAAAAGGATTATAATATTTTTCAAATGCAATTCTCTGATGGGTGAACATAGTCTTACTAGTAGTGTAAGTCAGTTTTTTTTTTTTTTTTTTCATTTTTCTGTAAAACTGGCCCAAACTGACCCTAAATATAAGCAACATACTTACTGGATATTAATCAGCATTAAAAATTGTGAATATGGTCCGACAGAGGTAAAAGCTTATATAATAGTTGTCTAGTGGGTCTTGAATAGGTCCTCGTACTGCGATCTCTGGGACCTCAAATTTAAATAATGTAAAAGTACAGATAAATGAGCATAAAATATCCAACAGCCCAAACCGTCCTTATAAGCAAAACAGAAAAAAGCAGTCTCAGCAACCCTAAGCAGCATAAGCTTTAACTAGATTTTGACCCCTAAATACAAAATTCATTTGGGATGAGACTTTAGCCAGACTACAGGCTCTTTTAATCTTGCATGAGTTCTGTTTCTGTAAAACTGGCCCAAACTGACCCTAAATATAAGCAACATACTTACTGGATATTAATCAGCATTAAAAATTGTGAATATGGTCCGACAGAGGTAAAAGCTTATATAATAGTTGTCTAGTGGGTCTTGAATAGGTCCTCGTACTGCGATCTCTGGGACCTCAAATTTAAATAATGTAAAAGTACAGATAAATGAGCATAAAATATCCAACAGCCCAAACCGTCCTTATAAGCAAAACAGAAAAAAGCAGTCTCAGCAACCCTAAGCAGCATAAGCTTTAACTAGATTTTGACCCCTAAATACAAAATTCATTTGGGATGAGACTTTAGCCAGACTACAGGCTCTTTTAATCTTGCATGAGTTCTGTACCTGCTGAAGAGTGGCGAGACATTGCAAGCTGCATTGCATAAACTGTTGTGTAATACCTTGAGAGGTTGAACCCTGCATGTCTTCTTGTGATCTTTTTTAAGGGCAAAGAGCCCTTTTTCTTACAGGTTTATAACTGCCTCTGTGCTTCCTCTAAAGCACATCCTATGTTCATGTCTCCTAAGTGTCCATTAAATAACCTGCAGCCTTTTGGCAAAAATGCTGAGTAATGGGTTTTTCAGGCTTGAATTTGTTAACCCAGGCCCTCTTGAAACCCTGTAAACTTGATCCCGGACATATTATTTCGCTGTTCATACAGACAGCTTTCAACATTTTACATTATACATGTGTAAACGCTGTGTTTACATGTATAAGAGTCCAAACAGCTGATAAAACCATGATAAAACCACTGAACATCCATTAAGATGCTATAGATATTTCAAGAAAGAGTCTCGTCACCACTTGACCATTTAACAATAAATGACAAAGACCAGAGAGTACAGAAAAGTGCAGCAATTATTATATTTCACCTGAGTATTTGTGTTTGCACTCTACCCTTCTCAAATGTAAATTAGAATGAATTAAAACCACTCTCAAACCACTGGTGGAGTTCTTCTTCCAGCGATCACTGTTTCAGCCCGCTTAGAATTAGAGGCCTCTTGCAAGGGCTTGCTATTAAAAGGACAATTTCAAGACAATTCCAACAAAGCCAAATCAGCAGAGGATGTTCAGGAAGATCCCTCAGCTCACACAAACAAGGGATTTGCACCTGTTGCATTTGTCTCCATGGATACATTTAATGCTCCCTAAACAGGCACTGAATGTGTGCAGACTGAGAAACACTAATGCTAGAAATTATTCACATCTGCACCTAATCATTTGCCTCTGTAGAACCATGGAAACATAGCGCTGAGGAAATGCAATTGAATTGCAAGAGAGCAGAGCATAACAATGAAATTCAGCAGATCTGTGGTAATTGAGTATGGCTTAACCTGTCAGATCACAGCGAGTGAGTGAGATTATTCTGTCATTTAAAACAAGATCCAGGTTCAATGCACGTGTTTTAGCTTTTATCAGGCAGACAGAAGTTGAATAAACGATATAAAATGTAGGCTAATATTATCTGGCTTCGGGTAAACAGAAAAAAAAAATGCAATAGACACATCAGACCATTGTGAAATGCACTGCAGTTGTAACTAACTAACATATAACTAGTAGGCTATATGTGACCCAAGTGAATCAAGTAAGGAGCCAATCACACAGAACACTTAGATTAAGATTAAAAAGATAAAAAAAATAATTTTGTATATTCTGTTACTCGCTAATATGCTAGCGTTACCTCACTTATTATTACACAGATATAGCCTATGTTAAACAAATAAAGTAGCCTAATATGTAGACAATGTTGACTTGAGTTAGTCTATCATGTTATAGGCCTATGTGAGAAGAAAGAGAAACCGTCTGGGGTTTGCGTCGAATTCTTTTGGTGGTGTAGCTATATAGTGCAAAAATAGCATGAATTATGAAATTATTATTTTAACTTCCCTGATGATCGGTAAAATCCCTGATGATCATGCCCGGCTGTGTTTGTGCTATTATAAAAAAGTGCTGTCAAACGATTAATCGTGATTAATCGCATCCAAAATAAAATATTTTATTTACATAAATTATCTGTGTGTACTGTGTATATTTATTATAAATACACACACATACAGTATATATTTTGAAAATATTTACATGTATTTACATGTATATATTTACATTCATATAATTTATATTATATATAAATATATTTAATATATAAACTTAACATGTTTTTCTTAGATATATACATGCATGGGTGTGTATTAATATATACATAATAAATGTACACAGTACACACACATATACTATGTAAACAAAAACTTTTATTTTGGATGCGATTAATCCTTTGACAGCACTATTATAAAAGCAAAATGAAATGCTTTTATAGGCTACTGTTTTTATAGCCTACTGACAATTCAATGAGTAGCCTGGTTGTAGCTATATTGTTGACAGTTAATTTAAACTTAAATATAGGCAATTTAAACAAAAGCAAAACACAATAGCAATATTTTTTATTTTATTTTATTTATAATTAGTAAATGATTTGAGTCGTTTATTGAATCACTTGTTTCATTTCTGAGTAAATCAGTGTTCCTGAACAAATCATTTCAGGGATTCTAATGACTCACTCATAAAGACGGTAACTTGTCGCCACCTACTGGCATAACATTGTATCCTAACTTAAAGTCAATTGTCAATTGCTGGTAATGATTCTTGTAAGATTTTTAATGACAATTTTATTTACATGAAAGTGTCAGATTTCCTTTTTTTCAAGAGTGGCTTTGTATAGGCCTATATATTTTTTCAAATAATAGTGAATGTTTTTTGCTAAAGATAAATTGACTTCACCTGCAGTGGATTTTGATCTATGAGAACTGATCTTGCTTTGGTCATTATTTAAAGAAACATTTAACAACGCTCAAATCAGCTGAGGGAGATACTGCTATCTTACTTCTTGCCCACTTCTTGCATCGTGATACTCCAATTTGCAGATACAACCTTTACAAGGTTTTTAGACATAAAAGGATTGATGGGTAAATTTTAAATTAACAATTAGGTGAATGTTGCTCCTTATTGGAAGTATCTAATACTGATATATCTGAGCAAAGATTAATCTAATCTTCGAGTACACTGGTGTTTTGTAATCTTTTTTCATTACTTGGAAATGTGTTTAAGAGACAGGTCGACAAAGTCGACAACCACCTTCTACCATGAGAAGAAAGAAAAAAACAAGATCAACAGTTACTACTTCACCCTAGCTCAACTTTTCAAAGTGCACTTTGTTTTCATTATATCTCTTTTAAAAACTCTTGTCAGCTTCTACACTTTCACACAAACAAAACAAAAGACTCTCAGGTCTTGTGTTGGCAATCTCTCTCAATACTATAAACATTTACCCCTTCCATTTGTAAAAGCTTGATAACACTGAATATAGAATAGAATAGTTGATGTAGGGAATAGGATGTTCTTGTATTTAAACATTTATAACCTTCTAAATACCTATAGCCTATGTGAACATGACCAAATGACATAAATGTTTTGTCTTCTTCATTTTTTTTTTTAGAAAAAAAAATGTTTCAATGATAATTGTTGCCTTTTAATATTTAAGCTTTTTTATTTTAGAATATTAAAAATGTCATTAGAAATATGAAATGTTAAAAGTGTGCTGTTTTGTGTGCATCTGCTCTGGTCAGGCAGAACTGGCCTTAGAAAAATCTGTAGCCATTTGAAATGAGAGGCAACCACTGCATTTTAATCACAATCCAAACAAAGAGGCATGAGCATTTTTTTCTTTTGTATTATTATTAATTCGATCGTACAATTTCAAGCAAACAGAATGGTCTGACTTTTGCTTTCTGAAATTATGCTAAAAATTAAAATTCACTCTCTGCCAGTAAGTGGGGCTTAGGAACAGCAGCGATAGGCCTATATAACATTTCCTGCGCTTATAAAGACTATTTTAATATGAAAGAAAAAAAGTCTTGACCAGGGGCGCATCAGGCAGGCTACTCACAAGCGAGACTATGGGTGTTCCAGAGAGGGAACAAAATGTCAAAAACAAAAAGTGGATCCCATTGCAAGAAACAAACAAAAAATCCACGTCCAGGCACCCACATAGCAGGCAAAATATAAAAATCCTTTATTGTAAGACAGGGCTACATGTTAAAAAACACCAACGTGAATCAGCCCAAACAGGCCTTCGTCAGAATGTTCCAGGGTGTTTTGTTTCTGGCAATGGGATCCACTTTTTGTTTTTGACTATTTTAATATGATTTAATGCCGCCTCGGTCCTCTGTTAATATGGAATCATTTTTGTTTCTTTATTATTCAATCAAACATTATGTGTTTGAGAGTAAATCTAATTATTTTGTAATTAAAAAATAAAAGATTGCAAAAAAAAAGTCTTCTTATATAAAGAAGAACATAAAGAAATTGATAAAATGATTTGCAGTGCGTATAAATCTTTGAAAATCTTTATTTTTCTTTGTGCACTTCAAACACTTTTCATCGCGATACCACAAATGTGACTCTTTTCTGCCGTCTTTTTTTGTGGGTCTAACTTTTGTTTGCCAGTTGAAAAGTTTTGCTTGCGAGTGAAGCTGTCTCTCAGTGGGCGGTCTCTACCCACCAGGATGAAAGGCCTTTTTCTATTGGTCACTCTCGATTGAAGTCACAGGTTGACCACGCCCACTACGTTTCCCCGGAATCCCCGCCAAATTAAAAAATAAAAGATTGCAAAAAAAAAGTCTTCTTATATAAAGAAGAACATAAAGAAATTGATAAAATGATTTGCAGTGCGTATAAATCTTTGAAAATCTTTATTTTTCTTTGTGCACTTCAAACACTTTTCATCGCGATACCACAAATGTGACTCTTTTCTGCCGTCTTTTTTTGTGGGTCTAACTTTTGTTTGCCAGTTGAAAAGTTTTGCTTGCGAGTGAAGCTGTCTCTCAGTGGGCGGTCTCTACTCACCTGGATGAAAGGCCTTTTTCTATTGGTCTCTCCTGCGTCATATTCTTCATGCAATTTGTTTGAGCTGCACCCTATACTAGTGTACAGACATGAATTTACATTTCCTTCAGCCTGAGGTGTATTCATTTCACTTTTGTTGTGAAAGGGGCTTTTACATTTGTAAAAGAAGAACTTTTGTATATTAAAAACAAACAAGCAAGCCCTGCCCAGATTTAAAAAGTAACTCAAAAGTAACGTAACACATTACTTTCCATAAAAAGTAACGTAATTAATTACTTTTTTAAGGGAGTAAAGCAATATTGTAATGCATTACTTTTAAAAGTAACTTTTCCCAACACTGTTAATAATACGTTATCACCAAAACAACTCCGATTACCAACACAACTTTTCAGTTTAATTAGTCGAGGCCTTTTCCAGAAACCTATAACTGTCTAATTGTGCATGCACTTTGCTTCCTCTGACAGACCGCCACTGGGTGTGTGCCTATTGTAAAAACAATAGGCCTAATAATAAATAAATAAAAGAAAGAAAGAAAGAAAAAATCAGAATATTAATAAACTAAATCAACCTAATTCATGTGTTTACTCAACTCATTTCTTCCCTTTTTCTTTTTCTTACAGAGTGTCACAGATAGTTCACTGTTGCACACAACTGTTAAAAATTATACACATTGTTTTGGATAACCTGTCTTACCATCATCACTTATCCAAAAATCTAAGCATGTCAGCCATGCCTACACAACCCTTCATCCCCATAGACGAGCACGATGAGTTCATTACAGCCCTCCTCGCAGGGCGGTGGTGGGCGGTAATGGAGGTTGAAGACCGTTTACGCTCCTCATCTGAAAACGGTGAGTGTGAGCATCTCCCTTCGGGCCAGTGGTGGGGAATAGTGGAAGAAGCACCTGTGCCCACTGCATTCCATAAGGAAGCACCTGCTCTGGCCATGTCCCCTGAGGGAGCCCCTGTGCTCACTGCGTCCCCCGAGGAAACACCTGCTCTGGCCAGGACCCCTGAGGGAACACCTGTGATCACTGCGTCCCCTGAGGAAACACCTGCTCTGGCCAGGTCCTCTGAGGGAGCACCTGTTTCTGCTGCATCCTCCGAGGAAGCACCTTCTCCAGCCAGGACCGCTCTGAGGAGAAAATTAACGATCCCTACAAATATGAGGCAGTACCTGACAAGGGATGTCATTTTAACACCTTTGCCATTAAGACCTCCAAAGGGACCTGCTCCACCTGCCAGGGCCCCAAAAGGAGCACCTGTTCCCTCTGGTTCCCCTGAGGGACTATCTGTTCCAACTGTGTCCTCTGAGAAAGCACCTGCTCCAGCCAGGTCCTCAGCAGGTGCACCT
Organism: Sinocyclocheilus anshuiensis; assembly: GCF_001515605.1. Classification (NCBI taxonomy): domain Eukaryota; kingdom Metazoa; phylum Chordata; class Actinopteri; order Cypriniformes; family Cyprinidae; genus Sinocyclocheilus; species Sinocyclocheilus anshuiensis. The sequence goes on from NW_015549606.1 coordinate 604,453, forward strand.
GTTCCTACAGCGGCCTCCGTGGAAGCATCTGCTCTGACCGGGTCCCCTGAGGGAGCACCTGTTTCTGCTGCATCCTCCGAGGAAGCACCTGCTCCAGCCAAGGCCCTACTGAGGAGAAAAGTAACAATCCCTGAAAATATGAGGCTGTATCTGACAAGGGATGTCATTTTAACACCTTTGCCCTTAAGGCTTTCAAAGGGACCACCTCCACCAGCCAGGGCCCCAAAAGGAGTACCTGTTCGCTCTGCTTCCCTGAGGAAGCACCTGCTCCAGTTAGGTCCCCCCAAGGAGCACCTGTTTGTTCCGCATTCCCCAAAAAAACACCTGCTTCGGACAGGTCTCATGAAAGAACACCTGTCTGCTCTGCATCCCCTGAGGGAGCACCTGTCCCGGTCAGGTCTCCTGAGGGTGCACCCGTACCTGCCGCCTCCATCGAGGAAGCTCCTGCTCCGGCCAAGTCCCCTGATGGAGGACCTGGGCCCACTGAATCTCCCAAGAAAGCACCTGCTCCAGCCTGGTCCCCTAAAGAAGCACTTGGGCCCAACAAGCCCCCTGGGGAAGCAGCTGTGCCCATCAGGTCCCTAAAGAGAGCGCCCAAACCCACTGCACCCCAACGGGGAGTACCTTGGAAAAGGCTTTGCCCATGGAGCACTGGAGCTTTGGTAAGTCCCTCCTATCTCTCATTTTTACTTTTCAGATTTATTCAGAAAATGTTCTTAGTTTTAAATTTCAGTAGAAGTGTTTTTATTATTGGACTAAGAGGCACTCATTAAAACTGCTTGTGCATTAAATGATGATGTCTGTTCTTTCAACAGGACAGTGTAGATGTGGTTCAACCACCTCCGCATAAAAAACAGTGTGTGGAAAAAGGTCCCATAGCCTTTCCAAGTTCCCAGCACACTATGAAGAGGCTGTGCCCATGGACCACTGAAGATGCGGTAAATCCCTTCTATCTGTTATTTTTACGTTTGAGATTTATTCAGAATATGCAGTATCTATTTAAAATCCTTTGTACATTATGTAACAATATGTAGCGATATGTCTTTAGTTTTTGTCTGCAAAACTTTCATGCCCATGCATTACATGATGATGTCGGTTATTTCAACAGGACAATGTAGATGTGGTTCAGCCACCTCCACACAAAAAACAATGTGTGAGAAAAGACCCTAAAGCCTCTGCAAGTTCCCAGCACACTTTGAGTAGAGGCAGTGCCTAAATGACCAAAGGTTTGTCCCTCCTCTTTCTCAGTTTTACTTTTAGATTTATATAAAAAGCGGAGCATGCCTAAGGATACCATCAATTCACCAACAAAATCTCCACCTCATAAAAGTGTTATATTTTTCATGTGATCAGCCAATAGCAATTTTGAACTCTCATGACAAATGTAAAGAAAAAAAAAAAATTTACAAACATTTTTTTTAAATGTCTATTAATTTATTTTATATTCAATCATAAATTGTATAAATAAAATAAAATAAAATTAATTGTCATTTTATTTTTTTAAATGTCACTCTTAGTCCTCCATAAAGGTGGCAAAGAAATAACAAGCATCTCTGCATAGTGGGGAAAGAACAGTTGGTTAAATGAATGGGCAATTTATTTTCTATCATGGTGTGTGATTCAGTGTATTTGATATAGACCATTGGTTTTCTGATATACTCAATGCCCTCTTTATCAAATTCCCAAATTCATTTTACGCATCACTTGCAAATTGAAAGTAATTACATTATGGCATATTTCACCCAACAGTATTGTGTTAGTGCATAAAAACATAAAGATTCTGTTACATCAAATGTTATGAGATATAAACAACCCATAAAAGAAAAAAAATGGATTTAATACTGTATATTTAGACAAAATAAACTGGTTCAAGATATAACATACAAACATTTTAAAAAACGCATATAATCCAAAAGTGGCCATTTTAAAACGCATGTAATCCAAAGGTGGCCACCAATCAGCTCCTGCACTCTTTCCCGATACAACCAGAAAACATGTCTAGTTCATGGTTCATATAACCTGTCTAGTTTAGATCTATAACTAGCCGATTCATTCTTTTGGACCTCAATACACTATTAGACTTCTGTCTCATTGGGCCCTTTATTAACATGCAATTCCCGCAGGTTTTACCTCTGCAAGATGAGTCATTGCTCCCCCATTCTTATCTCTCTCATTTCTGTGACTGATTTTACAGCGTCAACAATTCTACAAAACTTTTGGGAGGTTATTAAAGACTAAAATTGATACATGTTTCACTACATGAGCCGAGGAGAATCAAAATGATTGTTTTCTCAAATTAAATTAGCATTTTTGCTGCGGTCACATCTTTGATGGTGATTACACAGTATTGTATCAGGAATGTGGAGCTGATTTGTTATCTTCGGTTCTCATTTACTTCATCTGGATCACAGCATGTGCTCTTGCCACTCAAAAGACAGGTGGATGTACTTAAGGCTCAAGCAATTCTCCAAAGTGACTCATTGTAACTGTAATTATTCTTCTTGCTGTCATGACAGGAATGGATCACCACTCTAACAAATTACACAGCAAAATAAACTGCACTTGAGCGGCAGTTTCTTAAAGTTCACTGCAGTATGTTCAGTATTAAGTGGAAAATAATTTTACAATTAATTAATTAGATTCCGTTTTAATATACTGTGGAATTGTATGATGATTCTATGATCATAGAATTTAAAAGCAATTTATGTTAAATTGAAAAACAATTATATGACTGGAGTGTCAGAGAAAATGCTTTTTATATATTTATGTGTTAAGTTGCTGTGTTTAAATATTCATGAAATGAGTGCATGTTGTAGTAAAATTTCATATGAGAAGCTCTGCGCATACAAATAATATGCAAAAGTGAGTCAACCTGAATAACTTACAAACCTCCCATAACGTGTGCATGATCTCAGTTAACATTACGAAAGGTAATGATAACCGACTCTTTGAAGTGAATGAGCACTTCTTCCATTATTGTTCCATTACAGGAAATTATACATACTTCAAGTGGATTGCACCTTTATCAAACTAAGCATGGCTGGCTGGGGCAAAGATGAATGAGAATGTAACATAATTTAGTAAATGACTCTTAAAGCGAGCTATTGCACTGACAGTGAGAGATGTACAAAGGCTCTCATGGTTAAGATTTCTTCCACATTAAGGCCAAGGCCTTTTAGTTTCAATATAAAAACAGGCCAGCAACTCACAAAATATTAACAGATTAAAAGAAACTGCACATTTTGCTCTGCATATTTGATGTGTTCCTTCTTGAGATAATATTTTGCTGAAAGACTGTGCACTGTCACAATCAGATTTCCATTTACCTCTGCATTTCAAATGTAGCTGTGAGAATTGATCTCCATATATATGTAACGCATGTAAAACATTCAGAAACGGATTGCATTATCCCATTCAGACCTGTGCTGAGAAGATTTGCAGCCTTCCAGTGTGGTTCTACATGCTTGTATGATTCCATGCTATTGCTATGGCGATAAAGACAAAGGTTGCTGTGTTATGATTAATTTCCGTAGGACACTATCAAAAGGATTTAATGATAACAATGGCATCATGCATTAAGGGATAATTCTTATATCTTTTTAAATAAATCTTTTCTTGTGTTGACCACAAATAGAAATATATATTTTTAGTATGTTGGTAATTAAGCAGTTTTGATTCCCAATGATTTCTATCAAAAGACATTTCTCATCTTTCATCTTTAGTCACGCAGGTCTGGAACGACATGTTGATATTGTTGAAGTGGGTTTTAAATTACATTAAAACCCCTAATCTCTAATACCTTGTGTAGTGAAAACCTACACTCTAAAAATGGGTTAAAACAACCCAATTTAGGTTGTTTTTATCCCAGTGGCTGGGTAAATATAGGACAGAACACATGCTAGGCTAAACTGACCCAGCAAGTTGGGTTATTTAACCCAGTATAATGGGTTGGTTTCATCAATTCATTTAGACAGTATATAGCTTTTTTTATATTTCACATAAATTAGTACTTATAGGTTAAGTTAAATCTCTAAATCTTTGTAAAATACATGACACACAACCACTAGTTTACAAATCCTTTACGTTCGAGGAGTAGAGTTTTTATTTAATAACGCAAATTTTTAACGCGTATACAATATTACATACATTTAAACTCGTTTAACTAACATTTTAGACGTAAATATAAACATTTACGAGCAAAAATCAACGGTCTCTGTTACACCGTTTCCGCCGTAACGGTGCTGGATCTCGTGCCGGAGCTGGGCTCGTGTTCGCCGGGGGAACTGCGAATCTTAGACCGCCACCCCGTGTTTCACTCATAGCCTATATACTCAATAGGCTAGCCGAAAGGTACTGTGATTGACTCCATAACCTGCCCATGAATAAACAGTGCACAGCTCTAAGAACACTTTTTAACGCCCAATGCAATTAGATTCAGCATTTTAGGAATAAATTAGTTATGTTATGCAGTCCATCAGATCAGACGTTTCCAGCACGCGAAAAGACAGACAGATGCAACACTCGTTGAGGTGACTGACATCGCGTCCTTGTACTTGTGTTCCAAAAAATAAAGCGTTACGATTAAATAAAACCAACGTATAACCTGTATTTTACCGAAGAAATTCACAAATTCGGCTACTCTCTCCTGAAGAGAATGGAAAAATCCCGCGCTCACTAACGCAACGGCTGGGTAAATCCACGGGTGAGGGTGGGGGAAGGGTGCTGACTCTGCCACTGGATAACACAAAAACTACCCAACACTGAAAGAAATTAAGAGTATACAGCCCAGCTTTTTTAGTGCAATGCAACAATTCAGTAAACCCAATCAAATTTGATTTGTCCAATTAATTTCTTGCATCTAGCTAGCAGCAACCCTTACGAAAAATAAGTTTATTCAAGTGTGCTATTAGTATACTTCTTTTAAACTAAAAATAGGAAAGTATACTTTTAGTCTACTTTTTATGTACTTCTCAGAAATGGGCTTTATGTACTTCTCAGAAATATACTTAAAATGACATTTAAGTATACTTGACTTATACTTAGAAAAAGTCTAAATACATTTTAGCTGTAACTGTGCTCCTAGAATCCGTGTTTTCATTGTTATACTGTAGGGGGCGCTAGTACACATCTTCTGTACAGAATTTCCAAAAAACACAAGTGAAGAAGAAACCGAAACAACAGCTGCTTCCACATGTATTCTAACACGATCATCAGACATAAAACAGCATCAAAACTGTGTAACGTTGATGTAATGTCGACCAATGAAGAGGTAATAATGACTGTCAAGCTTTGGGGTGTTGATCGACTCTATCTGCGTTTTGATTATCATTCTGAATCCAATTCATAGTCTTTTTTCAGCTTTTTGTTCAAAATGTTCTTTATTTCTTTATTTTTTATTTGTTGAAACTTATCCACATTCAAGTGTTTAAAAAAATAATGTATGAAGCTAGAATAAATGTTTTTTGTTTACAAGCAAGCAGATACCCTGTTCTTTTGATGTTTTGTATGTTCAGATATTCATGTAACAAAATATATTCAAATTAATACCTAAATAGGGACATAGTAGTATACTTCAAGTATGATGTAAAGTTCACTTAAAGAAAACTTACGAGTATACTTGCAGTATAAAACTACTAAACTAGTAGTTTACTGAGAATATACTTCAAAGTGTACTAAAAATTGTACTACAAGTATTTAATTAGTAAACTATCAGTATACCTATAAGTTCACTTTTAGTATAGTTGCAGTACAAACTAAACATTTTGATGTAAACTAGTTGTGTACTCAAAGTTTACTACTGTTATACTTAAAGTATACTTAAAAGTATACTTTTATATATTAGAAAGTGGGCCAATTTAGTCCCAAGGAGTATTGAAATAGTACACTTACAAGTATACTACTGATATTTGGATACTTACTACATAAAGTATACTTAAAAATATACTTGAACTTTACTTAAGTATACTTACTAAAATAAACTTGAAGTATACTACTTGTTGGTAAGGCAATGCACATTTGTATGCTAAATATGCTAACTTTATTTACTATATGCAACATGGTGTTTGCAACAGAAACTCTATTTTTGAAAAAGACATGAAATTAATGTTAATGTTGTGACCAAATGTTTTTTACATTAACTGAGCAAGAAGCAAAAACAATTTCGTGTGTGTGTGTGACTGTGATGTATTAACAATCATTAAAACCCACCAACTTCCTCTTCATTATTTGCCCATTATAGACAGATACTCATTTTCACAGAGGCTTTTCAGTGACCTTTATCAAAGCTATTGCTGAGAGTCTGAAGACATATGTTAAATACAGCAGCTCTCGAAGCTCAGTCCTGACTCTGCTGACCTTTTAATAAGAATGTGTTTGAAAACCCTCCAGCACTCATTTCTAGATGGCCTGTTCACCCATATTTGACAATAGCTTTGACTAGGAAATACTGTCCTTGTTCGTATGGATGATTTGATCCTTAAAATAACCTCATATTAACCCAGATGTGAGGTTGTCTGGCAAACAGTGTTCCTAGGCTGTCAAAGTAATGTTCAGAGCCATACCTCTCATTCACTGCTGATAAATTACCATGCCTGCGTTTGAAGTATAAAGGCATCAAAAGCAATCTGGGTGATTAAATTGCAAGGCTTAGAGGATGTGAAACACACACAAACAAAAACGTCTGAATGCTGAGGATGTGATCCAGAGCTATCTGTAATTCACACCAGCACCATGCATCTGTTTCTGTTATTTCCCACCAGGATCGGATACAGGCCCAGCAGCTGGCTGGAATTTGAACATAAAACAAACATTAGGTGGATTTTATTGCTGATAAAGCAGATTTTCAGATGCGTTTTCTCATCCAACCCTTCCACAGAAATTGTAGGTGCACACAGCCATTAAGAACGCTATTTGCATTAGTGGTTTCCTTATGGAAAAACCTTGCATTATGATAAAACGATGAATGTTGGCATATTTTCATTGTACAACAATGAAATGTGTTCACATTATTTATTTATACTCTAGTCATATTCTCTCATACAGAAATGTGTTTCCATTTTGACAACTTCATGGAGGCCTATTAAGACTCCTCTCTACTGCAAGAGCTAACATTAGAAGCAGATGCTAAATGTGGATGACTGGGTTCTTTGGGTTTTTAAAGCCATCCCCTTTGTGTAACAAAACATACAGACAGACAAAGCTTATCATTTTCAAACTGAAAATTCTAACACTAGCTCAACCTGGAGCATTCATGAATTCAAACTGTTCTGACTCAGTATACTTTTTCTTTTCTAAATGGTCTGCATAACAATTTCCTGTAATCAAACACTCTTAAATGCCATAGATTTTCTTTGAAAATTTCTGACTGTAACAGCATCTACAGTCTATTTTTCTATCTGTCTGTTACTTTTAAAGGCTTTTAAAACTTGAAGGCAAAGCTTGACACACTGTTATTGCTATGGGTGCACTGATGTTAATAATTTGACCGATATGTAGATATCATTATTTTACTAGATACCATTTTTTGGCCAATAAAAGGCTCATATTATAGTTTTTCTAAATTGCTTTAGCTAATTTTTCTTAGCATTCTTAACATTCTGTAGACTGTAAGTCTTGTTTTATGGGACATCACGTCTCTATGGTATGATGGCGTTTTAGTGCCACGTAAAAAAAAAAAAAGACAACTAAGATTACGAGATTAAAGTAGTAATGTTTTGAAAATAAAGTCAAAATTACGAGAATAAAGTTGAAATGTTTCAAGAATAAAGTCGAAATTACGAGAAGGCATGGAAAAAAACAGCCTAATTTAATGAAATGTCTCATTGTAATCGTAAAGATGATTGATTCACATGATGCTTAAACTGAGGCGAATACAGCAATCTGTCAAGCCACATTAAAGAGCTCGAAAAACACATTAAGACATATTGTTTGTATTTTGCTATAAAACTGACACAATTTAAAAGCTGAGACTTTGGAATTTCTCAGTGTTCCCAATTAGGGCCATTTGAACGCGCAATAGGCTGTACTCTCAAAATATAATAGCTTTAATTCTTGTAATTTTGACTTTATTCTCATAATTTTGACTTTATTCTTGAAATATTTTGACTTTATTCTCTGTATTTCGACTTTATTCTCTGTATTTCGACTTTATTCTCTGTATTTCGACTTCATTCTCGTAATTTCAACTTTATTCTCAAAATATTTCAACTTTATTCTCATAATATTTCAACTTTATTCTCGAAATATAATGACTTTAATCTTAGATTTTTGTTACAGTCAACAAAATGTAATGTATGTACACACAAACTGTTACTCATCCAAAACATTTATTTTATGATTCAAAACCTATAGTTTTTCACCATGGCAGTCAACCCTGTAAATATTTGTTATATATCATTTTTGTTTTAGTTTTTGTTGATAGTGTCTGTCAGTTGTGTCTCTCTTAATGCTGTTTTGTAAAAGCTTTTCTTTGAAATACTTAACTATTGTAACAATGTGTTACATATAAACAAAACATTCCATGTCACAGATATTAATGGAATCTACACGTCTGACAGATTTTGATAGTCGAAAGGATAATTTTGCATGTGATGGCTCACACAATTAAATAATGTTTAGAAGCCGTGAAGAGTATGACAGTTTCACTGAGAATCAACTCATCAGTTGTGATCAGCAAACCTCTTTTGCACACGTGTTTTAAAAAAATTCATTCAAGAATTGAGCCGAAGCAATTGGGAATAACTGTAATATTTTTGTATCTTTGTAAAGAAAAACTGTGAATTTAGGCAGCACAGTTTGCTTGAGAGCTCAATGTCACTGTAATGCTCAGTGAACATTGAACTAATAATTTCTTTCCATTGGCAGAATCAGGACTAATATACCAGCTAATGTTGTCTGAGCGACTGGAAACAATACAATAATTGTAACTGTAACACTGGATGGGACTTGCATGGGGAAAGAGGACAAAAATAGTTCTGATGAAAAATCAATGTGCCTGTTTTGATGAAAAAGCTTTCTGTTCTGATTAGTAACAGTTAGCTGCCTGACAAATGGGGGTTTTATCAATTTTACTGTTATCACAGTGGACATATCTAAATGTAAATCAGCAAATAACATTTCAGAGTTTCACAGATCAGATGCAATGCTCCATACTAGCAAATGTCTTGATGATAAAGTGGTAAAATACGATATGCTGAATGTGTGGATATGTCTGAAAGCTTTAATAGTTTCTCTGTTTCAGAGAAGTCTCTGTGGACACTAATCTATCTTGTTTTAGACTATAGCTGCATGCAATATGATTGGTCTTTGCTGCTCGATAACTCCAGGTAACGAGCTGTCTAATAGAGAAGTCACAGTCTGCTTATCTTCCAGCTGCAACACTCTCTTTTAATGAGCTTTACCTAATTTCCTGCCTTTTTTATGTGCTCTCCCATTTAGCCACTGCAAGCCCTTTTCACACACTCTATTTCCTGTTCAGCTCCATTTCCAGTCAACATTAGAGCTAATTCTAGCATTATTTCTCCCTGGAAGAGAGAAGTTTAAATGATAATGGATAATTTGGTCATTTTGTCGGCGATAACTAACCCAAATCGATATAATAAGTTGTGTGCTAAAGATACATAAAGGAAAAACTTTGAATTGTTGATGTGCACCTGGACCTTCTGCTCAGGATTCTGAGAGTCACAATGGACTCACACTGGCTGTGCGAGAGCTGTTATACAGCTCAAGCATTCCCTCATACAGTATATGAATAGACTTTATTCTCCATTCACTCAAAAAGAAAATGATTTCATGGGGTGAACAGCAAAAAGGCACACGTGTGGCCAAAAGCACTGAGTGCAATCGACTGGCTGATTTCTCATTAAAATCTCCATATTTCTTTGGTGTTTATCTAGGGCTGGACGATATGGCCTAAATTTATATCACGATATATTTCTTATATCTGAAAGCCAGTCATGGCAGTCAAAGAGTAGAACAGTTATGTTTAACTAGATTTTTGCTAGGGACTTCGGGTGGTTGCTAAGGTGTTTTATGTGAGGGCATTGCTTGGCAGTTGCTAAGGTTTTCTGAGTGGTTGCTAGGATGTTTTTTTGTGGTTGTGAGGGCATTGCTAGGCATTTTCTAGGGTCTTCTGTGTTATTAGGGTGGATGGATGTTTATTAGGGTGCTCTGGGTGCTTGCTAGGTAGTTGCTAGGGTGTTCAGGTTGGTTTCTATGTAGTTGCTAGGGTGTTCTTTATGGTGGTGATGTCATAGTCGTTTGGTAGGGTGTTCTGGGTGGTTGCTAAGTCATTGTTAAGGTGTTTTGTGTGGTTGTGAGGTCATAGCCATTTGTCTCAGTGTTCTGGGTGGTTGCTAAGTGGTTGTTAGGGTGTTCTGTATGGTTGTGAAGTCATAGTCGTTTGGCGGGGTGTTCTGGGTGGTTGCTAAATGGTTGTTAGGGTGTTATGTGTTGTTGTGAGGTCATAGTCATTTGGCAGGGTGTTCTGGGTGGTTGCTAAGTGATTGTTAGGGTGTTCTGTGTGGTTGTGAAGTCATAGTCATTTGGCGGGGTGTTAAGTGGTTGTTAGGGTGTTCTGTGTGGCTGTAAGGGTGTAGCCATTTGGCATGGTGTTCTGAGTGGTTACTAAATGGTTGTTTGGGTGTTCTGTGTGGTTGTGAGGTCATAGTCGTTTGGTAGTGTGTTCAGAGTGGTTGCTAAGTTGTTAGGGTGTTCTGTGTGGTTGTGAGGGCGTAGACATTTGGCGGGGTGTTCTGGGTGGTTGCTAAGTCATTGTTCGGGTGTTCTGTGTGGTTGTGAGGCCATAGTTGTTTGGTAGTGTCATTTGGTTCTGTGTTGTTGGGAGGTTATAGTCATTTGGTAGTGTGTTCTGGGGGTTGCTAAGTGGTTGTTAGGATGTTCTGTGTGGTTGAGGGGGTGTAGCCGTTTGGCAGGGCGTTCTGGGTGGTTGCTGAGTAGTTGCTAGGGTGTTCTGTGTGGCTGTCTATGCTGTTGTTATGTATGATTGCTAGACAGTTGTTGTGATGCAGTTACTTAGGTGTTTCTAGGTGCTCTGGATAGTTGCTAGGGTTTTCTGTCATCATAGGCAGATTCTAGGGTGGTTGCCAGGGTGTTGCCATGCTATTACTAGAGTGTTCTAAGTGGTTGCTCAGCAGATGTTAGAGTGTTGCTATGCAGTTGCTAAGACATTCTGTCTGGTTGCTTGGCGATAGCTAGGGTATTGCTTTGTACTTACTCAGGTATTTCTAGTATGTTCTGCAGTGGTTGTTACGATGTTCTGGGCAGTTGCTATAGTGTTCTGGGTGGTTGCTATGGTGTTCTGAATGGTAGCTAGTTGGTTGCTAGGGTGTCCTGGGTGCTTGCTGGATAGTTGCAGAAAGAGAGATAGATTCTCTTCAATCTTACATGTTTTAAAATAGGCCTATCCCAAAAGCAATTAAATTTTTTGATGTGATATGATTTTAAAGAGATTACCACACTAAACAACAGGGTGCAAAATATTGCAGTTTCCTGGGAACTGGTAATGCGATTTTTGTCTTTTGTCGAAATGATTTGAACAGCTGCAGCTCTGACATCATAAAACAGCATTACATGTGTGAGGCTGGATTCAGCACTGTCTTTTATGTAATGGCCTCACTGCTCTGAATTGTCACGATAACAACCACAAAAGCAACTCTCTGTTCAAAGAACTGGAATAACATAAAACTTTAAAATGAAGCGTATTTATTGAAAACAGCAGATGATGAAATTTACTGAATGTAATTCTTAAGAGTATTGCTTAAAAATAGATCAGTTAGTTCATGTAAATATGTAGTAGCTAAAACATGCCCTGCTTATTTTATATAAAGTGTATAGAGGTTGAAAGAGTGCTTAAGAAAATAGAGAGGTACTATGGGGTATATACGTCAGTAGGCCTGTCTTAATTTTTGTGAGCATTTTCATCATACCACCTTTGATATGAGACCTAATCATGCATTAAAGATGAGGTGAAAGGTGTAATTATTAACTGAACAGCTCAAGTCTAAGTTTGTCTCCTCTCTGGAAGAGTAATTTGAAGTGATGAGTTTGTGGCGTAGAGGATCTCTGCTCCTGTCTTTCATATGACATCATTCTCCATCACTGAGTCAACTGACACTGACCAGAACAACATTTGACACTTGACAGAATTTGAGTAACAGTACATTTAGCTCAATGTAAAGCTCAGTTGCTTGAAAAATAATAAAAATGTGAAAGTGTGTTTTCTGGCATAATGTCTCCTTGGAAGAGATTTCCTGTTTTTTTAACCTATTAATCAGGAACTTTATAGTGTTTGTGTAATATTTATGCCAGTTTGCAAGTCTAAGAACATGCATAGATCTCCTGTTTTAAATGCAGTGTACAGTGCTATTTGTGGTTGAGCAGTCTGACTGAAAGATGCAATGTCAAATTTAGTATTTGTAAGGGAAAAATGAAATCCATGCACAAGTATATTTCAAGTTGCTGGGAGAGGCAGAGACAGCTATTTATGTAATAGATTGCATGGGATTTTGCAGACCACTGCAGAGACATAAGATTTACTGTTAATATAAGGGCTTTCTCCTCCCAGTTTCTCATCCTTTCACTCTTGGCTGTGATATCTCTGAAATAGCAGAGCTGTGGTTGATGAAGGATTATATATCTCCATTGTAATATAGGCTGTAGAATATGTAGTTATTTTTTATTTGTTATTTTTTTGTGGCAATGTTAATGAATGATTAAGTGTCCATGAACTTTACTTCTATATTCTGTTACTTAATTACTTGTTTTTGTTTTTTTTTCAGTGCAAACTACTACTATGTGTAAGCTAAAATCATGTATTCATTTCAAATACATGTAATGAGTGGAATGAATAGGTGAACTTAATTAATGTCTTGAAAAGTTGGAGGTCAAGGCTCTGCAAAAGTGGTTATTTTCTTTGCTTGTATTATCGCACCATCCCCTGGCCACACTCTGCCATTACAGGTCCTCTGCATGAAATTAAACAATAAAATAAAATAAATAATAAAATATATTGTTTATAATAAATTTGTTTATCTTAATATAGGCTAAATTTCGTTCTTGTAGTGTAGTGCTGAGTAGAGCAGAGACATATGGAGAACTCTATACAGATCTCTGTGGTTTTTACATGACCACTCTTCAATCACAAGGAGAGCATTTTGAGACTAGTTCATAAATTGCACAAATATAGCCATCATTATTCCCTGTGCTGGTTTTTGCTTAGCCGCAGGGCTTCTTTTAGACATATAATTTGCAGACACAGAGCTTTCATTATATAGAAAACTGCTAAACTGCATTTATAGACTACATGAGAGAAACTATATATATATATATATATATATATATATTATTCATTTATTTATTTTTTGATGGAAAAAGAATTCATGAATTTACATAAAGTACCCTCTGCTCTACTCTGCACTACACTGAAGCACGCTGTTTACATTAGGATGAGCCTTTCTATTATAAAACATTATTATAATACATGTTATTAATGTTAATAATTTGAAAAATATAGCCTAACTTTTAGAAAATATAAATTTTATTTTATGTTATTTTTAAATCTATCGTAAAGTATACAACGGAGTACAAACAAAGATGGTTGACCCATATGCTCCAGCATCTTTTTGTCTGAACTAACTTACTTGGCATGTTTGTTAACTACAATGCGTGACATCAAAATATTTTACATAAAAAAGAGAACAATCTGTACGTACACTGGCCTCGTTTAAAGCCCACTGTCCATAAATAGACCGCTATTCATCTGAAATGTATTTATATGTTATCTCCTGAAGCGCCTTATTTATTCCATAGCAAATTATGTACAGATAACTTTTTGTCTCACACGCGCTTCCGTTCTGCTGCGTTCGAAGGACGTTTGAGGGGTTGCCATCGGTGACGCGTACCAACGCAACCAAACCCCGCCCTGGTTCTTGCATCTCCGCTACGATTGGCGCATTTAATCCAGGCCTTCGAAAACTCGCAAGATGATTGGTTGAACCAGCTATCAGTCTCCCACAAAAATCTATTTACAGTAGGTTGTGAGCGGATCAAGTGTATCCGTTCAGATTAAAGCTGGATCTCACTGTAACTAAAAGCTTTTTCGAAGTGGATTTTATGTAATTAACAAACTATTTTGTCCAATATTTATTAGCTATTCCTCGGCGGAACGTTTTTGTTCGTCTCCTTTCATCTGCTGAAGTTGAAGATCCAGGAAAAAGATGTCTTCGGATGAAGACAGAGTGAAGGAGATTATGAAGGGGTTTAAACTGTATCCTTAAGTGATGATGGGACAGATTAGCCTGTTAGCTACAAGCCTCAAACTCACACAACTTTGCATTATAGCTAGCTATGTTTATTCAGGTGTAAATCTGGATTGGGTAATTCATTTATCGGTTAGGAAACCAGGATTTCAGTATTATTGATGCTGTAAGAGATGCTGGTTAAATTACAGTTAGCAGGACAAACTGGGAGGTGAACTATTTTCATATTATGCTATGCTTTCTTAGTTATTATGTTCGATACTAGATTTCAGAAATAGGAATGCCTTTTATTTTAACAAACAAACTGGCTATATTTGCGTCTGTGATGTCAGACTGTCAGTCGGCTGATTCTGGACGTATTAACACTTTTAAACGTCCAGTTGAGTTTTTAAACGGCTTATGATTTCATCCTGTTACGTTTTTAGGCGGTATAACGTATATCAGCAGTTTGTTTGTTAGTGTGTGAATGAACAGATGGTGTAATTTCTCTAATCCAGATTACGTCTGTTATTCTATAAATTGTATAAATATGCTTGTTTTTGTTAATATGCATACCTAGTTACTGGCATATGAATTGACATTTACTAGCGGAGTTAATTATATTGAAGAAAGTCATTTCAAAGCAGTCTGGTAGTGCTTATAAGATTATAGGCACTTCCAGGTCAAATTCCCACTAAATTTGACATTTATTTGAGCATATCAGCATCAGTAACTAACTGGGGGATGTTGTTCTTTCCTTCAGATGAAAGTTTGGTTGATGTTCACATGGGCTTCGGGATATTATGAGACTGACAGGCACCTGATTCTTGGGATCAGGTGCATTAGACAGGTGAAATCTCCTCACACAGTTTGTGCCTGACATCACGATTACATAACATTGGCTAGTGTTTCTATAATAGGCTCTGTAAATCTGACAAGAATAATCACACTAGCACCAGAACGTTCTGATGGGGTGAAAATGGTCATGTCTGGAACATTTAGACTGCCCAGTCAGTCCTGATGTACACTGTTTTCCAAATATTTATTCAAGTAGACATGGGTCTACCCTGTGTGACCTTCTCTGGGAAAGCAAGGGTTTGTCTTACAGGCTGGTAATTCTTAAATCCTTGATTTGAAAGGACAGGGATTTGCTGCCTTATGCTCCTCACATCCAACTCTTTGCTGCTTTGTGGCAAAGCTGTGGAAAATGATTAAAACTTATTCAAATGTTTATCTTTCAGTGAAAGGTTTGTGGTCAATAGTGTTGATCGTCTGTAAGGAAATGTTTTGGATTTACACTATTGTTCAAACGTTTGGGGTCATGACATTTTTTTAAATAAATGTACACTTCTATTCAACAAAGCTACAAATTACAAACATTGTAATACAAATTACAAAGCAAAGTATTACATTTCTCAAAAGTGAAAGACATTCTATTTATCAAGAAGTCCTGAAGAAATGCATTTCAGTTTCTGGAAAAGTATTAAGCAGCACAGCTGTTTTCAACATTGATAATAATAAGAAATGTTTCTTTAACACCAAATCAGCATATTAGGATGATTTCTGAAGGATCATGTGACACTGAAGACTGGAATAATGGCTGCTCAAAATTCAAATGTTCAAATAAATGCAGCCTTGTTGAACATAAGAGATGTCTTTCAAAAACAAAACAAAAATCTTACCAACCCCTAACTTTTGAATGGTAGTGTATGTTAGAGTGTCTGGATAAAACATTCAGGTATCATTTTATATAGAATATTTAAACTGTATGCTGCAGTTGTTCATAGTAAATTGGAGAATGGGCTGGTATGCCATAGATGTCACTACCTATTTAGAAACATCTTTTTATGCATAATGTCTATTATTGCATTGGCCCTGAACATCATTTTAGAGCAGAGCTTTCTTTTCTTTTTTTTTACCAAATATGTGTCATCTTAGTAGCACAGCTCTTTATAGCAGCGTGAATCTGGTACAATGTACGGTAGTTACGCAGCACAGACCAATTTTCAAAGGCTATTTTATGCAATTTTATTTCCAGGCTTCATTATATTTGCCCTGTGTAGTTCTTTACCCTAGTGTGCCCCAGAGGTGACTACTGTGTGCAAAGCACCATCCCCTTGAGTGGCTACAAAAGAACAATGTGTTAAATAATGGAAAAGACTTGTATTATGTGCCAAATTATGTATTTAGATATTTTAAAGGTGTGTGGATTTTGTGTGCTTTCAAGGCTAGTTTTATGTTCCCCAGTTTTATGTACACAGGACTGTGTGTATTTTTGCTAAAGCTTTAGAACTAACATAGCCTTCACTGCCATAATTTTTAATAAGGCAAAATGTGATGCGTTTGATGTACTGATTTTTAAAAAAAATTTTTTTAACTATACACAGTTAGCTCTTTTGCATCAGTATCAACAGACTGGAAATGGCAACAGTATGCAACAATAGATGACTTTATAAAAATGAATGTGGCTTCCATGAAAGCATTGGCGCCGAAGGGACTAATTACCTCGACAGTGACAGTGTTTGTGAGTAAAAGGGTCTCTCCCCTGCGACTCTCAGTGTGCTCAGCAGGTGAGATCCCACAGACATCTGTCACCAATAGTCTCAAATGCAGTCGCCTGGTTCATCAGATACAGAGCCTGGCACTTTAAGGGAGTAGTTATTCATTTTTAGTGACTTCAGCTGTTAGCATGTAAATTCAGGGTGAAATATATCACAGGATATAGCACATAAAATTAATTGGAAATACGAGAATCTCTTAACCTTTCATAAAGTTAGAATTTGCCAAATTGATGTTTAAGCACATTCATATGAGTGTGTAACATCTAAAATGTAATTGTTGTTTTTTGCAGTCTATACATTGTGCATGAATATATTGGATCTATTCAGTAAAGGTCATTTTGAGAATGCTTCTGGTTATTTGAGTCTCAGGATTCATTTCAAGAATTTTAATGCCTCAGAATTGTTCAGTATAAATTTGAGTCTCCATAAGAATGAGTATAACATTATTATTATTATTATTATTATTATTATTAGAGCTGTCAAACAATTAATCGCATCCAAAATAAAAATTTTTTTACATAATATATGTGTGTATACTGTGTATATGTGTTATGTATATATAAATACAAACACATACATGTATATATTTAAGAAAAATATGTTGTTTATATATTAGGCGCCGAAGGGACTAATTACCTCGACAGTGACAGTGTTTGTGAGTAAAAGGGTCTCTCCCCTGCGACTCTCAGTGTGCTCAGCAGGTGAGATCCCACAGACATCTGTCACCAATAGTCTCAAATGCAGTCGCCTGGTTCATCAGATACAGAGCCTGGCACTTTAAGGGAGTAGTTATTCATTTTTAGTGACTTCAGCTGTTAGCATGTAAATTCAGGGTGAAATATATCACAGGATATAGCACATAAAATTAATTGGAAATACGAGAATCTCTTAACCTTTCATAAAGTTAGAATTTGCCAAATTGATGTTTAAGCACATTCATATGAGTGTGTAACATCTAAAATGTAATTGTTGTTTTTTGCAGTCTATACATTGTGCATGAATATATTGGATCTATTCAGTAAAGGTCATTTTGAGAATGCTTCTGGTTATTTGAGTCTCAGGATTCATTTCAAGAATTTTAATGCCTCAGAATTGTTCAGTATAAATTTGAGTCTCCATAAGAATGAGTATAACCAAATAATAATTATTATTAATAATAATAAATAATAATTTAAAAATAAT
>NW_015549606.1:622531-628615 GCF_001515605.1 Sinocyclocheilus anshuiensis
ATTATTATTATTATTATTATTATTATTATTAGAGCTGTCAAACAATTAATCGCATCCAAAATAAAAATTTTTTTACATAATATATGTGTGTATACTGTGTATATGTGTTATGTATATATAAATACAAACACATACATGTATATATTTAAGAAAAATATGTTGTTTATATATTAAATATATTTATATATCATATAAATATATAAATGTATATACATGTAAATATTTTGAAAATATATACTGTATGTATGTGTATTTATGTATTTATAATAAATATACACAGTACACATACATATTATGTAAACAAAAACATTTATTTTGGATGCGATTAATTGTTTGACAGCACTATAATATTATTATTATTATTATTATTTACTTTTTAATGAAGGATTTTTATGATGAGCCCTTTTTATTCCTACAGGAACATCTTAGGGATTTGCATTTGTTAAGAAGCATTTATGTGTCGCTATTAATGCTTGAGAGATAGATTAGGATTAGTAATACATGTAGCACACTTATGCAGCCCTGACTGAGTTCTCACGGGGTTGGTAACTACGGCCTGGGCTATGCACCTGTAATGACACATGCTGCCTTGTGTGAGTGTGCTTTACTAGCCTGAAAGACTCATACAGGTGGTCTGAAGATGAAGAGGTCAGATGTCATTGACACAAAGTAAAGGACATTGTCACAATCCATTGTTTAGCTGACAGATCAGGCTGTTTTTGGACTTCAGGTGTGGTCTGTTTCAGTTAGCCCTGCTGGGCTTGTTTGCGTTTGCGATTTATGACCAATTGCTGCTAAATGTAGTGATTAGATGCTCTTGAATTTAGACATAATTTCAGGGAATATTTAACTCATCATGCCCTTTGAGAGTTACTCACTTTTCTCTGTGGAACACAAAAAACAAGCAAGGTATTAAAGTGTGTTCCTAACACAAATCTATTATGTGGTTCAGAAGAGTTGGAATATAGTGCAAGCAGTGTTGGGTGTAACTCATTACAAGTAACGCAAGTTACGTAATCAGATTACTTTTTTCAAGTAACTAGTAAAGTAATGCATTACTTTTTAATTTACAAGAGAATATCCAAGTTACTTTTTCAAATAAGTAACGCAAGTTACTTTTTTTTTTTCCAATTTATTGATTGACAGCTCTCCTGTCCCCATGTTGAGAGAAATCAGATGTTACTGTAGTTCTAAAATAAATATGAATATGCATTAATTCATCTCACTCACAAAAAAAAACAGATTCAGTATTCCTCAAAATGAATAAAAATAATGCAACTCAGAATATGCAATAATTAAATGTTAAACAACACAAATATCCTTTATGTATTTAATCCCATTCTATTAACCAATGTCTTTGCTTCTGACCTTCGATGATCCAGTTCAACCATACTAATAAGCACAAATTTCTCTAGACAAACATTCGTGTGTCTTTTTTTATTGAAGTGTGTTGAAATTTCTTCTTCTGCATTCTACTGTACGGACGTAAATTTGCTTTCCCTTCAGCCTGAGGCTTATTCATTTGCAAAAGTAACGTAATGCATTACTTTATATAAAAAGTAACTAAGTAACGTAATTAGTTACTTTTTTATGGAGTAACTCAATATCGTAATGCATTACTTTTAAAAGTAACTTTCCCCAACGCTGAGTGCAAGTGTCTTATGGACTGCTTTTATATTGCTTTTTTGTTCTTTTTGGAGTTTGATGGCTATTGAACATTCTTCTAAACATCTCTTTTGATGAAAAAAATTCATACAAGTTTAAAATGACATGAGGTAAAAGATAACACAATCTTCATGTTTATGTGAACTGTTACTTGTGGCCCAATGAGCCTGACACAAAACTTTACACAGAACACAGAAGTTTTATCTACCGTTGACATCATGCAAATTTATCTTCTTGTCAAATGCCATTTTCTAGAAAGTTGGCTCTGATATCAGGAGACATTTTCATTGTTAGTCTGTTCAGCATGCCTTAACGTGTCTTCAGAAACTGGATGAATCTTAGAGATGCAGAGACAGGGAAGGTTCTCTGGCAGGGAACTGAAGACCTCTCTCTTCCTGGGGTAGAACATGAAGGTTTGTGGTTCTCAGCATTACCTTGCATTAAAGATTTAAACTATTGACTCGATTGAGCTATGCCAATTCTTCTCTTATGTCCACTACTTACTCTTTTTAGTGATGTCAGTGAGAGGTCAAGATCAGTTTTCAGTTCTGAATTTGGTACAGAATGGGCCATGTCTGGTAACTAACGTGATTTTGTTTTCCAGCTCGGGTTCCTAAGAAGATCCTGAAATGTAAAGCTGTCTCCAGAGAGCTGAATTTCTCTTCAGTAGAAAAACTGGAAAAATTCCGACTGGAACAAAAAGTTTTCTTTAAAGGCCAGTGCCTAGAAGGTTGTTCTAATTCTTTCTTGCACATTGCACTTTAGTGATAAGGAATATCAGTGATGATAGTAGCGTAAAATTAGAGCTCTCTTTTGTAAAGTGGCTGGTTCTGAAATATCATTAAAATGTGACCCTGGACCACAAAACCAGTCATAAGGGTCAATTTTTCAAAACCGAGTTTTAAAATAAATAAGTCTTATTTTAAGTCTTAATAAATAAGCTTTCCATTGATGTACGGTTTATTAGGATAGGACAATATTTGGCCGAGATACAACTATTTGAAAATCTGAAATCTGAGGGTGCAAAAAAATCTAAATACTGAGAAAATCACCAAATTGTCCAAATTAAGTTCTTAGCAATGCATATCAATAATCAAACATTAAGTTTTGATATATTTACGGTAGGAAATTTACAAAATATTTTCATGGAACATGATCTTTACTAAATATAATGATTTTTGGCATAAAAGAATAATTGATAATTTTGACCCATACAGTGTTTTTTTGGCTATTGCTAAAAATATACCCCAGCGACTTAAGACTGGTTTTGTGGTCCAGGGTCACAAATTATCTAACACAGAGATGTCTTCTCAAGTAAGGAGCTCCATGACTTTAATCATTGTCCATTGATAAAAAAGGACATACTCCATTTTAACAGTGTCACCACTGAAATCAAAGAATGTTAAAAAAAAAAGATTGTCACAAGACTGTAGTGTTAAAAAATGATTAATACACCACCTTTATTTCCTTTAGTACATTTGGACGAAAACATACTGAATACTAACCATACGTTCTCATCTTTGCTACAGAGGTTTTAAACATACACAAACATAAACATTCTAACTAAACACTACTAAAATTGGTCATATATAAACTGGGCTAAACATGTGATCATGATATTGCATTAATGTGACCTTCATATCATAGTCATTGTTTAGTTAGATTTAGATTTAATGCAGTCCAAATCACGGGTGCATGTAACTTGTGAAACATTTAAACATGTACTTGTACTATTCTTAATATTCTCGAATAACCTGAACAGTATAATTTAAATGCAATGTTCTAAGATTGCTTTCAATAAACCATTTATTACACATTCACCACTAATTCACAACAGTTGGCCATTTACATTTTGATATATGCTTGCCTTCATGGTTTTGTGGAATTAGACTGATATTATATAAAATATAAATCTCCAGACTTGTCTGGTTACTTTATCTGTGTAATGTGAAAACCTTTTGCAATTTGACTTGAATTGAAACTTTTTGAAAGCCTGACTGTGAAAACAAAGTACTTACACATGTACCTTGTCTTTTTTTTTTTCAGAGTGGTTTTTTGAGTTTGGCTTTGTGATTCCTAATTCTACAAACACATGGCAGTCTTTGATAGAAGCTGTTAATCACACATTAAATTTCGTCTCTTGCAGTGGTAATGTTGTTATAGAGACCAAGTTTTATGATGACAATCTTCATGTCAGCACATCCCGGGTACGACTCTTCTACGTCTGAGACATGGAGCCTTTAAATTATTATTATTTTTTTTTACTGTCACCCCAGAGCATGGACCCATCACTACAAGTCTGAATAGCCAGAGGAGACACTCTACATACTGAGTATTTCTTCTGAGGCGCTGTGACAACAGCATTAAAGGGAACATTTCAGTAAAACCCAGTTTCAAGACAAATGGTCACACCAGTTTTATGGCAGATAAGGACTTGTACATAAGAGCTATCATGCTCATGACAACCTGGTTGTGTAAATTACCTGTTTGTATAGTTTTCTTCTTCTCCTTCTTAAATTCAATCCTGCGATGTACACTGCTTCCTTATCAGCTGTTTTTAAAAGGTTTGCTCCCAGTCTGTGTGGTTATTCATGGTCTCATTGTTTTTTTCTTTGTTTTTTTTTAGTTAAACTGTAAGATAGGCTGTGTTTTAAAATAAATGATATAATTATGGATTAAAATATTCATATTAATACTTTCTCTCTGGCATTTCTCCCATAAGTCTTTCTCGGCAGAATGAGTGATCTTATAATGAATGTTTTTGTGGCCAATTTTAATGTCACACATTGCATGTCCGTGAACATGACATAAAATAAGTAGAAAATAAGAACAAATCAAAAACAGTTCAGATGTTTTAAAACAGTTTGTGCATTTTGATTTTTACATTAATCACCTAGAATTAACTAGAGCACAAATCTTTATCCATTTAAAATATCTTAATGGCTGTCATTTGGGCCTAGTTACATCAAATTTGTTTTAAATGAAATATATAGTCGTGGATATGACCTAGCATATAATTGCTTTATAAAGATTAGCAGTTCTCTATGTAGTAATGTCCAAAACGTGTATATAACCAAGAGTACTACATTACCCATAATTCCATCCGGTTTGAGCGGAAGTTGTTCGTGACAACCTTGGGTAGCTCTTGCAAGTATGGCGAATAAAGAGCCTAACGTGAGTATACTATCTTATTTCTTAAGAAATTTTATTTATAACATGATAATTTTATAAATGCTCAGTGATGAAAGGGGCAGCTTTTTATACACTGTCACATTCAGCTTGGCAACAGAAATCGTAAGAGAAAGAGAGTGTTACATTCAGTAACCCTGATCTGCTCATACACTAAACCACATTTTAAGATTAAACGTGCCGTCAAAGCCCTTCACAGAGATCTAAACTAAAATTAGACTTATTAATAGGGATTTAAATATTAATAGTTTCTGACTTTGAATACCTGTACTGAAGTCCTGACTCCTGATACCGGCTGCTCTAAAAGCCTCTTCGGCCTTTGACGTTTAATATCACCTGTAACAACTAGGTAGTTATTACACACTAGATGCATACTAGGTAGTTGGTGTAGACTCACAATTTTAATATTTTCATGCAAGGTTTCCTCATTTGTTTATCACAGTTCCTGTGCTTCCATGAGCTGAATCAGAATGTCAGCTAATAAAGTAATTTCCCAGACAATGGTTATTAATATTAACACTTTAATAAAGCAACGTTAAATAGAAAACTGGAAAATTCTAGACATGATTAATTATACCCATTAAGTATCAAATGATGGCGCTGTCGTAACATTTAACCCTTTTGGTAAGACCCTGCGAAGATTTTACTATTGATATAACGTTAATATTGTCAATGTAATTTCCACTGAAAATAAATATTATTATTTTGTAATCTCACAGAGGTTGCTGCAGAACCTAAAGGATCTCGCCGGACGCATGTCCTCTGGTTCAAAGGGTGCTGGGCTTGGTCTGAAGTTATTAATTGGAGCAGGTGCACTTGCTTATGGAGTCAAAGAGGCCACATATACAGGTAATTCAGTATTACAATAGTGTAAAGTATTACATAAAAAAGGTATTAGAAATAGAGCTCAGATGTCTAGAGCAAATTTATGCACTACTATTCTAAAGTTTATCAAGATTTTGTTTTTTAAAGAAATTACTTTAATTCAGCAAGGATGCATTAAATTGATCAAAAGTGACAGTATAGACATTTATAATGTTAGAAAGCTTTCTAATTCAAATAAACATTCATCAAAGAATCCTGAAAAAATGGTACAACTGTTTGCAACACTGATATTAAAAATAAATGTTAATAAATAATACATGTTTCTAATATGTAGCAAATCAGCATATCAGAATGATTTCTGAAGATCATGTGACACTGAAGACTGGAGTAATGATGCTGAAAATA
>NW_015549606.1:629380-630236 GCF_001515605.1 Sinocyclocheilus anshuiensis
CAGTATATATACAAATTTAGGGAAAACAGCCTAAGCTGGATATAGGCTACAGCAGTCGGCTTAATTAAATGGCGCAACAGTCAGCTCTCTTTTAACACAAGACTTTTAAGAAGGGATGGATGTTTGCTTCAAGTGATAGGCCAGGTAAGTGAAGTTATATTATCTTGCTGTATGCATTTCGTTTTCTTTACGTTTTCTGACTAAAAGCAACCAAAAAGCCATTTTAAAGTGGTTAAGCAAATAATATAATAATAATAATCGGCAGGGATCCCAGACCAATAACGTTACAATTAGTGTGCCTCCTCTATTTTAAAACCCACGAACCGCCACTGCTTCACTATCTTCTCCACTGATTTCATGCAGGTCTCTCTGCTCATCCGACGGGAGCTCTTTGAACGCGCTAAGGACTTCAACATTATTCTCGACGACGTGGCCATCACAGAGTTGAGCTTCAGCAAGGAGTACACAGCAGCTGTGGAGGCCAAACAAGTTGGTAGGTAAAATTAGGCTCTTGTGTGCTGTAGCACAATATATGTGGGCATAATTACTGTAATAAAAAGTGTTTATGGTCTTCCAGCCCAGCAGGAGGCGCAAAGAGCTCAGTTCTTTGTGGAGAAAGCAAAACAAGAACAGAGGCAGAAAATCATCCAAGCTGAAGGAGAGGCCCAGGCTGCCAAAATGGTACGAGTCTCTTATCAAAAATGATTTCTTTTGCCACTCACAGGTCCAAAAGTCATGAGTATTTTAATTATTATATTATATTATTGTATTACACTATTATTTTTAGGGGTGCTCCGATCAGGATTTTTGAGGCCGATCGCCGATCACAGAAAGCAGTATCTGCCGATACCGATCT
>NW_015549606.1:630546-650274 GCF_001515605.1 Sinocyclocheilus anshuiensis
CAGTATATATACAAATTTAGGGAAAACAGCCTAAGCTGGATATAGGCTACAGCAGTCGGCTTAATTAAATGGCGCAACAGTCAGCTCTCTTTTAACACAAGACTTTTAAGAAGGGATGGATGTTTGCTTCAAGTGATAGGCCAGGTAAGTGAAGTTATATTATCTTGCTGTATGCATTTCGTTTTCTTTACGTTTTCTGACTAAAAGCAACCAAAAAGCCATTTTAAAGTGGTTAAGCAAATAATATAATAATAATAATCGGCAGGGATCCCAGACCAATAACGTTACAATTAGTGTGCCTCCTCTATTTTAAAACCCACGAACCGCCACTGCTTCACTATCTTCTCCACTGATTTCATGCAGGTCTCTCTGCTCATCCGACGGGAGCTCTTTGAACGCGCTAAGGACTTCAACATTATTCTCGACGACGTGGCCATCACAGAGTTGAGCTTCAGCAAGGAGTACACAGCAGCTGTGGAGGCCAAACAAGTTGGTAGGTAAAATTAGGCTCTTGTGTGCTGTAGCACAATATATGTGGGCATAATTACTGTAATAAAAAGTGTTTATGGTCTTCCAGCCCAGCAGGAGGCGCAAAGAGCTCAGTTCTTTGTGGAGAAAGCAAAACAAGAACAGAGGCAGAAAATCATCCAAGCTGAAGGAGAGGCCCAGGCAGCCAAAAGGTTTGAGCTTCTTACCTAAAAATACTTACTTTTGCCAAACACTCACAAGTCCAAATGTCATGGGTATTTTAAATATGTTATTTTTAATGTTCTTATTTTGTTTATTATATCATATTATTATTGTATTTACTGTTGTTATAATTATAATTATTATATTAGAATAGTATTATATCATGTAAATATTATTCATGTGAGAAAATTTTATAATATGAGAATTATTTTCTCTATAAATATGAGAACTTTAGTTTGATCTGGTCTAATTCACAGTTAGGGGAGGCCGTCACAAAGAACCCGGGATACCTTAAACTCAGAAGAATCAGAGCAGCGCAGAACATCGCCAAAACGGTACGATGTTATTACTCACTTGATTTCATTTATTCTGAATTTTTAAGGAGTTTTCCTTATGTAAACCGTGCGCTTTGGAAAAAGGTGTGTTGTAAATATTTGATGTTCACTAGCAGTTCTGCCAAAGTTCAGCCGGTCTTGGATGGCATTTTTTTGGCTTAACATTTATTCAATTCCTTTTGGAAAAAGCTGAATGTTTTGATGTCCTTTCTCAAAGCCCTGACCAGAATAAGGTTGTTTTCCAGGTGGCGGCTTCACAGAACAGGGTTTACCTGAGCGCAGATAGTTTGGTTCTGAATCTACAGGACGACTCTTTTAACAAGTAAGAACTGTATGCCTCCTCAAAATGAAAAAGTGCATTTTTGTGATTTCATTACAATTACATTGTAATTACATTGGGTAAAAATATAGTTGATGTTGACAAAATCTTCTTTTTGTATTGCAGATTGTCTCTCGGAAAGAAGTAACCCATTCAGAAGCCACTCTCATTCCAGTTGTCAGAGGTTATATTACAAGTAACCGTATGTGTCCTTTGAGATGGCATTTTCTGATTGAGTCACAAATTATTATGTCATTCCGGAGAAGACTCATTAAATATCTAATGGTGTAGTCCTGGTTCGTTAATTAAATTTGACTCCACAATTTGCTGGTTATCAAGCAGTTTTGTGTTCATCTTCAGCACAATGAATGAAGGCTACAGTGTACTGTACCAGATCAGATCATTCTTTTCGACGGTGATTGTTGTAACAGGAAATGTGTCTATAAATGATACATTAGATGAGCTCAAGGTTGGTTGAGAAAAATAAATCCATCCATTTTCTTAGGAATTATTTATTTCTTTGTATAATTGTTTACAATATGTGACTCGAAATGACAGCTAATAAAAACTTTGCTATTTCCAATCAGTTGAAGTTCATAAAGGCTTCATGTTGGACAATTGCCTTGTGTTTGGATTAACCTGGAATATTTTAATCCTAAAAATGTGTTTTCAGTTGTAAGTATGAAACGTTTTTTGGTATTAAACTGGCCTGCCGCATAAAAGCATCACTCCACCACCTGGTTCTGGTTACTTTAGCAGTCTAATCCTGCTCAGTCTACATCTCTGTTTAACCTTTGAACTGCCTCTTTCCTCCCCCAAAAATCAAGCGTAGCATTAGTTCTGGCAGGTCACGTTAGTCAAGCTCGCATCAGCTGACTCTCAGCTGATCCCCATCTACCTATAGGAATACGACACTTATCTAAGAATTCATATATAAGGTCCCTCAGTATTATCAGCAGTTTTCGCATTGCTCAATAGCTAATTACCCTCCTCCATCCCCAACTCCTCCTCTGTCAGTCAGGATTCAGCCTTCTGACTCTCCTTTGAATCAGACTAATTCTAAAATGTGTACATAAAATTATTGAACTTTAACAATATCTGCAATACATTTATGTTGGTTCTGTTCTGTTTACCCTGGGGGGGTTTTCGCTGCTCTCCCTGCTCTCATCCATGCTAGGCTGCATGGATGCGCAGGGAGTTCTTGCCCAGAACAGAACCATACCGCCAATCCAAACTGTATGCTAATTGTCAATCATCTTTGACGATAGTGGTCCTGACAGAACTCAGTAAAGTAGAGTGGGGCTTGTTTGGTTCTCCGATTGGCTACTGTGTATTTGCATTCTTTGAAAGGCACCAGTGAACAGATGCTGAGCCTTTGTCAGACTGCATAGCCAAATACATGTTACTGTTTTAACAAGAAAAAGTTACATAATAAATTCTTGCTTAATCTCTTAGGAAGTTTCTTCTACAAATAGATAAATATGGTTGTCTTGCTCTAAGTTTATTGGCCATGTAGCCGATTAATCAGGCTGATGTTTGGCTCTCAGCATTGACTATTAACTCTGACTTCTTGGCTGTTTACTTTAGGTGTCCACTTCCCTCATTTCAGTTCCAAAATTTACAAATACCCTTGTCAACTGAAAAGGCACACTTTTTAAAATAATGAAATAAATATTTTGCAAAGTGTTCATTTAACTTCAGCATAATGTTTAATGCAGTATGTGCAGCAGTTTAATGCAATCTTATTCTTGTCATGCTTGCTTGCATTGGCACAGTGTACAAATTCAAGAGCATTTTTGTTTTTCTTCACAATTGCTGGATTAAAAACAGCTGAAATATGCAAGTCTTTTTAAGTAGTTCATTTAAATCACTGTTGAAATTCAAAACAACTTTATATTCAAATATAGATCTACAAATACATAAATTATACACATATTTAAAAATGTAGAATTTAAATAAAGCTAAGATTAATATATTCAATTTGGCTTAAAAGAAAAAGCTTAGCTTGTTAAGCTTAGCATAGGCACAGTTTTCAATATGTAATATCAAAAAGGAATAAAGACAAAAACATCATATAGGCAGTCATTCAGTGGTCAGATGGGACTTGTCTCTACGATATGTGATATGGTGTAGATGATGATTATATATTACATAAAGTACCTAAAAGTAAGGTTCCATGTGTTGTTCAGAGGGTCTGTATGATTTCTCCAGAAGAATATAATATAGAACTGGGTGGTGCATTGGGTGGATATACATACAAGTGTGAAACATTTGTAGGCCAAGGCTGTGCACAAAATCCAAGACACTGGGACAGATTTGAGTCTTTAAGTGTCAGTAGATGCAGGTGCAGTCAGTTTGAGCAGCTTTATTATAGCTTTATGAGTAATTATTATATAATTACTAGGGTGTTGATAGAGCAAAGATTGCATAAAAAATTCAAAGAAAACCTGAACCAAAAAACAGGAACATCATGAAGTTCAACAGCTGCAGCCTGATATTTTGTTTACATCCCTTTATATTATTATGAAATTCTATATTCTGTATGTATATTTTTGTTAGGATCTGGCTTCTAAAATAAGTGGTTAAATGTAATCAATTTATTATAAATAAATGAAGGTATTCATTTGTCTTTTTAACTTTTATATACAGTTTAACCTGACCTCAGAGTAAGATTTTTGCAGGTAAACATGATAAGCAGATGAGAACTGAGAAGTCGCTGACTGCCTGCATGTTTCAGTGGATAATCAGGGGTTGTGTTAAAGCTCTTATATGACTCTGTGCTGTCTCAATATAATTAGATCATATTAAGCCCTTTGTGTACGTGTGTGGATGCAACTACAGCCTATCAGTATCAGATTTGCTAAAGGGCCCCACTAGGTGGCACCCAACACCCAGTACTACCCTACATGGTCTCACATTACATTCAGCTGTTGAGATTGTTTGCTAAATAAAACTACAAACGTTTGAGCTCCGGCTCAAGTCAAGTCTGTTCCTGTAGTTTTCTTAACACACAGCTGGGTTAAGCGTGACACCACACGTGTGTTGCTTCAGGCTTTAAAGCTGGTATTCATCCTTAATGGGCCCCTACACAATGTCCCTCTATTGAAAAGCTCTGTTGAAGGAGAGGGGGTTTTGCGCCACATGCTTATTCATGAAGGTGGGCTGTAGGCTTCTGAGAGAGAAACACAAACACGACCCTCCCCAATGCTCCAGTCTTCAAAACCCAACAACAATGTTTTTAGACCAAGACTTCTAGGTTCTGAGTGGAAATTGTCCAATTAAACATTGTTGGATGGTTGAAATACAGTTTACAGAGGTCGTAAACTGCCTTTGTTTTTTAGTTTTTACTGTTCTCTGAGGTCCACTTATAATGTTATCAAGATATTTACATCAAAAAGCATCATAATTTAGAAGTAATAGGCTTTTTTCTGTCCTGTTTTGACCACCCTCATTAGAACGCTCTTATAGCCGTGGCGGATTGTAAACTTGCAAGTAAACGCCCACTGCTATGACTGGCCAGCTGATGTGTATGTTTGACAGCCTACATCCTTCATAGATGGACGCTGCTGTGATTTAGGTTAAAACGCATAAATACTCAGTACATATCAAACAATCTGTAATAACAAACAAAGCAATCGTGACCACGTAATAAAACAGTTCTCGTTATTTACACTACATCAAAGTCCTTTTAAGGGTATTCTATAGTGCGTTCGACTTCATGCGGCGCTGCGCAGACCGATCGGCGGCTGACTTGAAGCAGTGCATGCCGGTTAGAAATTTTGTCCGACTTGAACTACCGCCGACGCCACGTCAATGTCACGTGTGGTATCAAAGTACCGCGATAGCGTTTTGAGATCAGCCGGCTGACTCAGCTGGCGCAGCTTTTTCAGAGAGACTGCAGGAGCACTGATGATGACACAGCTGTTTCACGATTGGCCAAATTCACCACATGACAACAATGACGTGTGTTTCTAACATCTTCAATTCCAATACTGCTCACAAATCTGTTTTTAGAACAGTAAAAGCTTTTTTACTGTAGTCGCAATGTTATTTTGAGTCACGTTTATAAAAAAAACACTTATAAAAGCATATATACCCCTACTTTATTGGTATTTAAATAGCATATGTTTATGTTGAACTTTATTCTTGAACAAATGGCGCTGTATCAAGCAGTATATAAAAAGTGTTTCTGTTGCTCATGAAAACGTTTATGAAACGTCTGTGTATTTGACAATATTAGAGTATGCAAACACCGCAAGAGCGTCACTACCGGGAGCAGAAAGTGTCCGACTTGACGTCTCCGCTTTCAATTCCGCCCCCGACTGCAAGCGGCTACTTTCACCATTCAGTCTGCACAGCACTGCATGAAGTCAAACACACCTATAGACTACATGCTCGAATCGGTGGGCGGGGTTAAACAGGCAGTGATGTAGAATTGGTGGGCGGGGCTAAACCGGCAGGGATGTACAATCAGTGGGCTGGGCTAAACAGGCAGTAATGTTGAACCAGTGGGCGGGGCTAAACAGACAGCGATGTAGAATCGGTTCATGACCCCTTTAAGTGGTTCAAATTGTTTGGAAGGATGCATTTATATGTAAATTCCAACATTTTGTTTGTTCATCAAGATTTTAAGAATGTGATTCACTCCACTGGGCAAGAACAGTGAAACACCTGCGTGAATAAGCTGAATGTTAATTGGGGGAATGAGCTGGCTGCGGCGGTGCATTTTTTAACATGGCTTGTTTGCACCCTCCCTTCTTTACACACACACACTGCTAAAAAGACGGCAAGCCCATTGCTCAGTTGGTGTGTCTCCATGGCAACACTGACCTCATGCTGTGACAGGTTGCTATGGTGATTCGTTGTGACATCAAACCTGAGCCCCAGTTGCCATGGCACCACACCTACTGGCTCAGCAGCTATTTCTGTGTGATGTCTGGAGCCAACAGGCAACGAGTTACAATCTCCCATTTCCATTCGTGATGCTTATTCCTTTGTTCTGCGGCTGTTTTATGCAATTGTGTACAATTCCACCTTGGATCTGCAACGTCAAGTATTGTACGTTCATTGTAAACATTTGAATGATTTTCTTCACTATCACAGTCTTAGCATAGTCTATCATAAAAATCCTTCTGAAGAAAACATTGATTTTATGACATTTATTTTATGATGTCTTTGAGTAAGTCATGGCTTTCAAAGACAAACGAAGAATTATGAACGACATATTTAATCTAAAGATGGCGCTCTGGGTCAACTAATCTGCTTCTCCTGCGGCACATCTGAATGAAGGCTTTGACACAATTTGCATGCTTCTTACTAATAATTGCACTTGCATCATACCACAAATTGAATTATGATCATTTTTGGTAATTTAATGGCATACCCCGCTGGTGTACATGTGTTTGGACAGATCGTGGGTGCCGCCCATGCTTGTTCGGTGTCTTGAGGCTCATTAAAGGTGTGTGTAGGGTCCCTCATGGCAGAGGTGTTGGGTACTGCAAAGGCCCCTCACCCATCTTCATTATGGGTGATAAATGTGAACAAGGGCCCCCATAACAGCTCCGCCTAGCTTCCCCCCCCCCCTTCTCTTTTCTCTTTCCACCCTTCCCCCCTTCACTCTCACTTTGTTCCTCCCGCCTTCCTGATTGTGTGTACTCACCAATAAGCCTTGTTCTCTGATACAGTTGAGATTTATTTGTATTTAGAGTTCCAGTTACTCTTGATCGTTCTTCATCCTGATGTGTTCACCTCCTGTTAAGAGTTCAACAGAAACCACATCTGTAAAGTGAGCCGTGGAGCCATGTGAAGAGTCAGGAGTGCTTCATGATAATATTTTACAGAGCAAACGCACTAACCTTCCCCCTCTCCTTCTCTGTAGTCTTTAAAGTGCTAAGTGACATTGGGGAATTGTGTCCTAGTTTGACATGCATCATGTGTAAGACAGTCTGCACACATCATCTGTTGCCCTTCAGTTTGATAATGAAGCCGATAATGAACACCACTGGGCCCAACCTAGGCCGGTGCTGAAAGGAAATCACAACTTACAGAGTAGAAAGAAAAACGAAACAACACTCATATTACTCTCATTAGTATTTGTTTCCATGTATGTAATGTTGTTGACCATATTGCTAGTTGCTAGACAGTGATCTCTGACACTTTTGTAGGAAAAATGACTAAGTGGTAAAGGCCTGTTTTCTGTTTTGCAGTAAAATTTTCCCTTCTCACACTAGTAAATGAATGCAGGATGTTTTGTGCATACATAAGGCTACAAACACATCTGAAAAAGACGCAGATGTCCATCTAGTTTACATGCATTAAAAAAATTAGAACGTAAAACGTAGAACATCGTTTTTGGTGTTTCTCTATGTAAACACGCATTGGACAGACGTCTTTGACCACTGCGTTGCGACTCACTGTTTTTTCAGCATCTTGCGCATGTGTGCACTTTTAAGATGTAGCGTCAACTTAGAAGTTTCGCTTTTGATAGGTAGCACCACTCATCAAAATCCAGTTTCATAACAGCTTTGATTTTTTTTAACACTAAAGGTGCGGTCATATTAGCAAAAAAGGTATATTTCCCATTATC
This sequence comes from Sinocyclocheilus anshuiensis, assembly GCF_001515605.1. Taxonomy (NCBI): domain Eukaryota; kingdom Metazoa; phylum Chordata; class Actinopteri; order Cypriniformes; family Cyprinidae; genus Sinocyclocheilus; species Sinocyclocheilus anshuiensis. Next base: position 638,477 of record NW_015549606.1, read on the forward strand.
AATAAGGTAGTGACACATGGAACACTAACTCAAGAGGTCACTTCCTAACAAAGGAGCTTTATATTTGTCAACATGTCGAATTTGCATGTTAAACGTTTAACAAAATTGATGCAAAATCTGTGTGGGAAATTACAGATCCTGCAGAATTCAATTGAGAATTTCACCATATAAAGGTAAATGCGACCACGCAGAACACGTTTTGCACTGCTTTTCCATACATTTTAGACGAATGTGTTTGACTGTTTTTTTTTTTTTTGCATCGTCTAGCATTCTAAAAATACAACTTTTCAACTTGTAAAAAATATGCCTCTAGACCATTCCGCTGTTTATATATCTATATTATAATTTAGAAATATGACTTTCAAATTTATTATCGCTTATAACCCAAAAAGTCCTCCATCTGCCTTGAGTTTGGCATGACTATTTTGAGGACTTCACCTATGCACAGTAGCTCTTTGATGTATTAGAGCAGTGGCGTTTCCTGTTTTTATGTGGTCGGTCTTCCTGTGGTGGGGGTGAGGAAGTATACCTCAGGTGACCTGCTGCAAAGTCAGAATGTTTACCCTGTCACTTCATTTCCAACCCATTTCTCCATTTCACCTTGATGGCCCCTTCATTGTCCCCAAGGGAGGATTTTGTTTACAACACCACATTAAAAGATGATAAACCTAATGACTCCTAACAACCCTCGTTTAAAATAGTTCATCTAAGGGAATATGTTTACATTTGTATGTACGTACATGCCACATGAAACAGTAAATACTGGCTAAATCCATAAAAAACTTTTTTTTAGATATTATATCATTACGTAAGACTACATAACCCATTCATAGCAAGCAGACATTCTTTATAGAAGTTTACACTTATTACATGCGAGTTGGGTGGAGTGCGACTTTGTTCATGGTTGTCCAGTTCATGTATAAATATTCTCCAGTTGATGGAAACCACTCAACAAGAGTTGTGGTGTCTGTTGTGCTGGTCTGTAAGCATTTCTCCCATAAGGACTGGTTTAGTTTAAGCTTCTTCGTCATATTCAGAGGTTCACATCAGTGTGTTCATTAATCATGCTGTCTGTAGGAGGTGCCGCTCTCCTTTAGCATCAGCCCTAATGTGCCCACAGTTATCAGCAGAACTCACTCATTCAGCCTTTCCCACTCTCCTCACCACTGGCTTTTCTCAATCACACTTTTAAACCTTGTTTTTATGGATGAGGTGTGCCTTTTTTATGTAATATGTATTTAAAGTACATTAAATAACATTTTCATGGTTAGTGAAATACACTGTAAATGCAGTTTTACAATTTCTAATCAGGCACTGAATAGAGTACCCATAAAGAGGCTTTACCCATAACTTTGTATGACTGTTTTTGTGTCATACACAATGATATTTATCTGCTGTCTGAGTATGTATTGCATTTGTTGAAGAACTTCTCAAATGACATAGTAAGTTCTATAAAATATGAATACAATCTGCATACATCCTCAGGCATTGTCATCTTACATATGATGTCTGTATCTAAAAATAAGGCGGTTAAAATTAGTTTTTGGTAATTGAAATAAAGATAAAATGAAATAAAATATAAATATTAGATGGAAAACTTAAAAACATGAATTAAAATGAGAAATGTTGCCTTGTCAGCTAAAATAGAAAAAAATAATACAAATGACAAAATCATATAAAATTATGTAAACTCAAATTAAAGGCACAATATGTAATTTTCGCTGCTAGAGGGCGCGTATTCAAAATAAACAAAGAGACAAACCGTGACTGAGTGTGGAATCATGGGAGTTGTGGTCTTCATCCTCACAACCGATGCAATCCGACGGGACTCGGGCAGAAATCATGTTCATGGATGAGCTAATGATTTATTAACGTAGTAGAATGAAGCAGGGTGAGGCTGAAAGCCGTCAAAGCGAAACGAGGCTGCTGAACGAGCGCGACACACGGCTCGAAAGCAGCGGAGCTTTTATTATGCCACAGTCGACCGCTTCCACTCCTTCCGGTCGTGGGTATGTGGGGTAAAGCAGCGCTGTTTTATCATACTAGATATATTTGAAAGTTCTGTTATAATGCTACTCTGTGCGGTCATCACCGGTCTATTAAAACACACAAAATATTAAAGCGTCTTTGGTGTTTCCATGTTTTCCAAAACAAAACCGGAAATCGAGGGGTTATGACGTCATTGGCAGGCGACACAATGACACTATGGACACGCTCCGTGTCACTAGTTAAAATTGCTTATTTCTCTGGATTTAAACATTCTTCGAAACATTTGGGATAATGTAAATACACAAGTCAGCAAAATATATAAAACTGTTCTGGTTTTTGGATATTTTAATAAAACAATCTTAAATATTGTGCCTTTAAAATACATAAAAAGTTTTTTAAATAAATAAATTTAAATAAATACATTTTTGCATTTTCATTTTTCAAATTCAAAATATTAATAAATACTATAATACTATATAAATAATAATAAAATAATACTGGTCATATCCAGGTATTTCTGGCTTACTGTTTTATTGCTCAGACTTTACTCATTTGACATTTTTTGCTTAATTTTTAGTGCAAAAGTGGGCATATTGCATATGCAAGGATAGTGTTTTAATATATGACAAATTCAAATGTGCCAAGTATTTCCTGTTGTAGTGGAAAAAATTTTAATTCTCTAAAAAGCACATCATTTTGAGGATTTTTTTCAATTTTATTTTATTTTTTATTTTATAACGAATACTTATAGTATTGTTTTGAAATAAAAAGAAACAGTTGTTCACTTTGCAATTTAGTAATTCAAGTTTTCAAAGGGAAAAGAAAAAAAATGTGATGGCAAAGGAACATGTGAATTCCATTCTTAGAAGATTTTTAGTTGTTTTTGATCATTTGTAATCAGTGTGAAAGAATTTGGACAGTATCAGCAGGAACGTTCTGTACATGTTTGTAAATCTCACATTGCTGTTGACAGAAGAATGAGCCAGTCTGCCGCAAAACAGTACCAAGTGTGTATGATCAGTCTTATTGTTACAAAACCAGTCAACATAGTGCTGAATCTGTCTGGAAAATGCCACAAGGGCATTGACTGATTTCTAAAAGCCCTATGCACTTCAGACAAGGTTTAGATGTTCTAATATCTCTCATTCGGTGAGGACAAAAAAACTCAAGTTCTTCTGCCAAGCAACTCATGCACAACAGCAGCAGATGTGCTTCAGATTTTCACCCTCTGGTTCTACTGACATTTTACCCTACAATCTGCAGCCTTATGTATCTTCAAAAGCCCCAGAAGTATGTCAGTGCACTAAAACCTCTTTGTATCTAACAGACTGGAAAGAATCGTTATTTAAGAGTCGCTCATTTGTGACACATCTGAACAAACAATAACGTGCTGTTTCGATTTGCAAGTACATTTTTCTGAGGACCTCCTGATCAGTGGAATCATTCTTCAGGCTTGTAAATGCTCTCATTCCTCCCCCTCTCTCTTCTGCATTGGTATCTCCCACTCACATTGCAAAAGGCTGGAAATTTTGCACACTGCAACCTTTCTGTCGGTGAACATGAATATTTATTCATTGTTTGCATTTGCCCTCTCTGCCACCCCCTCTCTACGCCCTCCCTCTCTCCCCTCTCTGTCTGTCAAACTTCCCATTTTCTGCCATTTCTCTTTCATCTTCCTTGCCATTGTTATCTCTCCTTCTCATTTTTCAGGGTTTATATCTGTACCTACCAACACAGAACAAGCAGGTATGATATCAGGCCCTCTGTCAATATGGAAATCTTCAGCTCATTTGTTTCTGGATGAGAGAGACTAAACTGCTAAATGTTTTGGTCAAAGTTGAGGCTTGTTTGCCATTATCTACATACAAGTTCTAAAGTCCACCTTAAGCTGAGCATTATTAGGTTCTCGCGCAGTTTTGTCTTTAAAGGGGGCGTTCTCTCAGTTTTAGGTTTTATGTACCTGTCAGTGGATTTCTGCAGGGGAATTTCCACACGTTCCATGCTTCACCTCTGTTGCCTGAGAAAAAGTGGCAGCTCAGACAGACATCTGTAGCCATAACAAAGTCTTAGTCAGAACAAAAGAATTTTAATGAGGTAATGTGAGGTTGGATAGGCCTGTGTTATATATTAGAATAGAATCTTCAGTGAGGTAGAAGAACACTACAAGCCCTATTTTTATAAGGATCTTATCACTAGCCACTGTGTGACGAGGAAACCTGATCATTTTTTGGCACACTACACTCACTCTGTACAGTGCTGGTGCCTCCAGGCAAACCGTATGCTTAAAATAAAGATTTTCCAGCTAATATGGCTTCTGATGAATTGCTGTTGTAATAAATGGAGCATGGATTTCAATGCTCTTTTGTAATGTCTCGACACCTTAAATGATACATGTATTTCACGATGGATGTTATTTTGAAATGTCAAGTCTTAGATCCTATTGATGTACTTATTAGGGTGGAAATTAGATTTTAGATTATAAATGAATGTAAATCTAATTTTTTTCCCTCTAAAATCTTGATGAGTGGCTCTCTTTCTGCCCTTCAGCATTATATCTCTGATTTCTTTCACAAGCTGTATGTAGCTTCATCTTGCTGCATAGGCCACAATCATTTGGTTTTTGAAAAATCTCTTGACTAGATTATTGCTACTCATTCCTCATTGGTCTGCTGTCATTACCCCTTGAGTGCATCCATAATGGTGTAGCCCAATTTTAGCTCAAATTGGCTTCTCACAGCTCCCCAAATCAGATTCGCAATGCTGTTGTTGGGCTGCAAGGCCATCAAAAGGCTTGGCCCCTATACATTTCATGATCCAGCTATACCAAAAGTCATCTGCTTGTTCACAAAAAATAAAAAAATAAAAATAAAAAAAACCATTGCCATTTCGTTTGTCCAATGAAAGTGAATGGTAACCAGGGGCTGTTAAGCTGTATAAATGACAAAAACTCCTAACTGTATGGACCACTTTTATGGTGCAATATCCCAAGTCTTCTGAAGTCAGTAGCTGATGATCTGCCAAAATGTTTTTTTTTTTTCACAAGGAAGGCATTATTCCATGCCACCCAAGTGATCTATCAACTAGTAAAAACTACAGATCTAAGACACACGTTTGTGAAATCTTTCCTTGAATAAACTGTTGACAAAGCTAATAAAAGGACCACACCTTACTAGCCAAACCTAACCTTATCCTATTCTAAATACATACTCTGTATTATTATAGATGTCATGTTCACACTGGCACCTCATGACTTTAGTTTGGTATCATTTGCTATTGGTTTTTACGGTCATGCATTTTGTCATATATGCCTTCTGTAGTAAAGCATGTATGATTGTTAATATTTTCTAATTTTGTTTGTGAAGAAACATAAAACCATAAAACTAGCTTTAGAAATCTTTAAAAAGAAAGATATTTGGCTGATTAGACAGCAAGTTAGGGTGGTTTCACCTTTTAAAAATTAGTTGACTATAGCTGCTTTGTTGATTATTACCTCCTTCTGCAATGCACGCAATAAAATGATAAATGCAGTGAGTGTGTGCAAGCCCATAAACACCCCCTTGCATTATTTTCTTTGGCCATTAACTAGCCAGCACAAGTACAGAATTAGGTTTACTGACAGGTAATCAGTGATTACATGTATTTAAAACATACTGAATGACGTTTTTTCTATTCGTGCACAAACATCTAGAAATAATGATGGTGAGGTTTGTCATATTATGACATACAGAAAAAAGATAAAGCGATGACTGCATAAGAATGTCTTACTGATGGCAAGAGATAAAATATTTAATCTGCAGTACTGTTGTTGTCAATCAGATCTATTGTGATTTATAACGGAAGGTGCATGCAGTGTTACTGTAACAGTCTTTTGTCCCTATATCCTGCTTCTCTTGTTGAACTGGTGCTCATCTTTCTGCTCTCTCACAGAAAGCGTTAATGTTTTTCAGAGCATGAGTAATGTCAAGAATGAGTAGGCTTTCTGACTCAGGGGTGTTTTACTTGTAGGATGCTATACTGTATAGTGAAATCTTGTCAGTTACCTGTCAGTCTTTTGCTCATCGTTAAAGGAATAGCTCACTCAAAAAATGAAAAGTCTCTCATTTACTAACCTTCATGTTGTTGGTTTACTTTGTGAAATTGAATAGTGACTAGGGACTGTCAAGCTGTAAAAATGATACATACATTTAAATGCTTTTAAATAGAACTTTCATTGTCCTTTTTGAAAGCCCCTGATCATCATTCACTTCTCGTATATGGAAAAGAGCAGTACTGACATTCTGACAAATTTCTCCTTTTGTATTCAACAGAAATAAAAACTTGCTGGTTTAAAGTGAGTGAGTAAATGATCACAGAATTTTCATTTTTGGGTGAACTATCCTTTTAATATTACTCAAATAGACAGAGAATTAGGGATGTGCTGGGATGATACAAGCCCTATTAAATCAGACGTATGGGACTGAGAGAATCCATGAGAAATAGCTGGAGAAATAAAAAGAGAGAGAAAAGTGCAGCGAGAGCCAGAAAAGCAGGAAGTGTGTTGATAAGAATCATTTTACCAGTAGTTAGTGTTATTGTTCATGATATTTGTGGTTGTTCTTTGGGTTGTGATCATCCTTTTATTCATTCATCAGTTTACATTATTTATAAGGCAATAAGGCGTAACACATTTACACAGTTAGAGATTTGATTCTCAAAGTTGAAATGTTTGTGAGTTCTAATTTTTTTATGAATTATTATTCCAAAAAACAATTTTTTAAATCAAATTCAAACAAATTTGAAAAAGTTCAAACAACGTATAATTAATTAATTGTATATTTTAAATTCTTTGAATAATGCGTGTTTTCAAACTGTTTTTTATAATATGTAATATATTTATTGGATTCAGCATTTTTTCATGTAACTAATAATCTGTTGTGTGTATTTGGTGGAATTTAATTTCACTATGAACGGAAAAAACTGAAACTTGCAAACCTTTAAATTAATATTTTGTACATTGTGGGCTATATGAATGTGAAAGCAGAAATATGTTCCACTTCTGTCACACACTACGTTAACCCCTAAATTATCATACACTGTAAAAAAAACAAAAAAACAGTACATTTCCCCTGTATGTATACAGACAGATTTTAGTATTTGATAGTGAGAGATAAACAGAAAAACAGACAGATAGGGACCCTAAACACTTTTGTATGAGAATCATGGTTCATGGCCCTCATATTATTAAAAAATAAACTGCACAAAAAGCTTCCTGTTTCAATAAGAAATAGATGAACACAGGTCACTGTTGTGCTCATAAAGTGATTTCATAGAGTCTTTAAGAGTCAGGAGTGTTAAATTCCATGCAGTGTGTCATACAATCTGTGTAGAATGTAGGAAGGAAGGCTGTCTCTCACTTCATTAGAATAACATAACAGGAATTATGTCATCATATCCCCCACTACAAACTCAAATGCCATCAAAAACACCTATTTCATGAATTCTCTGTTTTTAAAATGCCTAGATATCATCCAGTATTTGAAGAACAGGTTTGTACCTGCGTGGACCAGCATGCATCACAATTCTGAAACCAGACTATATTCAATTATTGCTGACAAATTCCTGGAATTCATGTAAATGCTGTAGTCTCACCTCAGAGTTTTCAGAGTTAGTTTTATGGAGCTCATGACTCACCTGTCACCTGTAACAGAAAGAGTATTTCAACATCCACACCCAGGAACACCTAGGCTATTTGTATCTTTTACTAAAAGGCAATTCAAGTCAATACAAGCTGACTGAAACATACAGTCTAGGTAAAGTTTCTGTTTCGCTGCTGTTAGTTCCTCACCCATTTTTAGCTCTATTACAGTGTAAATTTTTGCGGTGGGGGAGTAACATGGCCAGTGCTACTGAGTCCTCCCTTTCACACACAGGCTTGTTTGAGTGGCAGATCACTTCTTTCTATAGCTCTCTTGGCCTGCTGCTTTCTTCAACTAAGACCATGTATGGTCAGGGACCAATTCGAGAGTGGATGGGAGGAGGGACAGCTGGGAACAGTCAAGGCCCCAGTGGTAAAATTAACTTGAGAACAAGTATTTATTTTGAGGACCAGCATAATCAGAGCTGGAAAAGAATGAAAAACAGTGAGGGCAGAGTAATATTTAAGACTCATAGACTTCCACTCTGAACAAATAGGTCAGCCAGACTATATTGTTGTAATAGCAACCTTATGAAGATGTCCAAAAACTTATTCTTCATGATAGAGTAAGCAATATTCAGATGATGTACTAGAAACATTGACATTCTAAATACAGCTGTGAGCCATTTTTAAATATAAGTCTTAACACAAAAGTTGTCACTGATGATTAAATTGTCTTTAACAACCAAAAAGCACACAATTCAAAGGAAAATGGCAACATATATGCCTGGGAATATATTTGAAATAACATACTTAACCAACACTTTGAGTAGCCTAAGTTCTTGATCAAATCCAGTACATAAAGTATTTGTATTTGGTCACAACTTTAGTCACGTTTTTCTGCAGAGGAACTAAATGCACTTCATTTCTTCACAAATTACTTGCAAGGACATGTATGATGGTGATGTATTCCTTTTTTTAGTCATAACTCCTTTAAGCAGATACGTTCAAGTAGATTCTCCTGAGCCCTTGCATAATGAGTTGTGTACCCTTTTCACAGATCGATGACACGTTTCCACAGTTAGGTTATTTATAAAATCTAGCATTTTTACATTTATATTTAAATAATATTATTTAATTGTTTAATGTAATACTTAATTTAATTATTATTTAAATACTAAAAAAAAAAGAAAGTATCTAATATACAGGTGCATCTCAATAAATTAGAATGTCGTGGAGAAGTTAATTTATTTCAGTAATTCAACTCAAATTGTGAAACTTGTGTACTGAGGGAGTGCAATAAATAAATAAAGTTGTCATTAATATCAGCCTTGCTTTCAAGACTGGCTCACTGCATGTTTTCTCTCGACTGTTTGACTTTAAGTGTGGGCAGCTTTCTCGATGATAATGGAGCGTTCTAGTAGTTTTTGGCTCTTGCAGCGTAGATGATTCAGACTGATGTACAAAACCTGCTCCGTGTTTTCTGTTTCACTCATTGGTTCAGTGCAGTGGCGCTGTACTGTATCATGTTTCCGTCCTCGCCTCCTCCTCTTGCCGCCATTTCACATAATCGAGATTTTCGTTTACCGTGTCATGGTGGAACTGAGTCCTTCTGCAATAATGAGAGTATACGGACTACTAATACAAGTGTATTATTATGTCGACGTTGCGCCTGCTGCTACATTGCTTACCGGGTTTTTCTCTCTCTCTCTCTTTAATAATACAAATATGTTAGGCTATATTATGTTATACTATCTCTTTATCATCATAATATATTATTATCTTTAAAAATAACTATAATATGTTTTATTATTATTATTATTACATTTTTTTTGTATCCCCACGGAATACGCTAAAATAAAAATGACCAAGCAGGCATGCATTTCATTGCAGTTTTTAAACCAACATGTAGTGTCTGCTAAATTATCACCATATTAATTATTCTCACCTGTTAACCGCCACTATCATCAAACAAAGGAATTAACTAAATGGCAGAAAATTATTTTCACTTTTTGAAGGCTACATATTATGTATTTAATAGTAGTAACAGTAATATTGGTGGAAAGTGTGCTTACCAGGGTACGATTTTGAAAGGGATTAAAGTGGCATTTTCTTGGTGCTGCAAGTAATCTTGTCATTCTTGTAAGCTACCTCATAACTTTTATAACTTTAAAAAAAAAAACTTATTTAGGCTATACTGTGTATTTTCCCCTGCTGGAATTTGATGACGAATATTCTATACAAATGCACCTTTTACACACTCTTATGTATTTATATAGCCAAAAATGGTTGACATTCCAGAATCGAAATTTGCATTGTTGCAAAACATCTGTCTTAAAACGTCTTCATTTACAAATGTTTTTTTTTTTAGGTATCAAATTAGGTTTCCATAAATATTGGATGCTAGTTCAGATATTCCTTTATATACAGAAGGACAATGCTGAAGTATCATTAAGGTAGATGGTAGAACTAACTACTTATTTTGTGGTCTAGGCTACAACATAACAGCAGTCAGAGTAACCCGAGGCTGTATTTAGTCCCACTGGAGGCCATGAAGGCACCTGCAGACATACTAGTAAAATTGCATGGATTTTTTTTTTAATGCTCATCTACATCGAACATATTTGGCATGTATAGGCTATTGGGCATTTACAGGTCCAGATAGGACCTAAACACATTTGGATGAGAATCATGGTTCATGGCTTTCATGTTATTAAAAAAAACAACTTCCTGTTTCAATATGAAATACATGAACACAGGTCACTGCTGTGCTTTATCTTTTTTAAATAATGCTCATCAACATAGAACATATTTGGCATGTAGGCCTACAGTTCCACTAAAAATAGTATCTGGAGTATGTATGTTTAGGAAACATTTTCTCAGTATTTTCTAGTTTTGCTTCAGTAGTAGACGCATTTTATGCATCCACACTACACAACACTATTTAATCAGATATATTTTTCAGCAATAAAAAATACGTAAAATAGAATCTGAATATATTATAAAATCATGTCTTCACAAATGATATGCCAAAACAATGACATTTTAAAGAATTTACCTGGTGATGTTTTCATACAGGCGTTGCATTTGAATTGTGCCTCAATTGTTTGTGAACCAATGGTTTGTGACTATTTGTTATATTATATTACTGTTATATCTTAAGATATTATTATCTTCTCTTTATGATCACACAATTGCTGTCACATAATGAGGGCTAGAGCACTTCATGGATTTGGGAAATAAGTTTTCAGAAAACACCCAATGCAGTTTGTAAAAATGTCCACTAGATAGCAGCAAGTTTCTTTGGTTTCTTCCAACTCTTCCTTTGCATCATATATAGGCCTAAGCAAGGTACTTAAATGGAATTAAATGGTAATGTTATGCTAAAAATATATTAGCCATGACACTTAAAATGGAGACTGAATTTACACTTATATCTGTAATGACATGCATTTATATTGTATAACTACACACCTTTAGTCTGTTTCTGAAGGAACCTGCAGTTGAAATTGAATTCTTCATCGTTTTCCCATTTGTTTATTGCCTTTTGCACATCAGCACAATCCATCACATTTTGTTGATTGTCAGTGTCATTGACCAGCTGTGTGTTTTTTGCAAAGGTATTCTGTTATGTATAATGTTAACATGTATCAGTTACACAGAATGTAAATTTTGCATGACATTTTATAGAAGTGAATGAATAGTTAAAGCAAACCTTTCAGTATTTATGTCAAATTATGAGAATGGCACAGCTGTGGACACCATGTGGTGTATGAATTATTAATTTACTTCTGATGTTTCATGCATTTTTAGAGACTTCCCCCACACATTAAATGTTCTATGGGAACAAAGATGACATTGAATTTGAGAATGACAAATACATTTAATTTCAGCATAACTCAAAAAATTAAAATAAACGTAGTCATTTTCTCTTTCTTTCTTTCTTTCTTTCTGCGTTCAGGAAAGCCCATAAAAATTATTATTGCACTTCTTGGCCAAGTTTGAGATTTTGCTTTAGTGGTCACATCACAAAGGTAATAACTTGAGCAAAGACAGACAATTAGTGAGAGGAAGGTGCTCTGGTCAGCAGAGTAAACTCACATCCCTTTTGTTAACCAGAGCAGAAAAGCGCTGTTGTTGTGCTGACAGGAGCAACTTCCTAGTTGAGTGGTGTTTTGGGGGGGGGGGGGGGTTT
>NW_015549606.1:650327-652602 GCF_001515605.1 Sinocyclocheilus anshuiensis
TGCAAATGGCCTTTTCCACATCTCACTCTTGTATCAGATTTCATATGGCATCACAGAACATATGGCAGAATGAGGAATATTACAGATCTCACCACTAGGTGTTGCCAGAGCCCTTTAAATAGAAAAGCTGCCATGGTTACTGTGTGCTTCTGTCCCAGGGTGTCCTGCTACCATTGCCATCATGTGTTTCGGAAAGTAGACAGCCAGTCTTACCACAGACAGGTCGCCCTTCCCTATTCCCATACATAAGTTTTACAGACATCAAATACAGGAGTGCCATACAGCCTCGGCAGCACCTGAGCTCAGAGAGTCTGGCTTTATTTGTCCATGGTTCAAGTAAAGGTCATTAAGCAATGCAGGCCTTTGATACTTCAGTAGATGTAATTTCTGGTTTGTATGAGGTGAGGTCAGTCAGTCCTGTAGATGAATTAATGTTACCAGTCATTCTGGGAAGGTGGACAGGGTGGTATCTGACCTGATCACTGGAAATTGCAACACAGCACACCTTTTCTCCATGAAAGCTTTCTAATTGGACTATGTGGAAAAATAGCAATCGTTTTCTTACATTTGAGTCTGCCTTCATAGGTTGCTGTGATGTTTAAAGCTTGTGAGAGGGACTCTTTCATCGAGACAGTTGCGTCCACACAAAGGCACCATCGACAACTCAGTCCCTGAGGACCTCTTGTGTGTTGACATGTCTTAACTCCTTTCATGAGCGGAGATACGTGTTAAGACAAGGCCCACACTGGTTTGCAGCATTCTTGAAGCATAAGTATGATATATAGTACATCAGTTTAAAATGAAAAGGGCTTGTTTCTGCAGCTCTTGACAAGTCTTTAAAACTAATCAAGGTAAGTAGATGTAAATACTTTTCTGGTCAAGTAAAATTATATAATTAGATGCAAATACTTTTTTGGTCACGTAAAATTATATTATTAGATGCATATACTTTTCTGGTCAAGTAAAATTATATAGATATAATTTTGATATGATATAGAATTAATATAGATAGATAGATAGATAGATAGATAGATAGATAGATAGATAGATAGATAGAAAAGGCCCATATATATTTATATATTTATAATATATTTATGAATATTTCAGTATTTAAAAGGTCAAATTATTTTATATTTTAAAAGAATTGACTTTGATACATGGTCATGTGGGTCAAGGTCATATGTATATGATAGTTTCCTGTTTTATGTTTCTATTAGTTTAATTTTTTCTTGGTTGGACCACATGACTTTGATTTGGCAGACAAAAGTATTCCAAAGTTTTTATTTTATTTTATTTTTTTTTAGAAAAATAGTAATAAAAGTTGCCAACCATATTATAATAAGTTTTTCCTTGTCAAGAATTTCATCATTTAAAAGAGGCCTTTTCTTTGGAGGCTTGCTTATTTTTTGACTTTATGATGCTTAATTAATTTATTACACAAATTGAAACATGCAGAATTGCATCCAAGTCATTTAAGTGTGAATTGCAAAAGTTTGGGTTAGTATTTTTATTTTTTTTAAAGATAATATAAGATGTAATAAATTTAATATAATAAAACAGTAATATTGTGCAATACTGTTACAATTAAAAATAACTATTTTCTGCTGTAATATAAAATATAATTATCCTGTAAATTATAATTTATTCCTTTAATTTACTCCTTCAGAAGTTATTCTATTATTCTGATTTATTAATGTTGAAAATGTTTGTGCTGCTTATTTTTTGAAACCGTGATTTTTTTTATTTTATTTTTTTTCTGTTTTGATCATTAAAAAAAATAATAATTGAATGGTAATGTATTTTTTAAATACATTTTAAAAATGATCTAAAAATGAGCTTGATTTTTGAAAGATGTAATATTAGATGTATAAATGTTATGAAATAAATATTGTGCAATACTGTTACAATTAAAAATAACTATTTTCTATATTCTGCAGTTTTTTTTAAATTTATTTATTCCTGTAATGGCAAAGGCAATATTTTTAGCAGCCATTATGTCATTAGCATTGTTCGCAGAACAACAAACTGGATGCTAACCAGTCAGGAGTGGCCATTCAACTGAGACTGCGCTACTGTCAGTCACTGAAGCCTTGCGGATTGCAAAAGCTGATTCCAAATCATCAGTTCTTATTCTGCTGGATCTATCTGCTGCTTTTGACACTGTCAATCATCAGATCCTCCTGTCCGCGCTCTCATCACCGGGCATCACAGGGATTCCACTTCACTGGTTTGAATCCTATCTCACTGGTAGGTCTTTCAGGGTGGCCTGGGGAGG
>NW_015549606.1:653073-653447 GCF_001515605.1 Sinocyclocheilus anshuiensis
GGCTGCCTGGCGGACATCTCGGCATGGATGAAAGAACATCACCTACGGCTCAACCTGGCAAATACTGAGCTTCTTGTCTTCCTTGCCACTCCAACGCTACAGCATGATTTAACCATCCAGCTAGGTTCTTCTACAATTACCCCATCAACTTCGGTCAGAAATCTTGGTGTAATCTTTGATGACCAGCTGACCTTCAAAGACCACATTGCAAAGACTGCTCGATCTTGCAGGTTTGCATTGCACAACATCAGAAATATCAGGCCCTTTCTAACGGAGCATGCTGCCCAACTTCTTGTCCAGGCCATTGTCATTTCTAGGCTGGACTACTGCAATGCTCTTCTGGCTGGACTTCCATCATGCACAATCAAACCTCT
>NW_015549606.1:653636-665496 GCF_001515605.1 Sinocyclocheilus anshuiensis
CTAGTGAGCGACGCCTCGTGGTACCATCACAGAGAGGCTCAAAATCACTTTCCAGAACATTCTCGTTCACCATTCCTGGCTGGTGGAATGATCTTCCCACCCCTATCCGGAATGCTGAATCCCTGACAATTTTCAAGTGACAGCTGAAAACTCATCTCTTTCGACGCTACTTGGCTTGTTGAATTTGAACAATGCCTGAAACTTGGTATTACGAGCACTTCCTGTGTCTGTTTGCCTCTTTAAGAAGAATCACTTTATGTACACAATTAGTCGCTTTGGATAAAAGCGTCTGCAAAATGACTAAATGTAAATGTAAATTATATGCTAATTTAATGCTCAAGAAACAATTATAAATGCTGAAAATGGTCATGTTGCTTTTTTATGATACTGTTTTTCAAAATTCTGTGATGAATTGAAAGATTAAATTTTTTTAAATTATATTTAATTAATGAGCGTCATGACTTTGACCCGATTATAGTATATTAAGGATAAATCATATCATATCCTCAAGGACACTGATTATTTCATTCCTCAACCCTCGCACCAAATCTTTATTGTGTTTTTGTGAGAATAGAGATACTGCAGCAGTGCCAGTCTGACCTGGTGTGCATGATCTACCCATTGGTTACCACAGTGTGTTATGCTGCTGGGTCAACAGGCCTCTGCTCCACTGTTTGTTCGTCTTTAGGGAAGTGAGTTGTTTTTGTAAGTCCTCTCTGGGACTGGGTTACCTTTAGAGGTTGTGTTCAGCAGAGGATTGTGTAAACTATGAAAGTAACAGGCATGCGGAGAAATCAACACATTTGGTCTACTGCTAATTCATTACATTTTTATACTGAAATCAAAGGATGCTTATGCTCTGCTAAAACACAGGTTTCCTTCAGCTTCCCTTTTAAAAAACTGTGTTTTGCCTCACTAAAATGATCCATGTTCTGTGTTTCTCTGGCTTGGCAAAGATTACTGCATTTTCCATTTAGCGGTGAGACACACATAACCATTCTGTGACGTCTGCTTGGCCAATGTTGCACACTTGTTTTACCTTATAAATTACCTACCAATGAGGGAACCACATAAAAGTTTAGAGTTGTTAAATGCTCCATTATGATTCATTAGCTGGATGTTGTTTTTCAGAAGATATCATCAGCTCATATGTAAACTCCAATGTTCCCATGTCTTCCCATAAAGCATGGGACTTAATGGACCCACGTGAGTCCCAGTACAACATTTACTGTGACTCTATATCATCAATATCAGCTCAGAAAGCTCTTCTGGTGATCGCTGTTACTCCTAAGTATATCAGTGCATTTGGTTGCGTGATATGATGTTATGAGTCTGTGGGGAAATTGGTCTAGCTTGAAACACTGTATTGACCAGGATTTTTCACTGAATGTAATCTTGTAAAAGGATCTTGTTTTCATATCTAGGAGTAATGCAACAGGTAAAACAGTGATAAAACAATCCCTTATTTTGGTTTCTAAACCACTTACACAAATACTTATTATTGTACTTGTACAATACTTGTATAATAGTAGGATGCTTGTCCTTATACTATAAAGCTCCTAAAAGGACATGAGATGGGAAGCATGAGATGGGAGGAGTTTTCTATTTTTCTTTTTCTTTTTTTACATACCTTGAAAATGTTTTGCAGTCTAACAAGAAATTTGGCTTTCCTCCTGCAAATTTTTGTGTTTTCTTGCAAAATGTTTGCGTTCCCCCCAAAACTATTATGAGCAAACACAAAAGTTTGTGAGGAAAAGTAAAGGTAAAGAAAAAAAAAAGACTTTTACAATGCCTTTACTGTTACTTTTGATCAAATAAATGTGTCCTTACTGAAGAAAAGTGTTAATTTATATTAAAAAAAAACTGACTATAAACTTTCGAACGGTGTATATTGTTTGATCGTTAAACCATGTATTGTTTGACCCATGAAGATCAATACTGTATGATATCTGCATTCATGTTATTGCAGTGTTATAAGTGTTTCATTAAGCCATTTTGCAGTATTAGATCTATCCATTTTAATTTCTAAGATTTATTAGTTTATGATAGGTGTTTATCCTTGGTTCTTGGTAAATACACTTTCTCCTCTCTTGAATGTGTCTGTTAGGTCAGATCCACAAAGGGCAACTCAGCTACCCTTCAAATGAGCAAATACTATAACACAGGAACAATGTTCTAGTCATGTACCAGAGAGGAGGAAGTGAAGAAAACAAAGCACCTTTATCTGGTCCAAATGAGCTGCCCTCCCACTGAAACTGGCTCTGAGCTCACTGCGTTGCCTTACATCATCTGTGCCTGTGATGTCACACTGGACGCATGACCTCAGACTAAAATGAATTACCTTTTAATGTACACTCACAGAGTTTCAATCCACTGATACATTCATAGAATAATCAATATGTGTTGGATCACATCTAGTTGGATCGTATCACAATAAAATAAAAAAAATAAAATAAAATAAAAAACATTAAAAAAACTTTCAGACAGCATATGCATATTCAGTTAAATTCAAGTTTATTTGTATTTGTATATGCTTTTTACAATACATATTAACAGCTTTACAGAAAATACTTGTTTCAATGCAACAATTAAAAAATGTTCTGTCATTAGCCAGAGATGAGTGTGTGAAAATGTCCATATTACATTAATATACACCTAAGAAAAGACATGTTATGTGGTTAGTTAACGTCATGTGTTCATTGAGATTACAGCTTGTGCTTGTAATAGTTACAATATAAGGATAACATGACAGTTTTGTATGTTAATCCAAAGCTGACACTTCACAAGTGTTGGCGTCATCTCAGTTATTTGCTGTTAAGTATATATTGGTGTTACATTAATATGGAATCAGTTTGAATATTGCAGCTTTGACCTGAAATGCCCTCATTCACTGCACTAAGAATAAAAGCATGCAGTGAGGTCTGAGCCCAGCGTGTGTGTGTGATTTAGGGGCATTGCATGGGTTAGTCACAACCTGTCAGTGAGGTTGTGATCACACTGATTTAGAGAGTCTCTGTTGTCAGGCTGGAAATAAACTCTGACCCTCTTGTTGTGTGGCTGAGTACCGCTTCTACCTCTAACGCTTCTGTTGGTAGTGTTAGCCAGTCGATGTGCTGGTGCATCAGGTAATGTGTTGAGGGAAAGAGGATTATGGCACCGGATAGTCCTCTGCCATTCCACTTTTTCTAGTCAGGAGTGTCCTTGGTGAATTCTGGCTTGCTTGAAATATGCCCAGGGGCCCACAGGCTTTGTTAGGAAGCTACAGCTGCTGATATGGATAAGCTGTAATCCAATTCTCAGGCCTTAGCACTCATACAGGGTCAGGTGGGACCCCCAACGCCGCAGAGAATCATGGGCAGAGAACGGCCCTATTATAATAGCACTGATGAGGTAATTGAAGATAAATTTAGAGCCGAATGATTTGGTGGGTGGGAGCAGAAGAGATGAGAGAGAGAAAAGAGAGAGAGAGAGATATTTAGAAACATTTAGAAAGGACGACGTGTCTTTTGTCATGCCAAAGATGGTGGGATAACCTGAATAACACTACTTACACTGCATAATTGTTTGTACCTGACCGTTTCTGTAACTAATTTTCAGGATGAAATGTGTTGAGGTGAAATCTTACACCTTTTATTAATAATGTTTTGGTGGTAATTGTGATAAATGTGATTAGAATTGTATGTTCTGTCCGATATGGATCTGTTGCTATTAGAACACTTTTAAAAATCTAACACTCACTTCTAAAAGTCTATCACTCAGTGATACACTTTTAAAATCTAGTTCAGTTTTTAAAATAACTTGATGAAAATTCTGTCATCATTAAGTCACCTTCATGTCGTTTCAAACCTGTATGACTTAAAAGATGTTGTGAGGAATTATTTATTTGTTAATTCATTCATTAATTTTTTTCATTTATTTATTTGTTTTGTCCATACAAAGAAAGTCAATATTCATTTCCCAATTATCTTAAATTTCTTTGAATTTTTATTAAGTAAATTCCTCCTGTCACACCAGTTCAAATTCCATTTCAGCTTCCTGTGGGGCATAATCAGAACATTTCAAGTTCTGACTCGTGAACTGAAAGGGAGCCAATTCCTTAATTCTGAATTTTGTCCAATCTCAGTCACTATGGCTGCATCCTCAAACAAACACGACTTCTGTTCACAAACATCCATTTTGTTCTCTGAGACTGACTCTAATCTAAATTCTATGGTTACTGAAATTATAAAATGTTTGTTAAATATATCAACTGATCACATCTTGTGCCCGGAGAGTCTGTTGTTCTAGACACTATTGTGATGAGGCTGTTGGCACTGGTTACTGTGGCAGCAGTCAGCATCATTTCCCTACTGAACACTAGCCGTGCGTACTATCCTCCTCCTGGGCTTTATTATAACATCATTAGTTCTGAAAATTGAAAAGTATGATAGGCTAATAGTCATAAAACCCATCTTGTTGAGCTCTTGAAAATACAAATGGTTGGAGTGCACAGACAGATGAGGGATGAACTGGATTTCAATTCATATAAAAACCTGACACACTTCCAGTCCTTGTGCTTTTAACATAGACAAACCATGTCAATCAATGAGTGTTACATCCAGCTATTTGACCTTAAAGGGACAGTTCACCAAAAAAAAAGACAATTCTGTCATCATTTACTCACCCTCAAGTTGTTCCAAACCTATATGAGTTTCTTTTTTTCTGTTGAACACAAAAGAAGATATTTTGAAGAATGTTGATAACCGTTGATGGTAGCCATTGACTTCCATAGTATATTTTTCCCATAAAATGGAATTTAATGGCTACCATCAACTGTGAGTAAATGATGATGGAATTTTCATTTTTGTGTGAACTATGCCTTTAAATGGTGCTTGTCTCTTATGATTCCCTTTATAAGTGGAGATAATATGAAAGTTATGTGAGAACATGCCTTCATAATCTGCTTGCACCACTCAAGTGGCATAGTTATTCTTTTTTTTTCTCTTTTTTTTCTGGCTGGCTAGCCACATGCCGTTAGGTTAAGTGCAGTCTGCTGTTTGTTCACACTCAGGGTCAGGAGAGCAAGCCCTGTTAGGATCACTCCATATAACTGCTCAGACACACCATCACACATGTAGCCTAGTGCAAACATGTGGTTTATCTCCTCTAAAGAGTATGCCTGCTCATCAAGCAAGTGAGTAAGTGATTGTGTGCACAGGACTTTCTAGCACCTTGCACCCTGAGTTACCAAGGAGACAAGGAGCTAGTGTTCGCAGACATTCAAATCATGCTGCCATATCATCACCCACACATATCAACTGTTTACTTGTCATTGATACTAATGTATGTTTGCATGTAATCTCCAATCATGTGACCTAAGCAATCTGATCTTGATTATACAAGTATATAGTAACAGTGTTGGGAAGGTCTGGGAAGATTACAAGTTACCCTATTGAGTAGTGTAACTAATTCAATTACTTTATTAAAATGAAAGGGTTAGTTCACCCAAAAATGAAATTAGCCCATAAATTACTCACCCTCAAGTCATCCTAGGTTTATATGATTTTCTTCTTTCAGACGAATCCAGTCGGAGTTATATTAAAAATTGTCTTTGATCTTTCAAGCTGTTTAATGGCATTCAGCTGGTGTTGCAGTTCATCAGTCCAAAAGAAGTGCAATAAAAAGTGGCCATCCATAAAAAAAAAGTGTCTCACATGGCTCCGGGGGGTGAACAAAGGCCTCCTGTAGCGAATCGATGCATTTTTGTAAGAAAAATATCCATATTCAAAAAGTAATAATCACTTTAATGTAGCTTGCGCCAACAGTTGTACACGGAAGCAGCTCCGGGAGGATGACGTAAGATGTCGGCGTTGCGTATGCGCCGGTGAGTCTCGTGAAAACCAACGTTTGTTAACAGGAGCAAAGGAAGCAAAGTTTCCTTACTTTAGCAAAGGAAAACCAGTCTCCTCTTGGCTTATATCGAACTCCTCTACCATTCTTCTTTACAAATCCTCGTTTTGTACTTCTAATTAGTGACCGTTGTTTTGTTTTGATCTCTCCCCTGCGCTTCCGCGTGCGTCACTTCTGAGCGGCGCATGCACAAAGCCGACCTCATACGTCATCCGCCCGGAACTGCTTCCGTGTACAACGGTGAGCGCAAGCTAGATTAAAGTGATTATTATGTTTTAAATATTGTTATTTTTCTTACAAAAATGCATCGATTCGCTACAGGAGGCCTTTGTTCACCACCCCGGAACTGTGTGAGACACTTTTTTTTTATGGGTGGGCGCTTTTTGTTTCACTTCTTTTGGACTGAAGCATGCAACATCCGTTGAGTGCCATTAAACAGCTTGAAAGATCAAAGACAATTTTTAATATAACTCCGACTGGATTCGTCTGAAAGAAGAAAGTCATATACACCTAGGATGCCTTGAGGGTGAGTAATTTATGGGCTAATTTTCTTTTTTGGGTGAACTAACCCTTTAATGTAACTTATTACGTTTGATTACTTTTTGATTACTTTTCTAAATTTATAACAAAATGTTTTCAACTGTTATTTAATTATTTTAAACATTTAAAGCAGTACAGTAGTACTCAATACTGACTTTCAAAATTCTTCATTCTTGAATCAAGATTATATTAATTTAATTTTAAAGCAATTTAATAAAACATTTTTAATTAAATTAAATTAATATAATCTTGATTCAAGAATCTACATTTATTTTGTAATTAAATTACGTAAGACTGTTACATGTACAGTTAAATAGATGCTCCCCAACACTGAGCAATAGTAATATTTAATAATTTTTGAGTAATACCACACTAGGAGCTATTCACCTGGTTTGACCCTGAAAAAAAATATTTCATTGCTGTATGGATAAGCTGATTCAATCTTATGAAGCAATATACTTGATTCAAAACTTAAAACCACATAAAGCTTTGTAGCATAAATAAAAATGTGTACTTATTTTGTGCATTTTTATATGTTCAAGAAAAATATTATTTTGATGGAGTATCAGTAATTTAACTGATACATTAACATACACCAGATTTTTTTAAAGGTTTTATTTTTTTTATTTTGTATTTTTCATTTACTTTTGCAATATGGACTTAGAGGCAATGCACTGATGGAAGCATTAAAGCTGCTTGTATTACAGGAGTTACCATGTGTGTGTGTGTGTGTGTGTGTGTGTGTGTGTGTGTGTGTGTGTGTGTGTGAAGATTACTCTGGCCTATTGCCAGCTCTCTCAGTTGAGCGCATGTCTATTATAAGGTGAGTTTTTTTTTTCCCCATTATCCACTGCTCTTTCTTGGATCTGTGTATATGTATGCAGACTGAGGCTCTGTGTATCTGAAGACAGCAGGGTCAGCTATGTGTGCCAGCTATAGTGTGTTTTGGAATTTAATGATGAGATTGAAGAGAGATTAAATATGAGGCAAAAAAAGTTTTGGTTGACAATTACAAAAAAAAAAAAATAGCGATTCTGACAGCTTATTATTATTTTTTAAATAAAGTTCATTCATTTTTACATTTAAACATTATATATTCATCTCAAGAAAAATATAGCATTCTAATAGTAGCCTACACATTTTCTTAAATTATGTGGAATTAGTATAAACAATTTATGTTTTATACTGAACCTGTTTGATACTGATAATCTGAATACTACAGGTTTATGTGACAATGCTGTTAGATAAGCCCTTCACATTTATTTATGATAAGGTAAGTTTGTTTGAGTTTATTGCTTACATAACACCTCACATTGCATGGAGAAATATAAAAACGAAATAACTGTAACAATTGCTGTTGAAATGCTAATGCTTTGCTAGATGATCAATCTTTGATATGGAGAGGTAAAGGTATTTTTCAAATAGACATTCCTTTTAATATTTCATCATCACAAATTATAATAAACTTCAAATTTCAGCCCATCCAATCATGTCATAGTGTTTACAGTTTCAGTCTTTTTCATTCACATTTCACTCTAGTAATTTGGTATTTTTACTTTTATATAGGAAGTCTATATATAGGATCTTTTAAAAATAATTCAAATCTCTTTTTTGCAACCAGCAATATTCTTAAGTTAAATGTGCCATATTTTTTGACAAATTTTAACCACACCCTTTAACCCAGCTCTGTCTAACAGTAGATTTAGTCTTTTTTAGATTAGATTCATAACACTGACTTTTGTATAAAACCAGAGATATGCCACATGTTATACTGGTAACAAAAGGTTTCATCTGTTGCAGTCATATACATCTAATGCATCTTGTGATTATTTAGTCAGCAGAAGTAACATTAAAACCAGATACAATGTCAGTAGTGCACTGTTATTTTAGATAGAATGACTGCAGTGAAAGTTCACTTACCATGACCAAATAGCTGGGAATGATGTAGTGGAATTCCAGTTCATAACTTGTATAATGGAGCCTCTTCCTGTAAAGCCAGAATGTGAGAATTCATCTGTGAGCTCTGCAGCTTTATAGGTCTTGACTGCACATCAGTGCCACCTAGGCTTTAACACAAGCAGATCTGGTTGGTTCTTTCTGTGTAGGAGGGGCTCCTGGACCATGACACAAAGACTGTATCTAAATTAAATAATAATAATTCAAATTCACATAAATAATAATGTATTAAATATGAATCATATTCATTATGATTTCATATTGTTATCAATTAAAATTCATTCAAATTTGAAATGCTGTGTGCTAGACTTTGATAAAGAGTATATAAATAGTAACATTTGCGTAAGTGTCAGAACAGCAACATGAGCACAAAAGCTGAAGAAATTGCTGGCTTTCAAAGAACCACCGGCCCAATTTTCCTGTTCAAGTACAAGAGTCAGTTGACAGGCTCTAATATGACAAACCAAATGCTTCAAGTAAATCCAGCACAGAAGGTGCAAGCTCTTCGCCAATCAGATTGCCAGACTCCAGCGCTCACATAAGGAAAGTGTGCCAGCAAATGACAGGCCTACTGTTGCTGTTTTGCAGTCATGCAAAGCATCAGAAAGGAAGGAAGTGAGGCTCACATTTACCAAAGCTCAGCCAATGAAAATTCATCTCATAACTGCCATCAGATTGTAAACAAAAACCACTGATGTTCATAACCCAATTACCTGCTTAGCGATATACTTTTGGCTTGAAAATCATGTTAGGTAAAAGGTGTTCATTAAAATAAATCCTATTTTTTACATTTATGGAAATTATTAGTTTAAAAATCCAGCTTGTCGTAACATGCATTAAAGGAATAGTTTACCTAAAAATTAAAATTTGCTGAAAATGACCTTCAGGCCATGCAGGATGAGTTTGTTTCTTCATCAGAACAAGTTTGTCAATTTTTAGCATTACATCAGTTGCTCAGCAGTGGATCCTCTGCAGTGAATGGGTGCCGTCTGAATGAGTGTTCAAACAACTGATTACATTAATCACAACATGACTCCAGTCAATTAATTAATGTCTTGTGAAAAAATGCATGTTTGTAATAAACATGCATCAAAACGTTGCTTCCATCTAAAATGTGAGTCCTCTATTCAAAGTGCCTTAATGATGGATTTGTTTAATACAAATGCAGCTTTTCACTTGACAATATTAATTTGATGGACTGGAGTTAAGTGGATTAATTGTGGATTATTGTGATTATTTTTGAATCAACTGTTTAAACTCTCATTCTGACGGCACCCATTCACTGCAGAGGACCTGCTGATATGAGCAAGTGATGTAATGCTAGAATTCTCCAAATCTATTCTGATGAAACAAACTCATTTACACCTTGGATGGCCTGAATAAATTTTCAACAAATTTTGGGTGAACTTTTCCTTCAAGCAGTAATAAACTGCTGGAATAAGCCTTTAACATGCTCAATTACACATAAAACACACAGAGACACACCGCAGAGCTCAGGGTCATGGGGTCACATGCTGCATGCATCAGCTGCATCGATTTCTGCCTCATTGACTGCAGTCTCCTGGACAGAATTCCTAATTTGTGCTTTCGTGATGCTGAGCATCCAGACGTGGAGTAGCCATGTCGTTCTCGCCTCCACTTTGGTCATCCTTCCAAATGATTTAAAAAAAAAGGCTGATATTAGATCTGCAAGGGTTGGTTTCCAAAAGTTCCCAGGAGAAAGAAAGAACGAAAGAGGAAAAGGAGAGTTGAGTGTAAGAACACCTAGCGTGTGGCTGCTCTGAATTAAAGCACTGGCCTCATGCTTCATCCCAGCTGTGGGAAAACTGTGGAACCAGCTGCTGCAGTACGAGTGAAGGCTATATTTAAATAAAAATGAAAAATGAGAGGGGGGGGAAACGCTGCAGGCTGTGCGTCTGCAGTCCTGCCCCTACTACATCAGGACGAGAAACAAGGAAGAATCCCAGATCAAATGAACTCTTCCCTTCGAAAGCTCTTTGCTGCCCACAAGGGATTGAGGAAGCTTTGCTTATATTCAAAGAACACATTTTACTAAATGTAATTTTTTAAACATATGGAAATGTTTGGTGCGCTACAGTAACTCATGAACAAACCCTCACGTTGTGTATGTTGTGTTATGTTAATGACTATAGTGTAACATAAGCATGTAGCGGAAGTGCCTTTTTTTTCTTCTGTGTCCCCATTGAAATGTGTAGATGGACAGTAAATGAACAGACAAACAGACACGTAAAATAGATCTTTTTATAGATCTACAGTTGGGTTAGATGATTATTTGACAGATTGACTTTTAGTTTAAGACAATTCAATTAGCAGCTGGTAAATGTAGTAACTGTTACACATTATTTATATTCTTTGATGGTCAAAACATTATGCATCAAGTGAAACACTGTAAAATTTAAAGGAACAGTTCATTTAAATATGAAAATTCTATCATTTACTAACTCTTTTGTTGTTTCAAACCTGCATGACTCATTCTTTCATAGTACACAAAAGATTTTATAGTGACTGAGACTGACTCTGCATAACACTGCCTTTTATTATATTGAATAATTAATGATAGATAGATAGATAGATAGATAGATAGATAGATAGATATCATTTTTTTATTTAATAATAATTTAAGAAATAAAATAAAAAAATCATAAAATATAATAAAAAATAACATCTATAATGGTATAATACTGAAATAATCCAGTTACTCTCCCACATAGTTTGTGCTATTAGATGACCAGAATTATAATAAACAGCGGGTGTCCATGTTTCAGTCTCAAGGCCATTTGCAAATTCCTAACAGTAATAAGATTGTGTAAGCAAACAGGACCATCCAAGAGACCAGGGCAAATAGGGCTCTGGGCCCCTGGGACTGTGCAAGACCACTTGACCAGCCATACCAGACGGCAGCAAAGCAGGAGGATTTCCAGATTGGTTATTATTGTTGCAGACAGGAAAAGACTCCATTTAGATGCCAGAGATCACTGAGAAAGCCCTCTCACTGTTTGTGGAGGAGCAGCTTTATAGCAGAGGTAATGGAGAATGATCTGCTAGAGAGAGCGAGAGAATGAGGAGAGGATGTGAGAAGGGGAGACGGAGTGGAAGATCATTTCACTGCTCCAGGGGGCGGTCACAAACATTTCACCGATCTTCATATTGATGAGACTTCTGACTGATGCAAAATGTGCTAGATTTCATTAGTAGTAAATATTTTGTGTGTTTGAGAGTGTCTAACTGAACAATAAATAAATAAATAATGACTCGTGCATCCATAATCTATAAATAAATAAATAACGTTTATTGCAGATGTTTTACGACAAATCTTTTGAAAAAAGTAAAATAAAAATAACGATATTTGCCATGCTGATTGACATATTTATGTATATGCTGTATCTCTTGTTTATTTTAGTTATTTCTCTCTCTCTCTCTCTCTCTCTCTCTCTATATATATATATATATATAT